>NC_088859.1:52869121-53242871 GCF_963853765.1 Magallana gigas | reverse complement strand
AATTGGCAAGCTTTTAGTTCTAAACAAGAAACAAGAGACCCAAGACTTACTCTAATGTGTCCGATTCTGATTGGGATCGCTTCATCATCTTCTTATCAATGGGAGTTGTTGTTCTTTTTCTCTGTATGGCAATAGAAAAAATACTTTTAAAATTAGTGGATATGTTGTTTCCATAGTTTTTAAATTTAATCAGTAATATATTCCAATATAAAGTTTATTCCATTGAGCAAGCATGGTTTGAGGGGGAGGGTGCACTGACCAGGGCGGCGGTGGGGGACAGTCGGAGCTGGCTGACCGAGTTCTTGATGTCATCCACAGTCCCTGACACATTGCCGTTTGGACTTAGCGGACGGATGGCCACTTTGATTTTCCTTTTTGATTCATCATCTGGAATGTGGATCAAAATCAGTCATATGTTACATCATGACACTATCGCAACATAAAACAGTCAAAAGCAGTGCTTATCAAATACTGGAGTAAATCATTCAAAATCAATCTACTGACATGTTTAAATGTAAAATATCAAACATTCTTGGCATCACTAACAAGATCCATAGAGACAAACGTTTTGATGACTGTTTTTCTGACCTGAGTCGCTGTCACTTTCACTTGACCAGCTGTTTTTGTCACAGCTGTTCTCCATCGGATCCTCGGGTCTAATGGAGTAACCCTCATCATCAACATCCGGTGTTGTCTGAAAAAACCCAGTCTATTGGTAGCAGCTCTTACATATTTTTCATTTGAATATGTAACTATTTTGAAATCCATGTGTTTCTGTTTTACTTTCACATAGATTACTATTTTACTCACCCCTTCTGTTGTATCCCTGTAAAATCAACATCAAATAAAATATAAACATTTGATAAAATAACAAAGTAAAAATAATACAGAGTGTGCCTGAACACTCCATGTTCTTTTCTATCTGCACACACATTACATGTAGCTGTTTTTGTGTACTGTGTTTTATATATCTACATCTACAGAATATTTTCTCCTCTACTTATTAGGAAAACTGATTCTTAGCTTTAATGAAACTGACAGGGCTGAAATCTACATGATTCAGTTCTAACCACTTTATCAATCGGTCAAAACCTTCAGCAACCTAAGAAAAAATCACAGACTGCACGAAATAATCATGATGATGTCAGACTTAACTTTCCATATAAGATGACTTGGCTATTTCTTTTATTTAACATACTGATACATTAACAATAATTCACTTACTTTTACCTACTCTTTACGATCAATTCACTAATTGTTTACAAGAAAGATGTAGATATAAACAATAAAATGCCGTCTTATATGATATAGGGGATAATGAAGGTAGCAATCATTTCAGAAATTTTTTTTGGTTAAATGTAGACTTGCACTACATCTATATTTAAGTATTGTATGATGTTACATTGGATTTGCGTGTTAAATGCTGTCACATGTGTCTGTGTTGTATGCTGTCACATGTGTCTGTGTTGTATGCTGGCACATGTGTCTGTGTTGTATGCTGGTACATGTGGCTGTGTTGTATGCTGGCACATGTACATGTTCTATGTTGCATGCTGGTACATGTGTCTGTGTTGTATACTGTCACATGTGTCTGTGTTGAATGCTGTCACATGTGTCTGTGTTGAATGCTGGTACATGTTTCTGTGTTGTATGCTGTCACATATGTCTGTGTTGTATGCTGGTACATGTGGCTGTGTTGTATGCTGGTACATGTGTCTGTGTTGCATGCTGGCACATGTACATGTTCTATGTTGTATGCTGGTACATGTTTCTGTGTTGTATGCTGTCACATGTGTCTGTGTTGAATGCTGGTACATGTACATGTGTCTGTGTTGTATGCTGGTACACGTGTCTGTGTTGTATGCTGGCACATGTGGCTGTGTTGTATGCTGGTACATGTGTCTGTGTTGTATACTGTCACATGTGTCTGTGTTGAATGCTGTCATATGTGTCTGTATTGAATGCTGGTACATGTACATGTGTCTGTGTTGTATGCTGGTACACGTGTCTGTGTTGTATGCTGGCACATGTGGCTGTGTTGTATGCTGGTATGTGTGTCTGTGTTGTATGCTGTCACATGTGTCTGTGTTGTATGCTGGTATACGTGTCTGTGTTGTATGCTGGCACATGTGGCTGTGTTGTATGCTGGTACATGTGTCTCTGTTGTATGCTGGCACATGTATATGTTCTATGTTGTATGCTGGTACATGTGTCTGTGTTGTATGCTGTCACATGTGTCTGTGTTGAATGCTGGTACATGTACATGTGTCTGTGTTGTATGCTGTCACATGTGTCTGTGTTGTATGCTGGTACACGTGTCTGTGTTGTATGCTGGCACATGTGGCTGTGTTGTTTGCTGGTACATGTGTCTCTGTTGTATGCTGGCACATGTATATGTTCTATGTTGTATGCTGGTACATGTGTCTGTGTTGTATGCTGTCACATGTATCTGTTTTGTATGTTGGTACATGTGTTTGTGTGTATGCTGTCACATGTATCTGTTTTGTATGTTGGTACATGTGTTTGTGTTGTATGTTGGTACATGTGTCTCTGTTGTATGTTGGTTCATGTACATGTGTATGTGTTGTATACTGTCACATGTGTCTGTGTTGTATGCTGGCACATGTGTCTGTGTTGTATACGATCACATGTGTCTGTCTTGTATGCTGTCACATGTATCCGTGTTGTATGCTGGTACATGTGACTGTGTTGTATGCTGATACGTGTGACTGTGTTGTATGCAGGTACATATGTCTGTGTTGTATACTATCACATGTGTCTGTCTTGTATGCTGTCACATGTATCCGTGTTGTATGCTGGTACATGTGACTGTGTTGCATGCTAGTACATGTGACTGTGTTGTATGCTAGTATGTGTGACTGTGTTGTATGCAGGTACATTTGTCTGTGTTGTATGCTAGTACGTGTGAATGTGTTGTATGCAGGTACATATGTCTGTGTTGTATTATAGTGTATGTGAGTGTGTTGTATTGTATATAGACTGTGTTGTATGCAGGTACATATGTCTGTGTTGTATGCTGGTACATGTGTCTGTGTTGTATGCTGGTACATGTGTCTGTGTTGTATGCTAGTACGTGTGAATGTGTTGTATGCAGGTACATTTGTCTGTGTTGTATGCTGGTATATGTGAGTATGTGTATGATGTATGCTACTACATGTACTTACACAGACTGTGTGTCTGATGACTGAGCTTCTTTTTCTTCCTTCTCTTTTTTCTTCTTTTTCTTCTCTTTTTTCTTTTTAAGAAACCCTAAAAATACAATATAAATATTATTATATACCAAAGCAATGAAATATTTAGTTCAAAGTTAACAAGCTAGGCTTTGGTTATGAATATTTGTAAAAAAACGAAGTTTCACTTTTAATGCTTAAATACATGTATATATAGGATATGTAATACTTTCCTTTGAAAGTCTCTCTCTCTTTTAAATGAAATGTATATCTTTTATATATTGCTTAAACCATCATTAATTTTTATATGTGTACATAAATATGTGTTTTTTAAAAAATATTGCTTAATATTTTTATTCTTCTGAATTGATATAAAGGAAGCACAAGACTACAGCATGCTACATGTGAAAACTGTCTACAATATAACCCCATGCCAAGCTTCCCAGCATGCACCTCTCCCTTTACTTCCTTCACAGAAGACAAGGTCATACAACAATGTACTGCCATACCCCCTCCCCCTTCCCGAAATATCTCATGCAGGCATTAATAAACTATGGACAGGTTAGGATAGATCCAATAAGTTTTGATGCCTTCATATTACACACAGATCTTACACTATATTTAATAAGGTCATGAACTACCTTTAGTATTACCTACTAATGGTTTATAGTCAAAAATGGCCCCCAGGCTTAAAGTGGAAGGAATAAATTAGGGTAAGAGAATCAGACCTATGTTGGTTTAAAGAGGATTATTAAAATTAAGACAAAATAAATAATCATCTTAGCAAGAAGTTATTTAAACTAAGGCAGAGAAAAATATTTAACAAACAGCAAGTGTAAAATAAAAATCGGAGTAAAAATCTCTCGGTGAAAAAGGTAGAAAAGTTGGCAGCTCTGTCTGCTCCATCACTTTAATCTAAAAGCTTGCAAAGCAACTTCTGGTGATAAAATCAGACAAACACAATGCCCGTGTTCAATTCTCATGGCCATCCAATTTTGATGCTTTAATAAGAATTAGTTGGCTCCTCTGGTTATTGAACTTTATGTGTGTACTATCTGTAAAAGAGGACTATATGCGATCTTTCCAGTTAATTTATTCAATAAAAATAAGTTTTCCTCTTGATAATATTGATTAACAATATCTTTGCTTAATATACTAAGGTTTACCCATGCCATGAAAATTGAGATCTACAACAGAGAGGAAACTCCTACAAGCCAATCAAAATGTACACACCATACACAAATCAACAACGAAGATCTCAAATAGTCAAACTTGTTTTTTAAGATTTAAGATAAATAAAAAAATCGATACAAACAGGAAGAAGCAGTATTGTTGACAGTGGTTAGTAAGAAGACTAGCACACAAACCACACAACCAACAGAGCATAAGGAAGAAACCGGCAAGCTTTACATGTTCTGGAGACGCGGAGTTTTACGCTGCGGCTGAGCGGGCCGGGCTGGTCCGAGGAGGAGGGGACAGGGCTGGGACTCCCGCTAGAGTCTGCAAAGTGATCAATAGTCAGTGTGTGGAAGATCCAAGATCCCATGCCTATCACAGGGGTGGAGGACAGTGATACAAAACAGTGCAATCTAGCTCGATTCTTGTTCTGTCATTTTTATCAAATATCAAAAGAAACCTCTAGCATGAAATAGTTTTCTGCAACCTTTATTACTGGACAGCAATGTCCTTTGAAATCAAATTATTATGAAAACCTTCCATACAAACTCTACTTGCACAATATACTGCATAATAAATAATTTTTGTTTTCAATGTAACCTAGGATTTTATATTCTAGGCATATTTCAGTTCTTCAGCAGCATAACACTTAATTTGAGCAAGTACATTCTCTTCCTCTGTTTAAGCTATAAATAAAATGATTATCTTTTATAGTTGTTAAAAAAATCAAGCTGGATTGTAACATATTTTGTCAACAGAGTGTAAAACCTGCCCAAAGGGTACACCAAATACCGTATATCTGATTATTTTGGTATTGATTTAGTTTTCTTAATGTTGTGATTACATTTATATCACAAAAATACAGCACACAGTAATAATGTCTGATATTGTGTGCTGTAAAAACTTCAAAATCAAAAAATGAATTACACATATAAGCTTTGTTCATTTATATCATTGTGTCAAAAATTGAAATATAATTTGTAAAAATAAGCCACCACAGCAAGATATACAGTTTATCAATGGTAACCATTACAAATCAAAATCTTAAATGATTTTGAAAAAAGGCAAAGAATTCTACACTCCAAAGTGTGGGTGTCTTGGGTCAATAAATTGGGTCAGGAAACAGTACAAAAGGTGCTTAATAAAGAAAATAAATTGAACATGTAATATACATCAGTAACAGGTGGACATGGTCAAAATGAATACATGTAATACAGGGGGAGGCAATAGCAAGTGTGTATACACTACCAGAAAATAGAGTATTATCTGCAAATTAAGTTTGGCAACAAATGAAATCTCACTACAAACAAGAAGCAAACACAATACAAAGTTCTGTAGCCCCCAACCACAACCTCCCCCCCTAATCCAATCACTAAGTGTTCACTAATGCAACCAATTTAGTATCCAAAACAGAAGATATTGGAAATTATAAATGATTTGTAAATCAACATTAATAATATTAGATGAAGTATGATAACACAGATAGTAACTCTACACTGAAACACATTTGCAACATTCAAACAAAACTGTACAACACAAACTGGGCGGTGGAACAACCTGGACAAATCAATCATGAAACAATGAGAGTTCTATCAAGCATCAGAATAATGCCCAAGACACAGATTCATTTAAAACTTATTTCAATGCTTTTAGTAAATATTTCCAGCGATTTGTGTTGAACAATTTGAAGTTCTACAATGAAACCACCCCAATCTAAGACACTCAGCCTACCTTGTCTGGATTTCTCGGAAATACTGTCACGTTTATCGTTTGGATCTGGCGACATGGCACGGACAGGTGGAAAGTTAGACAGGTCGGGCTCTACAAACTCTATTGGTCCTGTAATTGTACAGGAGATAATGTAATTGTACAGAGGAGATAATGTAATTATACAGAGGTGATAATGTAATTGTACAGGAGATAACGTAATTGTACTGAGGAGATAATGTAATTGTACAGGAGATAATGTAAGTGTACAGAAAATAATGTAATTCTACTGAGGAGATAATTTAATTGTACAGAGGAGATAATGAAACTGGACAGGAGATAATGTAAGTGTACAAAGGAGATAATTTAATTATACAGAAGGGATAATGTAATTATGCAGAAGAGATAATGTAAGTGAACAGAGTAGATAACGTAATTGTACAAAGGAGACAATGCTAGTGTACACAGGAGATAATGTAATTGTACAGAGTAGATAATGTAACTCTAGAGGAGATAATGTAAGTGTACAGAGCAGATAATGTAATTGCAAAGAGGAGATAATGTAATTGTACAAAGGAGATAATGTAATATTACAGAGTAAATAAAGTAATTGTACAGATGAGATGGTGGTTATTTTTGGCATCACATCCTCTAATGTTTGCAATGAAAAGCTAGATAAATATATTAAAATGAAATATGATTCAGCTTGAATCGTGTTTCAAAGCAAAAAAGATATGCTAACTAACCTGGTTTTTCTTCACCTGTCTTTTTTGAATTAATGAAAGTTTCAAGAAGTTTAAGCACAGTTAATTCATCACAACTCTGGCGGAATTCCTGGTGGACCTAAAATGAATAAGTTACAAATCTAGTCTCCAAAACATCCCTACTTACATGCACAGATCAATATCAATTTTCACAAAACAGAAAAAACAGAAGGCAGTGATTTCTGACCTGGCCCAGCATGACATGTTCGTTTTCCCAAGCCTTGGCAAAAGAATCCACAAAATCCTTCATCTGACAAATATGTTCTTCCTCTAGTTCTTGAAATCTCTGGAGGAAAGCATAAATGTTAAAGTAAATAGGATTGTCAAAAGATGTTATCAATGTTAAAACACAAATAAAACACTATCAACCAATACATTAAAACATTTTAATCAGTCTCTCAATCAATACTCAATCTGAAACAGATAGATAAAATTCTCTCTCAACCAATACTCTAACAATTAAAAACAATCAACTACCTTACAAGACTCCATCATTTTTGCTTCAAAATCATTTCTAACTGTTGCGTATTTTTCTACCAAAGTTCTGTAATCATCACCTGTAACATGTAAATAATGGAGGTCAAGACATAGTCATCACCTGTAACATGTAAATAATGGAGGTCAAGACATAGTCAATCACATAGTCATCACCTGTAACATGTAAATAATGGAGGTCAAGACACAGTCAATCACATTTAGATATAACATTCTGATAAAGGAATATATGGCATCTCCTTCAATTATCCCCCTTTCCTGATCTGTTCAATATTTACTTGTACATTCTTAGTTCCTAACAAACTTACAATCAAATAGTTTAACAATTAAAGGAAAATTAAGGCTGACAATTTTTTGTCTCTTTAAATACTTACTTGCTTTCTTGTATTTTGTCTCTGCCTAAAAATCAAAAAGGATTAGAAATTAAACATGATCATTAAATATCCTGACATTTTTCTCTGTATATGTCCTAAAGGATGCAACAAACATCTTACCTTTTCAATCTCCTTTTGAGATGAGCCATCTCTCTTTAATCGTTCCAATTCTAAGCACCTTGTATGATATATTTCCTTTGCCTGAAAAAAAAAAATCTTAATATTTATTACGCTAACAACATACAGAATTTATCAAATAAAAATTATCATCTTCATTATTGGAATGAAAACTGTATGATAACTGATAAGGTTTGCTCTTTCACTTGAGTCTGTTACCCAGTAAGCATAAACAAGAGGCCCATGGGCCACATCGCTCACCTGAGGAACAATAGGTATGATAAAATCAGCTCAATGGAGTCATAATACAAACTATCTGGACAATCATACAATAATTCATGTAAATCCTGTATAAATAAAATCCATTTTCCCCTGGATATTCTAATGTTTATAATCATTAGTCCCTTTTCTAACAGGATGATTTTATAGTCATATCATGTGTTGAGTATTGCAGTTCTCAAAAAGATCCCTAACAATAGTTTATATATGGGATATAAACGTACAGTAAACTCTCAACCTTCTCGTGAGGCCAAAGAATTGTCCTGAGGCCAAAGTCTTAACAATTATAAAGAATCATCTGGCTGATTAGTTTCTGAGAAGATTTTTAAAGATTTACCCTATAAATTCCTTTGTTAAACTTTGACCCCCCCCCATTGTGGCCCCACCCTACCCCTGGGGATCATTATTTTCACAACTTTGAATCTACACTACCTGAGGATGCTTTCACACAAGTTCCAGCTTTCCTGGCTGATAAGTTTCTAAGAAGAAGATTTTTAAAGATGACTCTGTTTATTCCTATGTAAAACATCGACCTCCCATCGTGGCCCAAACCTACCCCCAGGGGTCATGCTTTTCACAAATTTGAATCTACACTAACTGAGGAT
Organism: Magallana gigas; assembly: GCF_963853765.1. Lineage (NCBI taxonomy): Eukaryota > Metazoa > Mollusca > Bivalvia > Ostreida > Ostreidae > Magallana > Magallana gigas. Next base: position 53,234,163 of record NC_088859.1, on the reverse strand, counting down.
GCTTCCACACAAGTTTTAGCTTTCCTGGCTAATTAGTTTCTGAGAAGAAGATTTTTAAAGATTTACTGTATATAATCATATGTTTAACTTCAATCCCCCATTGTGGCCCCAACCTACCCCCAGGGGTCATGATTTTCACAACTTTGAATCTCCACTACCTGAGGATGCATCCACACAAGTGTCAGCTTTCCTGGCTGATTAGTTTCTGAGAAGAAGATTTTTAAAGATTAACTGTGTATATTCCTATGTAAAACGTCGATCTCCCATTGTGGCCCAAACCTACCCCCGGGGGTCATGATTTTCACAAATTTGAATCTTCACTACATAAGGATGCATCCACACAAGTGTCAGCTTTCCTGGCCAATTAGTTTCTGAGAAGAAGATTTTTAAAGATTTACTTTTTATATTCATATGTTAAACTTCGACCCTCCATTGTGGCCCCACCCTATCCCCAGGGGTCATGATTTTCACATCTTTGAATCTACACTACCTGAGGATGCTTCCACACAAGTTTCAGCTTTCCTGGCCGATTAGTTTCTGAGAAGAGGATTTCTAAAGATTTACTCTATATATTAATGTGTTAAACTTCGACCCCCCATTGTGGCCCCATTCTCACAAAAAGGTTAAGTTTACAATTCAATAAGTTGGTTTCTGGAAGAACAGATTTTGAAAATTTTCGTAATAAATATTGACAATTATTTTACTTTTTAAAGCGCTAAGCATAGCTCAGCCCTTTATTGTCGTTAGACTTCAACTTCCGCTGCATCGAATAACCGCCCCCTCTAAGCAAAAGTATACATCATTTAAACTGGTTAGGGAACCAGTTTCAGAGGTTTATGCACATAACTGCACCGGCTATTGTGAATCTAATTTACGGGTTATTGTGAAATTAATGTACGGGGCTTACATACATCATTGCAGGGACTGTCATGCAGTGATGAGGAAATATAGTGCGTATACAGAAGCTGAAATGCTATATACATATATCTGTTATATACATACAGAAGCTGGGTTAGCGCTTTTCAGTACTATCAGTACTTTGATTTAATCTTTAGCTTTTAAGATCTGTGTACAAACATAGAATTGCTAGCAATTCTCTGTATCTTGCTTATAATTCGAAGCAAACACTCAAAAATGGTTAGTAAATAGAAATTGTTAACAATTAAACACAAGAAACATGCACTACATGTATAACAAATAAAGAACACAATTTATTTTTTCGAAATGAATCATATATATACATGTATATACCTACATATTTCCGTAAGCGATATCAAACTCTATTTAAACTGAATAAACTAGAAAAAATGCCGAGCATCTTAACAAAAACCTATTGCATTAATCTACCATTACGCAAAAAATAATGCCGAATTACCGATAGAATGAATTGTATTTCAGTACTCCTACATCAGATTTTGCTTAATTTGCGCAGGTAAACAGTTAACGTAACTGTTTGATTTACCGAAGTCTCTGTTTGATTTGATACGTAAAAATCACGAAATACAGACGACAGTTTCCAGGTTACAAAGCATAAATAATGAAAACGAAACGAAAATCAGAACAAGCTAACATCAACGTCATGTGTGAAAACTGTCAACGCATTGAAATATTTAGCCTCAATTTACTTCACAAAATCGGCACCAATATATTTTTCATGTTTCAAAAATTTCCCTTCATACGCGAACTGTTGCACAACAAGCAAATTCATCATAGTCAGATCGACCCTTTTTCGTATAATGTCATGGCTGCTTTAAACAAAGAACCTCGTTTTAGAAGTATGGAATACGAGTCTTGGTAAAATGGGTAAGCAAAACCGGGCCGTGGCAAAATAAAAGCCGGGGCAGATCGGCAATCGTCAATTCCAAATACGCATTATTTTGCAGCAATATTTACAGCAAATACAAATATACTGGTCCATCAAATATCCTGAAATTTTAATGAGATTGGCAGATTAATAACTGCTTTTCTTTTGTTTTGCCCAGGCCAAGTCTTGTCTACCCATTTTACCGGATGCCGAATCCGAGGCTATTAAACTTTTCCTTTATTATTATTTTCGTAATAACTCAGATTTGAAACAGTATTAGACCTTAATTTTTGCAATTTATATTTTCCTTCCCATAAGGATAATTTATGCTAAACTACGTTGAATTGGAATCAGTAGTTCTTGAGAAGAAGATTTTAAAAAATGCACCCCCCTTTTTCTACAGTTTCAAGGTTTTCTCCGCTTTGAATACAGATCGGACTTTTATTTCTGCAATTTATATTCGCCCTCCCATAAGGATGCTTTGTGCCAAATTTGGTTGAAATTGGATAAGCGGTTTTAGAGAAGAAGTTCAAAATGTAAAAAGTTTACAGACGGACAGACAGACGGACAGACGGACAGACGGACGGACGGACGGACGGACGGACAGACGGACGACGGACAAAAAGTGATCAGAATAGCTCACTTGAGCTTTCAGCTCAGGTGAGCTAAAAATTACATGGTCCAGTGCAATTAAGCTTGGACCAGTTGTCTCCCATGACCTGGTACTAATAGAATCATTCAGGATAGTGAAATTCCACTAAGGGGACAAGATTCACAGTAGTCCTAGACCGTCAATCTTGGCCCAGAGGTGGAATTTTTAGACCTGGAATCTTGACCTCTAGGTGGAATTTCACTATCTAACATGAGTATATAATGAATGATTATTTTTATCACATTATTTCACATTAAAAAACAATGTCTAACAACTTTCTGTTCTGACATTCAAAGTTTACTTTCTATTTATTATTCCACGCATTACATATAGTGCAAGTCAAGAAGAGAGCACATAAACATTTTTTATAATGAAAATAAGCAAAAATTGTAATCAACTTAGCAAAACAATTACTTAATGGATTAGCTTATTCCATAATTTATCATTTTCTTAAAGCATACAATACTTGTTTACAGAAAAATCTCACACGGGACAAATGGATCTCACAGTGGTGATAATGCAAGAAATACTGTAGATTCCTTAATTTACGCGAGTACTTATTTCAGCGATTCAACGGTTTTCCATCAAATGGCGAGAACATAAAATCGCGAATGTCGAAAATTTTATCATGGTTTTATGTAGTTTACATATGTTTGAAAATTAAAAGCGAGATTTGAAAATTCGTGAGACGGGCTTCTCGCTATTTTACCCGGATATTAATTCCTCGTGTTTAATTATGAATTTACAGTAGCTGTTTCCCATAGCCCAGTAAATTAACCTACCTTGTGGAGGGCAGTTGTTGTGTGCTGAATACTGTTCACTGTCTCCAGGGTACTAGCTTCTTTTTCTTTTACCTGGAAACAATCAATCAGAAATGACAACACAGAACTCACAACTAGCTTGTTATATCTATAGATAATAACCACATATTTTTTTTGCAACCCTCCTTTCTATAGCATCACAAAATATACATGTAGCATTTCTTGGCTTTCTTTAACATGACACCCTTACTTATATTATTTAATACTCCCTTCTGCAGCATGTGGATTTAACCGAACATTACTTATCAATATTTATTAACAATAATCAATATTTATTAACAATAACAGATTACTACGTTTCAAATTATCTTTTCGCTTAAACTGACCTGTTCACCTCTAGCTCACAGCTACATACCGTTTTATTCTTTTTGCTTTGTTCGTCATTATATCGACCCACATCCTTTATCAGGTCGTTCAACGAGTGCACCAGTTGAAGATGCAGCATAGAAATCTTTTCAGCAAGTGTCTTCAACACATTCCAAAAGGGAGCAAATGTGCTGAAAAAGAAAAGATATTCAGCATCATGTGAAATCTTTACATTGCATGCAAATATATGTCCTTTTAGGAACTTACTGAAGAACGAAGGCATATCTGAATAATTTTTTGATCAGGACAAGAGGTCGTATTAGTGATGTCACAATGACCATCACGAGGCTATGCCTGAATGATGCATTATTGTGTATGATAAAAATATAATGTTAATTTAATTTAATGTTTGCAAATTCATGAAGTGATGAACAACTTTCATTGCTTTTATACTGGTGCTAGCATTCCATGAAATATATGCCAGTTTAAACCAATGTAGTTCATTACCTCATGAATCTGCATAAATAAAATCTATTTTTGGGAGTTGATTTTAATCAACTCTCCTATGCAGTTACTCTGGCAAACCGAAAGTGAAACAGTGTTTGGACCTAAGCACAAATCATCACCGCTTACAAGACTTAGTTCTTGAAAATAATATAAAAATTCAATGTAATGTATGCTGAAGCATTGTTTTTCAAGGAAACTTATCTAAAAACACTTTGAAAATAGTCAGATTTTATATAATACAAACAATTTAGATATTTTATAGTCTCATGTGTTCCTACACCAGAGTGTAATAAAGTTTCGTTCAACCAGACGCTCGGCTGTCTCTGTAAATCTCCGACAAGCAGAGAGGCTCTTGCTTGTCGGAGATTAACGGAGACAGCTAAGCGTCTGGTTGAACAAGACTAGAGTTCGATATCAATAGTGCTTGGATCCGTACGATTTTTAGAATTGTTTCGATTACTAATACATAGTTTGAAATCTATCTTTAAATACTACACATCATGATTCATATGGGATTTCTCGCTTTTCTTGTCGGAAAAGTCTAAAAATTCATATAATAAAAAAATACAGACTAGAAACTAATTGCCATGCAAGATTAGTTGATTTTAAAATAAATGATAATTGATAAAATCAACTCCCCTCAGTACTTTGATTTAATTCTTATATTCATGTTTGTAAGAGTTGGACCATATGAAATTTATAAACACCTAAATACATTCCACCAGTCAGCAGTATAGGTCACATAACTTGATCGCTCACCTGTCAGGTAAATCAGGTCGTTGTCATCACTAACAAAGTCAGGCTATCACTGGTACTTACCCTGTATGTGTGTTGTTGGAGACAGATTTTGATAACTTGGTCAACAATTTACTGTAAGCTTCTTCTACCGAACAACTGTAAGCAAAAAAACCCAAGAAAATGAAAAATTATAACAATAAAAAATATACTGATTATTTTAATCTGATTTTTCCAAGTCATCACTAATGAAAATATTTCCTTAGTAGGCAAAGAATCAAGAACTAGTTTGAAATTATTTACATATTCCAGCTGCTATTCTTTATACTGATAAGTAAGACATTGGGTTCAGAGGTTTGTACATCCCAAAAATAAATCCTTCTCCTTACTTTAAGATTAGATTACACATCCTCTCTTAAATTGAAAAGACTATAATTTTAAAAAATTCAAAATTTTTACAGTTTACATCTTAATCTACAAATAAACCACTGCTTCATTGAAAATATTTCTTGTGGGTCCAAACCTGCGGGTTCAGAGAAAATATGCTATTAGCATATCTGATGCAAAAAGAAACTCATAACTAAATGTCATATTAATGTTGTTTGTAAAATTGCATACATACCTAAGATTAAAGGCAAAAACATGAAATAAACTAAGTTTTTTGGTGCTAACTCACTACCATTTCAAATGTAAATGGAGACTAAAATTAAAACATTGATCTACAAGCTGCCTACATATACCCTATTTACCTATTTGTGCAAAATACAGTTGAACTTCGGTATCTTGAACACCGATATCTCGAATACAATGGATATGTCAGTGATTTTTAAGTCCCAAACGCCTAAACTTTAAGTATTTTACCCTTGATATCTCGAATACTCGGATATCTCGTAGGTTTTAACCAGTCCCATCTAGTTCTCGATAACGAGGTTTGACTGTAATATGTATAAGATTTGCATCATATTGCATGATACTGTACATTCTAAAAACATATCAATACACTTACCTGTCTCTGAGAAATTCTATAAACTCTATACACTTACCTGTCTCTGAGAAATTCTATAAACTCTTTAGATGATATCTGCCCTTGTTTCATATTATGGTTCAAAACAAAAAATCCATTGTTTTTCTCCCCCTACAATTAGAATTCCACAACATTTCAAAATTTGTTTGATAGCTATTGATATTTTATATGACATTATACTTTTATAAATTATTCATCATTCTTTAGACATGAAACAGTTCCTGGAAAATGCAATTTGACATTAAAGTTACAGTGACTATAAATGTTGCAAACAACATAAAGCTATCCAATTTAAACTGACAAAATTTCTCTGTATTATTATCAATGTCTTTCGAGTGTAAAAAGATGCTTTTTCAGTATATTCAAATTCGTAAACAAAATGTTTGGTGTTAAATTTATTAGCATCACTGAATATCATTGTCGATCTAAATCAGTCTATAGCAGGATAGAATCGATTTTTTGACTTGTCAATAAATAGTTGGGGTCACGTTGCTTTAATCATTACAGTATATTTAGAATACACATGATATACAGTGCACGCAGCTGCTACACCCCCTTTATCTCCTGCATGTCCTATTGTCCTTTGTGTAAACAAAATCATAAAACGAAGAGCCTGAATATAAAATATCTTGACAATTACTTTTCTCTAACTTTACACTTTTGCATCGACAATCTTACCCAAAAATGATCGGCAAATGCTGTCATTTTTCTGCGAACTCGAATAGAGGTGTCCAGGAAAATGGCGATTATTATGATTTACAACGCATGCGCAAAATTGTTCATCAGGTACACTCAAACGTTTTTCAAGCATCTGCAGAATAAAGTTGAAAGTTGTGAGTACGAAAGATTTAAATGCAGGTAAATTAAACACTTTTTTGTGGGGAAAGAAAAGTGATTTATGATCCAACTTCTTGATATATGTTTCATAAAAAAATTCTTTAACTCATGATTTATGTTTGACGTTGACTGGTTGAAAAATAGCGTCTTTATAATTAATATGAGGTGTAAACTATTGTCTCTAATGTGAAAAGTTTTCTAGAGTCCCAAACCAAGCTTTCCACTGCTTACTTGGTTGAATTTATTTACAGATTATCACATTAGCCCTTTTGCTTGTTTGAAGTATAACAGAAGTGACTCTTGTATTTAATGCATCAGTATAAGAAGCATAATCTAGCCATGGACATCGTTTTAACAATAAAAACATCCAAGCTAATGCTGTTTTTATCCTGCACCCGTAAATTGTTTATTTTAAAGTGCACCTTGTTTGGCATCATACCACAACTTGTGAGGTGGGTCAGAGACCAATTACAAGTGTAACGCTTACGTGTGATGTGTATGGTGTTCCGATGGGGCCACTTCGACCTTCGCACTTTCGCCTTTAGGTCAAAGATGCGAGAGTGCGAAGTTGAGAAGGTGAAAGTGCGAAAGCGAAACTGCAAAGATGCAACGGTAAAGCGCGAAGATGAGATGGCGAAAATGTGAAGGCGAAGAAGCGATACTACTATCACAACTTTACACTCTCGCCTTCGCAACTTCGCACATTCGCCTTTTTTTTTTTATAGCATTCAGAAGGTCTCGGTCGATAACATTTGATGCAGGCACCGTACTCGCCAAGGTTTTCTGATTAATCCATGATATTATTGGTACGCATGCGCTAGGCCATTGTGCTGACTATGAAGGTTTATAAATATGTATATATATTTGACAAATATGTGTACCAGTGCTGGCTATGCCTAATCATTATATACTCCACATTAAATGTAATGTCCGCCATAATGTACACATATGCACTTCCAGACTCCTGTCACTTACCAGCTGTCCGTTTACCGTGGATCAAACACAGTAACATTCTAATTTCATTATGCAACACTCCTTGCTCATGTATGGATCTAGAGGGGGGGGTCGCCCCACCGGAAAATTCAATATTAATGACTTCACACATGCAGTAAAGGGGGAGAGAGGGTCCGGAAAATTTAATTTTATTAATTATATGTAATGAAATCCCAAAAATATGTCTCAGAACCCCACGAACCCCCCCCCCCCCCCCCCCCCCCGACAAATATATAGTTATCCCCCCCCCCCCCCTAAAAAAAGTAGGATCTGCGTAGGCTGTTGTAAATATATTCTCAAAAAGTTCACCGTCTGCCTCAGATGTCCTTTTATACAGCTAAGCGATAGAGAGCTCCACAATAATAAAAAGGCGAAGGCGACAGCGCGAAGATGCAAAGGCAAGAGTGCGAAGTTGCGATGGCAAAGGAGCGATAGTAGTATCGCTCCTTCGCCTTCGCAACTTCTCGATTTCGTCGTCACATCTTCCCGCTTCACTGTTGCACTTTCGGTCCTTCACCTTCGCACTTTCGCCGTCGCAACTTCGCATTCTCGCACCTCGACCTAAAGGTGAAAGTGCGAAGGTAGAAGTGGCCCCATCGGAACACCATAGATGTGGGTTCAGGCAACGGACATTGATTTTTCTTAAATGTTACCTACATTTCTAAATGATTGGAAAAAATAATGACTATTAAAAGATATAAATCAAATAAAAAACAATTTTCATTCCCAATTTAAGTTATTTTCCTTAAGCTATCCTTTAACAAGTTTCAGCACTTGATCTGAAACCACAGTTTCAGATGCTGTTCTAAATGGTAAAACTCTTTACTCTAAGTCTATGCTCCCATACTTGTGATATGATCTAAAGTCTCAAATAGTCCACTAGCAGTATTTAGGTGTCCCGCAAATGAAACATTAACTGTACCTGCTAGTACAGCTGTATATTACTCTCCTTCTTGAGATCAGTGCTCCACAGCATAGATCTACCAGCAGATAACAATGATGTGCAGATGCAAACTAACACACATAATCATTAATTGTTAATTACCTGTAAAATAAACATGTAGTCATAATATGTAGGCATTGTTCATTAATGATAAAGAAAATTCATAGATATTATCCTCTATTAATTTTCAGTGATTAAATGTTGAGCGCATTGATTAGGACATACCATGATGTAATGATAATTCAGTGTGCGCCAATTTTCCATTGATCTTAGCGTATAGGTTACCTCTAAGTTAGAAGTAGATCTAGACGAGAGTTTACTTTATCTTAAGTCACTCACAAGCTCGTTGATAAAGTTACTGAACCTTATCAAACAGCTGTATACAAACAGAGTACTATTGGACCAGAATCGTTCTATATACCCTCTTGGTATGTATAAATGTGATAGAATGTTAATGAAACTTCTACCTCATTATAAAAAGATGTTTGGTAGTTTTCTGACCAAATGTTATCTCTCGACCTTTAGGTCTTAGAATGTGCTTTTTGAAGTGTATGCATTAGATTGATTGATGTATAGGTATGTTTGATTAGATTTTATTCACTTGAACACAGTGTAAATTTTTTTCTGACATGTGTAATGCTCTTGTTTGGTCAGTGCTGGGGTTATATGGATTAGATGGCAGTGAAGGTTGTGGTTTTGTAGCAGTGTATATAAAAAAAGAAAAAAGAAAAAAAAGTTAATTAAAAAAAAACATTAAAGCTTAAGAAACTAGTTTATGAGTCATGGTCCTTGTGTTTTCCTTGCAAGAAAAGTGATTTCAATGCATGTTAATTTCATGTGATGGAGTTCTTCAGCTTTGTGAGATTTCTTTCTAGTTATGGTAGTGCAGGGTTGCCACTTAAGGTACCTCACTACACCTAGACTTGCACTTTTAAGACACTACGTCACAAGATGGCAATTTAAATGTTTCGTTAAATTGTTTATATCGTTTGATTGAGTTGTATTGTATATTGTCGTAGCTCAGTGGTTAAAGTATTGGGCTTCGGAACCGCAGATCATGAGTTCGAATCCGCCTTGAGCTTTTGTTCATGTTTACTGAATTAAATTTTCGAAATTTTTCATCTAAAATTGCACATTTCTTTGCCTATTTGATTTGAATACTAGTCTTATCCATTATGATATCTATCATAATCAAGTAATTTTCTGCTGATTTGAGAAATTATTTCTAGGTGTAATGAGCCACCTTAAACATGATTGTGGAGTGATGAATTTCAAACCCCAGCAGAGTCATACAATAATAATGGTATATAGATATAGGTAAATGTACATTGTATATCTTTAATAAAGAGAGGCTGGATGGTTTTGGTCAAATAAAGACTATTTTATTTCCTTGAGAGGAAGAATTCTGTATCAAAAAAATAGAAAAATGTCAAAATTTATAGCTCATACATTCAAATTGTTTTAAGTGTATGATAGATTAAAGCTATAGACTTCCTTTTTAAAAAGGCTTTCTAATTAATATATATCTCGATCATCATTAACAAATCAAACAAAGGTATTGTTATGAAGCATCATTGAAAGAACTCATGTCTTGAATTTCACAAACCTGTAGGGAACTTTAATTTAGTAGATCTTAACCTAAAGACCTTAATATTTAGTAATTGAGACAAAGTAAGTTTATTAGTATATTAAAGACTCGCATCATGGATTACCATTTGCTCCTTCATGAGATGAAATGCTTTAAGACTTTTATTTTGGTATTTGTGTGCATCCAGAAATATTTTCAAGGTGAATGAAAAGAATATTGCTGAAGGAGGAGGAAGGAAAGGGTAAATCTCAACTGGAAAAAAAATCAGGATTGGGAAGGAAAGGGTAGTTCCCAGATGGAAAAAATATCAGGAGTGGGAATGAAGGTACCCAGTAGTTCCCAGATGAAAAAAAAAAAATCAGGAGTGGGAAGGAAAGGGTATAGTTCCCAGATGGTTAAACAAATTAGGAGTGGGAAGGAAAGGGAAAAGAAATTTATAAGTGGGAAGGAAAGTGTAGATTTCAACAGGAAAACAAATCAGGAGTGAAAAGGAAAGGGTAGTTCCCAGATGGAAAAAAAATCAGAAGGGCAAAGGAAAGTGTAGATTTCAACAGGAAAACAAAGCAGGAGTAAAAAGGAAAAGGTAGATCCCAACTGGAAAAAAATCAGGAGTGGGAAGGAAGGGGTAAATCCCAACTGGAAAAAAATCCTGGATCTGTCCCTGTGGTCTGAAGTAATGATTTCTGATGAAGCATTTACATTTTCCTCCTAACACATCTTAATATACATGTAAATTTAATTATTTCCATTTTATTTACACACACAGTTTTCTTTATTTACTTAAAAATTGAATTTTCATAACTACAATATATAATATGATATAATAAGAACTTTTTTGATATATGATTTCATCTAATGACCCAGAATAAGCTGAACTCTGTAAGGCAGTTAGTTACAGAGAGTAGTCTCCCTTTAAGCAGGAATGTTAAATTGCTGAAGTTTCAAAATTTAAAAATTGTTTTATGCATGTCGAACTTACTATTAATTTAAAGTGTTTTGCCTTTTTGATATACAGCAACAATTTTTTAAAGGTAAGTCATTGCATTATAATATATTAATTTAGAAAATAGCTAGTTTTCTATTTTGTTACTGACTAAAATTTCATTAAAAAAAATACTTAGTGCATTTAGTTTTTTATTCATATTAGATCTTTCATTGAGATTCTTGTCATTCTTGTCTTTGTAAGATTATTACAACAATTTTTAAAAAATAATGACATGCAGGTAATAGAAAGATGTTCAATTTTGCGAATAGAGAATATTTACAATTATTTCAAAAAATAAAAGATTAAGTATGACCGAATGAATATAGTCTACAGTTTTGTATCAAATAATGCATAGTATTTATTGATTACTTATATGAATATGAAAGCAATTTATATCATTTTACAAGATTATAACAAATATATAATCATCTATATAAATTTTATTTTTATCAATTTACATGTGTGGAATTTCATGATCTGTATGTGTTGTCTCAACTTGTCTGTGTGATATTAACATCATGTCATTTTGAGATTTTTATCTATGAAGAGTTGTACAAAAGTGAATTGTTTGGCTTAAGTTTGATAAATGAGGTCACACTGTAATCTCTTCTTTGGGGAGGGACCGGGGACTACTCTCATGCTTCAAGACCGAGAGATCCTAATGCAGGAGGGACAGATAACCTAGATATCTCCCCCCCAAGTCTTGGAGATCGAAACATCTGGTGTTTGTCAACCTCTCTGGAACCATTTAATTTTTAAAAACACACACAAATAATAGGATTAATTAAGCCAGCCACGTGATGTGTTACCTTTATGTGAAGACTTTGACCGGTTGTCAGATCTTAAACTATTCCATTGTTTTTGTTTTTATTCTAATCAGATTATACAGTACGTGGGCTGCATTGACAAGCATTGAACATAGTGGTTGTCTAATGACTTGTACATATACAAGGATCTGTTACTCTGTTAATATTTACAGATAAAAGACAAGTGTTTGATATAGGAGACTTTATATTGACACGTTGGCTCAGTACACTTAGATTTAGTAAACACATCAGAAGTCAGTTCCCTAATTCATCTGCAGCCTCTCGTGCTCTTTTGATTTAATAGAAAGCATTATTGAGTGAGTTTGTGGCCAGATTATGATTTTTGCACTAATTTTCAGTGGTAAAAGATACATTCAAAACCAAAGATAAATCAATTCAAGGATAAAGAATATGTATGTATAATGGGAACTTATAGAGAATTTAGGGATGATGGAGAAGAGATGACTAGGTTTTGAACTCACTGGCAACTGATTTTATGACAGGTGCCTTACTAGCTTGGTCAAAACTTTTCATATATGTTGGGCTTCTCATTGATTTCCTCACACATCTCTATGAGTTTAAAAAAGGTTCAGTCATTTTATGATCACCTCCCATAAGTCAGACTGTTTTGTTGTTCTAGCTGATCAAGTATATGCCCTTCTGTTCTATGGATTTTCTTGGATCCAGTCCTACTGTTCTTCAGTTCTCCTTGGTCCAATTTTCTATTGTTTATAAGTTAATTATAGGATTTTGTAGTTCTGTTTAATCCAGTCCTACTGTTGTGTGGTTTCCATGGATACAGTCCTACTGCTGTGTGGTTCCAAGGGATTTAGTCCTACTGTTGTGTGGTTGCCATATGGTTCAAGTCCTACACTCCTACTGTTTTGTGGTTTCTAGTCCGTCTGGTGTTTGATTATCATGGTTCAAGCCGTACCCCTTCTGTTGTGTGGTTTCAAGTGATCTTTATACATCCTACATTCTCATTGACGTGGTATAACTGTTTTGTGCTTTCTTCTTATCCTTCATACTGTTTTGTTATTTTACTTGATCCAGTCCTACTGTTGTGAGGTTCCCTGTGGACCAGTCCTACAACACTGTGTTGTGTGGTTCCCTGTGACCAAGTCCTACTGCTGTGTGGTTCCCTGAGTGATCTAGTCCTGATGTTGTGTGGTTTCCATGGATCCAGTCCTACTGTTGTGTGGTTTCCAGTGATCCAGTCCTTCTGGTGTGTGGTTACCATGGTTCAAGCCCTACACCTATACTGTTGTGTGGTTCAAAGTGACCCAGTCCTGATGTGTGTTTCCAAGTAATCTAGTCCTACTGCTTTGTGGTCACCATAGTTCAAGTCCAACATCCTACTGTCGTGTTACTCCCATGGATTAAGTCCAACATCCTACTGTTGTATGGTTCCCATGGATTAAGTCCTACACTCCTACTGTTCTGTGGTTCTCATTAACTTGGTATAAGTTATGTACTTTCCCCTAATCCTGTCCTACTGTTTTGTTATTTTAATTGATCCAGCTTTACAATTGTATGGTTCCCATGGAACAAGTCCTACTGCTGTGTGGTTCCCATGGAACAAGTCCTACTGCTGTGTGGTTCCCTGAGTGATCCAGTCCTGATGTTCTGTGGTTTCTATGGATCCAGTCCTACTGTTGTATGGTTCCCATGGATCAGGTCCTACACTCCTACTGTTCTGTGGTTTTTATTGACCCCAGGTATTACATACTATTAATCCATGCCTAGTCTGTTTTATGATTTTAATTGATCCAGTTATACTGTTTTGCAATTCCCATGGATCCAGACCTACAATTGTGAGGTACTCTGTTCTATTATGCTCATTCAAACTATATTCTTTTTTCAATATGAGTATGCATAAATTGATTGAACCAACCATTCCTTCTGTTCTGCGGTGCTCATTAAAGCATCCCTTTCTACTTCTAGTAAGGATCACTACTCCGTCCTATGCTTACTGATTGCTCACTGCAGGTTCTCAACAAGAGAGCAAGCTGTGTTTCTTGTGATCTCAGTTATGATGATCTTATGAAACACCTGTCCTTGATTCTTATCAGAATCTTCATAATGAATGAATGAATGGCCTGAGAGGGAGGGAAGACATTCCTAAAAGGCATCAGAGGACTTTTGTAATACACAGCAGTCCTTGAAAACGGAGACTAGATTATGTTTGAATACATTTTACTACAGATAACACAGGCAAACAGAGGTGGCATCTAAACACACCAACCTACTAATGTGCTAATTCACAGTTCAGCGAGTTTGATAAAATCACAACTGCATCAGGACTTATCAGGCCGCCTTACTCGAATTGTTCACACTTTGCTATTACTTGTTGATTATGTAACAGGACAGCTTAAAACCTTTATTTTTTGGATTACAAGATGCCGCTGCAAAGGGTTAAAATGAAACTGCGCCCCAAAAAGAGAGTTCGCTTTGCCATTGATCTAGAGTAGGTAAATGTTTACCTTCACATCGTAGTACCTTGTTTGCCATTTTCTTGTATTTTAATCTTTATATTATCCCTCGGGATTTTCAGTCTTTTAAATTTCTTGCTGCCATCAATTTCTTTTCTTTAATTTTAATAATTTTTAAAGGAATTGAAAATGATTCAAGTTGTTAGATCAGTGATTGGGAATATTTTGTTAAGTTTCATTAAAATCTCTGTTAACAAGGTTTTTTAAAAAAAAAAATCTATATTTTTAATGACCTTAATAATATCAATCAAATGTCATAAAAAAGTTTCAGATAATTTACATTAATAAATAGGGAGGAGAATTATTCAAAGAGTTTCTAAATAAAGAAACATATCACTACTGGAAAAAGAGCTGATGCAATATGGAATGTTATATATTTTTTGGTATAATTTGGATAAAAATGACATGAATTTCAAAGTCTTCTGAATCATATAGACATGGTCGTTAATTCACTTTAGAGTTTTGAATATGTTGATTGTATGCTGGGTTTTTTTTAACTAGTTTTTTTTATAAAAAATCCTACTCATATTTCATAACTTTACAAAATCTTCCCATACTGACTGTCAAAAATAAATAAATATATGTACCAAAATTTTGCTAATAAAAAAAGTTATGGAAGAAAAAATTGTAGCCAGTACTGCATTAGAAAAATATGAGTATTCTTTTGTGCAATATACCTTAGGAGAAATGGATTATCATTCATCACAAACTTTAAAGTTCCTTTAAAAGTTACAAATAGTTTCATATTTTTTTATCTTGATATGACTAAACCAAGCATTAATTAAGATGGCATTCTGATCAAAATCAGGAGA
The DNA here is from genome assembly GCF_963853765.1 of Magallana gigas. Classification (NCBI taxonomy): domain Eukaryota; kingdom Metazoa; phylum Mollusca; class Bivalvia; order Ostreida; family Ostreidae; genus Magallana; species Magallana gigas. The sequence continues at coordinate 53,218,858 of NC_088859.1, read as the reverse complement.
TTACATTGTTGAGTTGTTTACATTTGTGAGTAGAAAGTTTTTTCCTTATCTTGTTCCTGTGTACATAATTGGGTTTAATATATACAAATTCTAAACTGTAAGAGGTAATGGAGTCATATAGCTGATATTCATCAGAACTGATAAAAAAGAGATTAATTTAAATAACAAACTATATATATATATATTTTGTAATATTTTGATTTGAAATATTGAGTTCTAGATTATCACAAACAGTGTTACTTAATTTAAAAAACAGAAAGAATAAGATTAATATTATTATATATAACCATTTGAAAAATTTCGAAACCATTGAGAATTTCTAAATGGTTTTAGAGGTACTGTTGTTTCGTAATTTCCTTTAAAATGGTCAAAACTGAAGTGTCTAAAGGAAAGTGTATCTGGTCCTGCTGATTATTATGGTAATAAAATGGTCTGATACTGTATTGTATGTTATTCTATCAGATATGGCGATGTAAGGCATGCTGTGGTATAGAGTTATAGTCATAAAATACATCATTCTTCATCAGCTAAATAGCTCTGCTACATCCCTGCTGTAAGAGGGACTAAGGTTATAAAATTTGTTCTTCTTCATCAGCTTCACAGCTTTGCTACATTCTTGTTGACGTCAAAGGAAGTATAAGGGTATAAAATATGCCCTTCTCTAGTCACAACTATACAGCTTTGCTACATTCTTGTTGATGTCAGAGAAAGTATAAGGGTATAAAATATGCCCTTCTCTAGTCACAACTATACAGCTTTGCTACATTCTTGTTGATGTCAGAGAAAGTATAAGGGTATAAAATATGCCCTTCTTCATCAGCTACACAGCTTTGCTACATCCTTACTGCTGTCAAAGGAAGTATAAGGGTATAAAATATGCCCTTCTCTAGTCACAACTATACAGCTTTGCTACATTCTTGTTGCTGTCAGAGAAAGTATAAAGTTATAAAATATGTCCTTCTTTATCAGCTACACAGGTTTGCTACATCATTGTTGCTGTAAGAGGGACTAAGGTTATAAAATATGCCTTTCTCCATCAGCTACACAGCTTTGCTACATCCCTACTGCTGTCAGAGGAAGTATAAGGTTATAAAATATGCCTTTCTCCATCAGCTACACAGCTTTGCTACATCCCTACTGCTGTCAGAGGAAGTATAAGGTTATAAAATATGCCTTTCTCCATCAGCTACACAGCTTTGCTACATCCCTACTGCTGTCAGAGGAAGTATAAGGTTATAAAATATGCCTTTCTCCATCAGCTACACAGCTTTGCTACATCCCTACTGCTGTCAAAGGAAGTATAAGGGTATAAAATATGCCCTTCTTTATCACCTACAAAGCTTTGCTACATTTTTATTGCTGTCAGAGGGACCAAGGTCATAAAATATGTTCTTCATCTTCACAGCATTGCTACATTCTTGTTGATGTCCAAGGAAGTATAAGGGTGTAAAATATGTCCTTCTTCATCAGCTACACAGCATTGCTATATCCTTTTTGCTGTCAAAGAGAGACTAAGGTTATAGTAGATGTTCTTCAGCTACATAGCATTGCTACATCCTTTTTGCTGTTAAAGAGAGACTAAGGTTATAGTAGATGTTCTTCATCTTCACAGCATTGCTACATTCTTGTTGATGTCCAAGGAAGTATAAGGGTATAAAATATGTCCTTCTTCATCAGCTACACAGCATTGCTATATCCTTTTTGCTGTCAAAGAGAGACTAAGGTTATAGTAGATGTTCTTCAGCTACACAGCATTGCTATATCCTTTTTGCTGTTAAAGAGACTAAGGTTATAGTAGATGTTCTTCAGCTACACAGCATTGCTATATCATTGTTGCTGTAAGAGGGACTAAGGTTATAAAATATGTCCTTCTCCATCAGCTACACAGCATTGCTATATCCTTTTTGCTGTCAAAGAGAGACTAAGGTTATAGTTAGTGTTCTTCAGCTACACAGCATTGCTATATCCTTTTTGCTGTCAAAGAGAGACTAAGGTTATAGTAGATGTTCTTCAGCTACATAGCATTGCTATATCCTTTTGCTGTCAAAGAGAGACTAAGGTTATAGTTGGTGTTCTTTAGCAACTCAGCTTTGCAACATCCTTGTTCCAGAATATTGTTTGGTTGTACTCGGATTTTGGCTACAACTCTTTCTAATTCTATAGTAAGCTACAACAAACGTTGTGTCTTTCAGCGACTGAGGTCGCTACTAAATACGGTATTAAGGCATTAGAAGAATTTATTTGTGGTCCTGGACTGCAGTCACCTGGATCAAATACTATTGTTTGCTTCTTAAGTTAATTAGGTTATTTTTTTAACCATTTAATATAGTTTATAGTTCAGTTAATGGGGCTGACAGGGGTAAAAGTCTGGAGGACTGCGTATTACAAAATAACTTATGACAAGGTTGTAAATATTTTCAGTCTCATTGAATGATCTTTGACAATGTTTTTTTCATAAAACCATTAATTTACCACTTTTTCGATTTCCAGTATTTAATCTTACTGCCAATAGAATAAAACATTGATTACTTTGTGATTATTAAGCATTCATAATTTGGTTGTAAATCATATAACTAAGTTCTTTAGTAAAATGTTGCCCTGAACATGGAACCTTTTCACGTGAACAAAACCCCAAAATATATAAAATCTACTTAAGAAAACTTATCAGCTGTTGGGGAAGGATGAAGTCTGGGGAGGCTGACATTGCAAATATCTCTGATTATATATAGATATCCTATAGTGCATATTGTATAACTTATTCTATGCATATAGTTTTTAAAAAAATTCGTGTGATTTAGTGATTTAGTTAAACTGATTGGAGCAGGTGATGTATATGTACAAATTGTTTTTTTTTTAGCTAATTAGTAAAATTCATTATCACCTTTGGATATTTTTCTGACAGTTCTGTTTGCTTAAGCAAAAACAAATGTCCCCAGTTTCTGCATGCCAGTCATGCTCTGCAGTTATTGGAAATTTCCTTGTGCTGTGACACACTGTATATAAATATATCTGTTGTCTCAAGGATTCCAGTATTGCCATGATAGGCCAGCTCAGCTGAGTCAAGATTATAAGGAATGGTAAAATATCAAATCTCACGGAATCCCAGCACAAACATCCTAAACCTGTGTCCCTGATCCGTCAGTATTTCTTGTCACATAGATGTCAGGAGTAAGCACCAGCACTGATTGATTGATCTGATTTTTTTGGACAGTGATATGAGTGATGCTGAAACTTCTGGGGATGACCCAACCTGGCACTCTGGGAATCATGAGGAGGAGGCGGTGGGGCCAGAGGATGTTCAGCTTCTGGAGGTCCCCAACGGAAGTCACGGGGGACCTTCAGGGAACAGCAGTAGCCTCCTGACAAGCAGTGGTAAGACCTTTCTCAAAGCGATAGAATCAACTATCTAACACAGTGAAGTTTATCTATTAAATTAACATCTTTAGCAATATATGCTGGAATTTATTAAGTTTTAGTGGTTAAATTATAAAACTTCTGTTCTTTATTAAGAATCCAGTTCTCCGAGTACTCCCCCAGGTAATATACAAGCAGGAATTGCTATATTTACTGAGGTGAACAATTTCTGATCAATAAGTCAACAAAATTCAAAGCCTTCAACTTTTTATGTTTACTTAATGTTGAGGTTTTTTTTCAGTTTTGAAATTTGATGGGAATAATATTATATATATGTTCTGTTGACATTTTAAAATTATGTTTGGACTTTAATTGTTTTGAGTGTTGAAATCATCAGGGAATCATTTATGAATTCCTTGAATCTAAAACAAACTCTAGTATATTGATTTCCTGGAAAACATGTCAAATGAAATAAATACTTTAAAATGTCAATCTATCATGATCAATTGATATTACATTTTGCAGGGTACTAGAAGTAATGATATTATTATTTTAAAGGTGCCATGTGCAATTCACAAAATATAATATATTAGCTGACTGTCTTATGAAGAAATCTTCCTGTTCCTCATTCATATGTCATTGAACTATTCTTTGTGATAGATGTGAGAATTTTGATCACGGTATTTACAAGAATTAATTACCACATCTAAACCATTGACTTCTGTATCAGCCAAACTGCCTTAACTATTGATTGCTGAATTGTGCAGGGTGTGTGACTGTATACTTAAGCTTCTTACTGGGCTTGGCTGAGGATTCAGTCTGAGAGACTGATTTAATTGATGACCTGTACACTTTGGAGCATCAATTAACACTTGTCAAGGTCGGCCAGCCTCAATGCAGAGTTCTTGTGATAAAAGGCCAGGGACATACACACTGTTTACAGCTATATAGACAGATCGACCCACTTAAAGTACAAAATAGACACATATTTTAAATAAGACTCATTTATTTATGGTAAATAAACTCATTATATAAAGAACATAAATTAATAGACTAACGAGATTCATTACAAGTATAGAAACATAAGCATATCAAGTAATAGAAACAGACTCATAATAGGTACAACAGAAACAGACTCAAATTTTTCATTAAAAATTGCTCTTTTGGGGAAAATAGTTTAAAAAATGATTTAGCTCAATGCAATTAGTAAGTAAAAAACAAAAATTCAATACAGTTCTCTTGGTTTTCATTGGCATATAGCACATACATGAATAATCATTAAATTAACACTTTCATCATAATAAACCATACTTAACAGAACAATTGCACTCAGACAATTTAATTGACATATAATATAGGGATGTCTCACTCAGCACAGTTACAAAATCACCATTTTATCTTTTATAACACAATATGAGACAGTTATCTTAATTAGGAATTTTTCATTAGATTTTAGGAAAAACAGTCAATTTACAATTGAAAATGGGTCCTTTTACAGGACCCACAAGCAGGGGATATTATGCCCTGCAGACTCATTACATGTAGCAGAAACAGATGTATTACAAGTTACTAAAGCAGACTCTTACAAAAATTAGTGACAGTCTCTTTGCAAGTAATAGAGGCAGAATCATTAAAACTAACTGAAGTAGACTTGTAACAAGTAACTGAAACAAGGAAACCAACTCATTACAAGTAATAGAGGCAGACTCATTACAAGAATTTAAAGCAGACTTATTACAAGTTACTGAAACAGACTCATTTGCAGTAACAAAGACAGACTGTAATTACAAGAAACAGAAATAGACTTATTACATTTAACAGAATCAGACTCATTACAAGTAATAGAGGCAGACTCATTCCAAGTAATAAAGACAGACTCATTACAAGTTTCTGAAGCAAAATAATTACAAGTAACTGAAGCATATTCATTACAAGTAACTGAAGCATACTCATTACAAGTAACTGAAACAGATTACTTACAAGTACCTGAATTAGAATCATTACAAGTTATACAGACAGACTCACAATAAGTAACAGAAACAAACTCATTACAACTATTAAATACAAACTTATTACAAGTAACTGAAACATACTTATTACATGTTACAAAGACAGACTATAATTACAAGAAACCAAAACAGACTCATTACAAGTAACAAAAACCGACTCATTTCAAGTAATAGAAAAACTCATTACAAGGAATTTAAACAGACTTATTACATGTACCAAAGACAGGCCATAATTACAAGAAATGGAAACAGACTTCTTACAAGTAACAGAATCAAACTCATTACAAGTAACAGACATAACTCAATTTCTGTCAGAAATATTGACCCATTACAAGTACTAAAGATAGACTTGTTACAATGAAGGGATAAATAATTACAATTACAGAGATGATTAATTACATTCAGTGCAGAGATGATTAAATAATTACAACTGCTTACTTGAAGATTTTTTAAAAGTGCAAACTACATAGTGATTTAAAGAACAGAATGAATTACTTTTTGCAAGAATCACGTTTTACATTTAATATAAATATATAAATTAAGCTTCGGTGTAAAATTTAACAAGTATAGAGATGTAAAGATTCATAACAGTCTCTGAACTGCAAACTCATAACTAGTAAAGAGATCTCATATACTCTTACGGTGTATAGTAATCTAAAAACTCATTTGTAGCTAGTATAGCAATAAATATACTTGAAATAATAACAAGTTTAGATATACAGACTCATTACGTGTATAGAATGTCTTTTGTCATAACAATTATAAAGTCTACCGAAAGATAATAGAGATTCATTACAATTATGGAGATCATTAGACTCAAAACAAGTAGAAAGATCTAAAAGCTCTTTACAAGTATAACAACTTACATATACATTTTTGTAAGTACAGATATCTTATAAATCTTTAATACAAATATAGAGATCCATAGACATATTTAAAAAGTGTATAGTTCTTGAAATTGATTAATACCAAGCAAGCAGATATATAGGAATTCTATTTGCTTCCTGATTAATCGCTAATTATACAGCCTGTGCCAAAACCCAAAGTAGTCATATAAGTGACTAAGTGGTCTGGGGATGGAATTGGATCTGTATTTTTCATTTTCAGTGACATGGAGGGATGTTTGTGAGCTTATAAGTTTGTTCTTTCTGTACACAGCTGGATCCTTTCCCACCCCAGTTGAGTTGTATAATTAGTTAGTTATTTAGTTACAATAAAAAATGTCATACGTTGGAGGGTAAGATATTTTACACATTATCTCATGGTTTAATCAATTCTTCTGGATCAATGCATAATTATCAAGATTGGTTCACTTGCATCAGTTTAATTTTTTTCCATCCTCATTTTCCCTTTTCCTTTAGCTTGATCTGTTTTGAAAAATGCAGGTCAAGTGAGTCCAAATTCCATGTTATGAAAAAATTGCTAAATTGTACTTGAGCACATAAATATTGGAAAGATATTGATATAAAACAAAATACAAGAGATTATATTGATTAAGATCAAACAGAAATTTTGAGCTTTTATGACATGTCACTCAGTTGACCCTAGAGGTTTTCTGTAAGGTTGTGCATGTGAAATAAGTGCTTTTTTGGTGATGTGGTTGGAAAGCCTTTAATCCTGAGCTGACTGATCTCTGAGATTGTAATTGCGGTGTGAAGTCTAGCCTGGTAGTTATGCAGATTAGCACTCCCACACAGGATATATATTGGTTCCTGCCTCTGGTCTTTGCCATAGTAGCCAGCAGTCATAACTTACACGACCTCATCATAGCTGCTAAATGCTTCTGATTGTGAAACAATTACATGGGTCTAATGGACAAAGTTGTCACACAGGCTAACACTGAAATTAAGTCACAGTCAATGCTATGCTGGCTGTAAGGCCCTCGGTGCTTTGTTATCAATCTTGTCCCACACAGTCCCCTAGGACAAATGAAGGGTTCATTTCTCACTCCATTCATAATCTTTGAACTTCATTCATAAACTGTTGATAAACTGTAGACCGTTTCTCTAATGATTGTATACAAGACTCCTCTGGTACTGACAATTATCAATGTACAAATCATCTTTTATGTAGAAGTTCTCTAATTATTGTCTGTAAACAAGTCTAAAATTGATCTTTATACAAGTCACCCTGTTACAGACCATTTCTTTGATATTGATCTATGTACATTGTACAAGTCACCCTGTTACAGACCATTTCTTTGATATTGATCTATGTACATTGTACAAGTCACCCTGTTACAGACCATTTCTTTAATATTGATCTATGTACATTGTACATTAGTCACACTGTTACAGACCATTTCTTTATTATTGATCTATGTACATTGTACAAGTCACACTGTTACAGACAAGTTCTTTTCACAATAATCAATGTACCGGTACATGTCACTCTGTTGCAGACAAGGTATCTAATAACTAACAATGCACAAGTTCAGACAAGTTATCTTAACAATGACAAATCAATATGTTACATACAAGTTGTTAAAGTCACTCTGTTAAGTTCTCTTACAATGATCCATGTACAAATCATTCTGTTACAGACAAGTTCTCTACCAATGATAAATGTACAAGTCATTCTGTTACAGATAAGTTCTCTACCAATGATCAATGTACAAATCACTCTGTTACAGACAAGTTCTCTACCACTGATCAATGTACAAGTTACTCTGTTACAGACAAGTTCTTCTTTAATGTACAAGTCATGCTGTTACAGACAAGTTCTCTACCAATGGTCAATGTACTAGTCATTCTGTTACAGACAAGTTCTCTACTAATGATTAATGTACAAGTCATTCTGTTACAGATAAGTTCTCTACCAGTGAACAATGTACAAGTCACTCTGTTACAGACAAGTTCTCTACCAATGATCAATGTACAAGTTATTCTGTCACAGACAAGTTCTCTACTAATGATAAATGTACAAGTCATTCTGTTACAGACAAGTTCTGTACCGATGGTCAATGTACAAGTCATTCTGTTACAGACAAGTTCTCTAACAATGGTCAATGTACTAGTCATTCTATTACAGACAAGTTCCCTACTAATGATTAATATACAAACCATTCTGTTACAGACAAGTTCTCTAGCGATGATCAATGTACAAGTCATTCTGTTACAGACATGTTCTCTACCAATGATCAATGTACAAGTCATTCTGTTACAGACAAGTTCTCTAGCAATGATCAATGTACAAGACAATCTGTTCATACAAGTTATTGAACAATTTACAATGCACAAGTTTGGCAAATTCTCTAACAATGATCAAATTGTAAAAATTACTCTGCTAAGTTCTCCAATAATGATCAAATTGTGCAAGGCATGATTTCCATACAAGATATTTAACAATTATCAACGTACAAGAAACCCTGTGATAGACCTAGTCTTTCGGCACACAATTGTGAATGCAGCATGAATAATATATAATGAAATGGATGCCTTCATTTGTGCAATTCCTCATTAAATACCTCTTCAAGAAAGGTTACAGAATTTACTGATTTTGTTTCAGTTTAGTTCATCAACAACTTGTGTAGTTTCTTCAAATCATTTAGTTATTTTGTTATCTTTATTCAGATGTTTATTTTTCATATAATGTGAGTTTCCAATGAACTTGAATTATGAGTTTTAACTGCTATAACTTGCACAGGGCTGCTGAAAGGTATCTTAAAGAACCGATTAGAGACGGTAGAGAGCAATGACCTTTACAGACAAGGTAACTTTGGGGAGGTTCACCCCCGGACTGGTTTGGACTTGGCTCTCTTTTTTTACTTTGTGTGTTGAGCATTTCTTAACTTTGTTTACATGGTTTTTTTTTTTATTTTTTTTTTTGATCTTATTTAAGGTGATTTAGATTGCCTGAATTGGTTTTTTTATTAGTTACTTTTTCATGTTTCGATTTGCTAGAAACTTTTTTTTTCCTTTAAAAAAAATCTTAAAGTGCAAGTATAAAAGATGCAATATAATGACATGTAATTAAGCAAAAGTTTTTTATTGTGTGATTAGAACAAAACAAGTTTTAGGAAACGTTAATCATTGATGATTCTTATTTATTTGTCTTTTTTATTTCATTTGGACCCAGAGCGGAGAAGAAGACATTCCTCTGCAGGTAGAAATAAGTTTGTTAAAATGCCTGACTGTTATTGATTGATTTGAACTAATAGAATTTTAAAATGAATACAGTTTATAGTCAGACTTTCAATAGTATTGTGACTATTCCTCCTTCATTTTATCACTCACAGATGAGGATGACTTTGCTTTGCTTCATGGAAGATTTGAGGTAAGTTATGAAAGTATGATTTACTGTAAAGTCCAAAATGTTGAGTTATAATTACATTTAAGAGTTGTTCAGAGGAATTTAATTTTCAAAGTTTTTAACCCTAAACTTTGAGTAAAAAAGCATGATTTTTCACATATAAATATCAACAGATTTTTACTTTTTGAATATATTGATTAAAAAGTTTTTGTTCAGAAACTTTTTTCTGTAAAGCAAATTAATCTGCTGGCTTTAACAGGCTAAGAATATATTCATGTTGGTACACCTGTGTTATACATGTCTGCATTGTAAATACCCTACTTGTACCCACCTCTGATAAAGCCTGTCTATTTTTGAGCAGAAGGTGCCTCTGAAGGACTTCCACGCTGAGATCCGAGCCTTCAAGGACGTGGAGGATTTCCTGAGCCGGACTCTGCTGATGCTGGACCTACAGAAGACTGGCCTCACCCAAATCATTGAGGCCATGGTCCAGAAACTACTGGAGAAGAAGGAGGTGTCTGCCCAGACCTCTCTGGAGGAGGCCCGCCATGCCATCTTCACCCAGGATTCCGGTCAGAACCACCCCACAGACTGCAGGGGACAACTTTTATACAATCTACAACTCTCAACTCCTTCCTTAACAAAGCCCTACTTTTATTTAGAAACCTACAAAATGCGAGGAGATCACAGACTCTATACACAGTTCTAATGATTGTAACTGCCACCTGAAATGTTCCCTCCACAATTGGCGCATGAGCACTTTACAACACTTTGCAATCAGAATATTTTGGCTTCGCACGAGCTATAGCACACGTTGCACAAGCTCTCGCATTCGTTGCATTTTTGTGGTCGCATCAAGTCTCCACAAAATAGTGGACATGTACACTATTCAATCGCGACTAAAAGTGACTCAAATCATTGCAATTTATTGCATAAACATTAGTACTAACGTCCCACAACGTTTTGTGTACTCGCAAGAGCGATGCACAATTTTTAAAGATCATAAGATAAATTGCAGCTGTTTTTGTGTGTGTTGTGCGACCATGAGACTGTTGCTCAAAGTATCTCATGTAATCTTACAACGTACAGGTGAATCTCGATAACTCGAACTTCTGGGGACCATGATTAAACTTCGAGAGATCAAGAGTTCGAGAGATCGAAAGTTTTAAAAAATCCGGAAATTTTTGTTCAGGTCATTTGGTTCTAAAATTATAGTAGCCGGAAATTTGTATTTATAACATGGAAGGATAGTCTGACGTGATTTCAGTCGTATTCTCTGCTACATTACTTCAATTTAAACAATACAGAACTTACTTGTGTGGTTATGAAGTGTATTTTTTCACGTTAAAAAACTTTTAGGCATATTATGTTTTCTTAATCATTACGTTAGAATATTTTAAATAAAGAGCATTTACCCTAACATTCACAAGTTATTGAAATTAATAGATCACTTACAAATTACTTATCTACCCTTTGAAGGAAGCAATGGGTAGTGTCACTTACGTAATCAACCAATTAACACTACCACGCTAGCCCCCAGGACGTCACTCAACCGTCCAGGTAAGGTCCACGCGGAGCTATAATTATACGCTTGATCGGCCGCGTGTGTACACAGCAATCACTTCGAGTTATCAAGAGTGAAAAAGAATGAAATATGTATAACGGGACCCAGGTTTTACTTCGAGAGATCAAGAACTTCGAGAGATCGGAGTTCGAGAGATCAAGAGTAAATTTGCTTAGTTATATAGAGAAAAAATTGGGACCGTGAGTTCACTTCGAGAGATAAAGAACTTCGAGAGATCGAAGTTCGAGCCATCAAGTGTCACCTGTATTACTATCATTGCAAGATTTAACAGTTGCGGTTTCCATGCTTTGCCACTAGTATATATTGGATACAGAGTATTTTCCCTCCATGATATTTTCGCTTCTCCTTACGGTTTTGTCTCGTCCTGAATTCGCTCCAACAATGTTGTGGTAAAAGAGAGATAATATAAGACATTGGAAGTCGCCAAGTCTCAATCCACTAACTGAAAAAAAAAGAACAAAATGAGCGAAATTGAAACCGGTGCAAACAGTTTCTTTAAACAGTATACACTGTATAGACATAGATTATCTGTTTCAGACCACAATTGACCTTGATTTTGGCTGCTGCTTTTGTCATCTTGGGCGGTATCTTTTCTTGCATTCAACTATTTCTATTGAAGAGCATCGGATTCAGGCAGTAAATATACCCCATCTGACTCGTACGAGCATTCATACAATGAAATGCATAATTGGTAGAGCGCCGCTCGCCCTATTGCATTGGTGCACGTTAAATCGTCTGATAATCTGGTCTTTCGTGCGAGCCTTTCGTATTATCTTACAACACTCGCTTTCATTGTACAACAGTCGCATATAGAGGCAAGATTCAATGTTTTTACCTTGCGCAACGGTTGCTCTGAATCGTGCAAGTACCATACGAGTACTTTTTCATATGCGATTATTTTGGCAAGTTTATGAACCATATCTTATTTTTTTTGGACGCACAAATATTTTTGCTTTTGCTCATGCGCCAATTGTGAAAGGGGCTTTACAATTTGTTTTGACAAATGATCCCCAATTACCAACAATTGTTAACAATTAACTCTGTCATTGTAATATGCACCATTTTAATATAACACACTTTGCTCCCATTTCAGTCCACACACTGAGTAAGACGATTCAGGGCACGATGACCAGTGAAGTCAGCGGGTTTGATTTTGATCAGAACTGGATCTGTGTCATGTAAGGGAGACTCTCTGATGCTATTGGTCTGGATTATAATAAACTCTGAAGCTTTAAATAATAGAACCACATACAGTAATCAATTTCCTCTGTCTTTTTTAGGTGTGATATTCCAACAGTAACAAAGCGACATGTGGTGATTGCTCGGTTACACAGCCCGGCTAACCTGGGCAGTAACAGTCACGAAGTTCAGTTTGTTATCCTTGTAATGGCCCCTGTCAGAGAGGTGAGTGCTAAAAGTTTATTAATTGGGGTGGAGGACAATATTTCAGTTCTGATTTTGTATATCTATATTAAAAAGTGATTTAAACCTCATATGATTGATTGTTAGTAGTTGAGTGGATTTATATTTCTTATGAATTATATCAGCTATCAAAATACCAGTACGTTATTTTTTCTCTGGCACATACAGAAAAGTACCAAGTCCTCTCTGGAGACCGCCCGAACGTTTGCGACTCTTTTCTTGGACATTGACTTTCGTCACCAGCTGCTGTTAGCAGAGTCCGAGTACGAATTTAAACAGCTCCTCCACACGAGGACCAAGCTCCTCATTGAAGAACAGGGACTCCCGGAGAACCGAAAGTCGCACCTTGTCCTCTCTGCCTTTGAACAGGAGGAGCAGGAGGTAATTTGTGTATAGTCAGATTATAGAAGTATGGCTTTAACAGTCAATCTGTGAATCCATTTATCACTGTAATAAAGTGAACAGGAAGAAAATGCTGAACTTATTTTTGTGTTTTTACATTGGTTTGTAAACATTAATAATATCAGAGCAGCTTTTCTTCACAGCATATTACATGTATATTTTATTGTGCAATAATGGATGTGAAACTGTTTACATATATACTTGTATAGAGAATTGCTTTGCTGTGTGTGTTGTGTATGAGTGTACAAGAGTGGTTCTTGGCAGTATGAAATGTACCCTCTGTTGGCAATATGTGTTGTGTAAAAATGGCAGTTGTGGTAAGTATAGAATGTACGCCTCGCTCTGTGAGTTGTGTTTGAGTGTAAGAGTGGCTGTTCATGGCCAGTATAGAAAGTAGTCTGTTTGCTCTGTGAGTTTGTTTGAGTGTACAGCCTTGGCCTGTATGATATGTACGCTTTGCTCCCTGAGTTGTGTTTGAGTGTAAAAATGGCCATGCTTGGTCAGTGTAGAATGTAGTCGCTTTGCTCTCTGAGTTGTGCATGAGTGTAGGAGTAGCCCTGGCCTGAAAAAGTAGGAAATGTGGCTTGCTCTGTGGGTTGTTTTTTATTGTAAGAGTGGCCTTGGCCATATGAAATGTACTCTTTGCTCTGTGAGCTGTGTATAAGTACATTAAGTGTGGTTTTGTCTGTGTTGTAGGGTGGGAAGGCTAGATGTCCTCTTGGACAGGGTTTGATCCGTGACCTCAAGCGACGACTACCTCACTATGTGTCTGACTTCAGGGATGGTGAGTACAACGTCATTCCTTATCCTCTCGGTGATGTACTAATATAAGTACAAGGTCATTCCTTATCCTCTCTGTGATGTACCAATATAAGTACAAGGTTATTCCTTATCCTCTCTGTGATGTAACCAATATTAGTACAAGGTCATTCCTTATACTCTCTGTGATGTACCAATATAAGTACAAGGTCATTCCTTATGCTCTCTGTGATGTACCAATATAAGTACAAGGTCATTCCTTATACTCTCTGTGATGTACCAATATTAGTACAAGGTCATTCCTTAGGCTCTCTGTGATGTACCAATATAAGTACAAGGTCATTCCTTATCCTCTCTGTGATGTACCAATATAAGTACAAGGTAATTCCTTATCCTCTCTGTGATGTACCAATATAAGTACAAGGTCATTCCTTATCCTCTCTGTGATGTAACCAATATAAGTACAAGGTAATTCCTTATCCTCTCTGTGATGTACCAATATTAGTACAAGGTCATTCCTTATACTCTCTGTGATGTAACCAATATAAGTACAAGGTCATTCCTTATACTCTCTGTGATGTATCAATATTAGTACAAGGTCATTCCTTATACTCTCTGTGATGTATCAATATTAGTACAAGGTCATTCCTTATCCTCTCTGTGATGTACCAATATTAGTACAAGGTCATTCCTTATACTCTCTGTGATGTACCAATATAAGTACAAGGTCATTCCTTATCCTCTCTGTGATGTACCAATATTAGTACAAGGTCATTCCTTATACTCTCTGTGATGTAACCAATATAAGTACAAGGTCATTCCTTATCCTCTCTGTGATGTACCAATATAAGTACAAGGTCATTCCTTATACTCTCTGTGATGTACCAATATTAGTACAAGGTCATTCCTTAGGCTCTCTGTGATGTACCAATATAAGTACAAGGTCATTCCTTATACTCTCTGTGATGTATCAATATAAGTACAAGGTCATTCCTTATCCTCTCTGTGATGTACCAATATAAGTACAAGGTCATTCCTTATCCTCTCTGTGATGTACCAATATTAGTACAAGGTCATTCCTTATGCTCTCTGTGATGTACCGATATAAGTACAAGGTGCAACGAAGATGAGAGCTCGTGCAACGTATATGATAGCTCTTGCAAAGCCAAAAAATTTTGATCTCAAAGTGTTGTAAAGTGCTCGTGCGCCAATTGTAAAAGGGGCTTTATACTCCCTGTGATTTATCAATAAACAGTCTAGAGCCCTCATACTGTAGATTTCTAATAATACGTGAGGAAATAATATCAGCGTAAAATCACGAGTGGAATATCTTGTGTATTTTAAAATCAGACATACCTAAATTACATGAAACTTTGATAAAAATTTGGCGTGCACGATTTTATGTTCTCGCAGTTTGATGGAAAACGGCTGAATCGCATAATTAAGTACTCTCGTAAAATAAGGAATCTACAATATCACGTCATTGTGTTGCAAGGTTTGTTCTGATCACGTCACTGTCTTGCAGGGTTTGTGGGCAACAAAACAATACACAAGGTGACCTCCACGACATTCTTTCTGTACTTTGCCTGCGTTCTGCCAAACATTGCCTTTGGGATGCTGAATGACAACAACACTGCGGGTGTCATAGGTAATACCCATCCTTATTACACCAATCTCTGACTCTATTTGTTTTGTTAAATCCATTACAAATGTATAATGAGGACATCGATATTTAAAATGATGCTTTAAGTAAATGTATACACTACAGAGTCATTGAGTTGTTTCAGCTGGATGACTGAATTTTTTTTCAGATGTGCAGAAGGTGTTGTTTTCGCAGTGTGTGGGAGGGCTGCTGTTTGCTATTTTTGGGGGTCAGCCTCTGATTGTGTTATTGACTACTGCACCACTGGCTCTCTACACCAAAAGTAGGTCAATTATGATGACTAAAAACTAATCGTGTAATGAGATACATGTATGATGAGATATAAAATATATTTAATTTCTTGTGTATTTAAACAGAAGCCAATTGGTATTGATTACATTTTTAGCTACCTACATATTGATTACACAGATAAATTACATTTCAAGTTATCTACAATAAATTACATCTCCAGTTATATTGAATACATTTCTATTTATCTTCATTTTGATCACATCTCCAGTGATCTAGATATTGATTACATTTCCAGTTATCTAAAAACTAATTGCAGTTCCTGTTAGGCACAAATTACATTTCCAATAATTAATGCACAATTTATCTACAAATTGATTACATTTTAGTTATGTACATATTGATTGCGCATGCACAAATGAATTACATTCTATTTTTTAAGTTTTCTACAAATTAATTACATTTTCAGTTATCTTAATATTGATTACATTTCTAGTTATCTTGTTCTAGTTACATTGTTCACATCTTCAGTTATTTACAATTTGATTACATTTTCAGTTATCTACAGCATCTGTGAGGACTTTGACTTGAACTTCAATGCTATGTTTGCCTGCACTGGGTTGTGGAATGCCTTCTTTCTGCTGATCTTTGTTTTTTTCAACACAAGTAAACTCATGAAATATTCCTCCAGGTAAGGATTGAAATAGGATTGTTACAAGTAAATTTTCCCTCACTGAGAGGTAAATTAAGATTTATTGCTACCAATACAAGTAGTATTCCTCAAGGTAGAGATTCAGTTATGATCAGTCCTTTTTGTCAATCAGTACTTTCACATAGACAAATTAATGCAGCATTTCAATTAATACAGAAACATTTAGCCTCCTGGGACTTAATTATTCCAATTCGATCAAGCCTTTGATAGATGCAGGTTGAAACAATGGTGACTGAAATAACCCCAGTGCTGTAGATTCCTAATTAAATGCACAGAGTAATATCTGCATATTAAACCTTGACATGCATCCCTCTCGGATTTTAAAATCTTTTATTTTTCTGAAGGTTAAAATTGTGACCTTTTTTAAATTAAAATTAAAGCTCAGTGTGTTCTCTATTTCTTATTTCCCAAAGTTGATATAAAATGGCAGAATTGCATAAAATAATGATGAAATCATGATTCTTTAAAGAAGTCACAGCAAACATTAATATGCATTCCCTAGTTCTAGTCACTTTTTAAATAACTTAAAGATAACATTAAAATAATAACACATTCTCCTTTTCTCGTTAATTTCCAGGTCCACAGAGGAAGTCTTCTCATTGTTCATCACTTTCGCTTTTTCTGCAGATGCCATCAAAGACACTATTAAAGGTAAATAGTTATACCTGTGCATTATGTTGGTTATTGAGAATCACAAAGGTAAAAACAAAAAAGAATTTCTTGTCTTGTATCTAAGTGAATTAAATTATTACCCTTACATATTCATGCTCAAAGAAAAATGCCATTTGTTATATGTCATGGAAAATTCAATCTTTAAATGTTACACCTCATAAGGCATATATAGAACAATTTAAAAAAAAACTACTAACAACTTGATTGCATAGAAATTAATGCATGTATCAGGGGTTATATCTGACTAAACTGAGGATGGCAATTTCTAATTAACTGGTTAACTGGTGACTCGGTGAAGGCAATGGTAAATATCAGTAATACATGCATATGAAATACATTAATGAATAATACTAAAATCGCTGTTGAGTACCGTTACAATCATTTTTATCATTGTTTCTTTTTTACCATTAATTTGTGAAGCAGCAAATGCTTTTGTGTACATTGGACACATACATGTATATATGATTACAAACAATTGAGGATCTAGAATTTTCCATCGGCAAGCTTAAATGGACCTAGCTTTGCTGATCACCTTTTACTTGACAGGGAAATTATTTACCCTCTATTTGCTTGTTTTCTTTTGAATTAATAGATTGTTTACTCAGATTTTTTGGGTTTTTTAGATTGTTTCGTGAATATTCAAATTGATAAAAAGAATTTTCATATTATATTATCACATTTATTACAACATAATATTCCTGTTGTGCATTCAGTGGCATAATTGATAGTAAATTGATGGGAAAAAAATAATGATATGCAAATTTGTATATTTTAATAAAAGTAACCAGTTAATTGGTCAAAGCAAATTGCAATTAACCAATTAGCAAATCTGCAATACTGAATAGATTGCCATCCCTACTTTAAATCAATAACAAATAGTTTTATGCTTTGTAGATTTTAACAAAAATTATAACACAGATGTCTGTCATGGTGTTACTCACAGTAATTCAACCAATCAAAATGCTTCCTTCCCTACAAACTCTTCCCTAACAACCGTCAGTGCCATGACGACGGCTAGCACTGTGACAACCGTTTCCATGGTGAATGTCACTAACAGTAGCATGTTGGCGGCTCCATCTGGTGGTGGGGGCATTGAGGAGTGCCTGAGGGAGAACAGTATCTTGTTTCTTCTGTTGATGCTGGGCACTGTGTGGCTGGGAATCACGCTTTTTAACTTTACTAAAACGTATGTTCACTAACAACAGACATAATAATCATATATAGTCATCTCAAGTTACTTATGCTCATATTACTGCAATACTTAGAATAATTTGGGGGTTTTATTTCAAGGTTGTTTTTTTTTATATTGAAATGTGACTAAATTGCAAAATAAGATTTCACAGACGGTAAGAGTCATCTCATTAATACAATCCCAATTGTCCTTCATAGAAAGTGACTGAGGTCTTGTTCATGTAGAATTAATTGATAAGACATTTTTTAGCTGCATTCTTAAATCCACTGGAAAATGAAAGGAAAATATTTAAAAGGAAAAACCTCTAAAAAAAATTGTTCTTGTTAAGGAAAATTATTCAATCCCTGAAGTATTCAAAACTATCAAAGAGTTAAGGGAAATCTACTGTTTGTCACTTCAGTCCCTTTCTGAATGCTGGAAAGCGAGAGATGTTAGCTGACTATGCATTACCTGTAGCAGTCCTTGTCATGAGCTTCTTTGGTTCCTATGTGTTCAGAGAAGTCCACAGTAAGTATCTGTGTGGATCAGAGAAGTCCACAGTAAGTATCTGTGTGGATCAGAGAAGTCCACAGTAAGTATCTTTGTGGATCAGAGAACTCCACAGTATGTATCTGTGTGGATCAGAGAAGTCTACAGTAAGTATCTGTGTGGATCAGAGAAGTCCACAGTAAGTATCTGTGTGGATCAGAGAAGTCTAAGTATCTGTGTGGATCAGAGAAGTCCACAGTAAGTATCTGTATGGATCAGAGAAGTCTACAGTATGTATCTGTGTGGATCAGCGAAGTCCACAGTATGTATCTGTGTGGATCAGAGAAGTCCACAGTAAGTATCTGTGTGGATCAGAGAAGTCTAAGTATCTGTGTGGATCAGAGAAGTCTACAGTATGTATCTGTGTGGATCAGAAAAGTATACAGTATGTATCTGTGTGGATCAGAGAAGTCCACAGTAAGTATCTGTATGGATCAGAGAAGTCCACAGTATGTATCTGTGTAGATAAGAGAAGTCTATAGTAGGTATCTGTGTCTTCTGAAAAATCTACAGAAAGTATTTTTGTGCACATGGTTCAGAAAAATCCACAAAAGTATCTGTATTGTCAAGATTGAGAAGTCCATAGTGTGTATCTGTGTGGTTTAGAGAAGTCTGCATCATGTATCTGTGTGGTGTACAGAAGTGTAAGTATCTGTGTAGTTTTGGAAGTTCACAGAAGTATCTGTGTCTTCTGAAAAGTCTACAGTATGTATCTATATAGATTATAGAAGTCCATAGTACTAATAAATACTGTGGGTCCAGGGAAGTACAAACTTTGTATCTGAGTTTAAAGAAGTCCATAGTATATGTGGTTCAAAAGAGTCCATAGTATGTGTCTGTGTGGTTCAAAAGAGTCCATAGTATGTACCTGTGTGGTTCAAAAGAGTCCATAGTATGTATCTGTGTGGTTCAAAAGAGTCCATAGTATGTATCTGTGTGGTTCAAAAGAGTCCATAGTATGTACCTGTGTGGTTCAAAAGAGTCCATAGTATGTATCTGTGTGGTTCAAAAGAGTCCATAGTATGTACCTGTGTGGTTCAAAAGAGTCCATAGTATGTATCTGTGTGGTTCAGAGAAGTAAACAGTATGTATCTATGTGGTCTAGAGAAGTCCACAGTAAATGCTGTGTGGTTCAGGGAAATCCTTATATACTAGTATATATTATTATGTATCTGAATGGTCTAGAGAAGTGTATGTTTCTGTGTGGTCTAGAGAAGTCCACAAAAGTATCTGTACAGTCTAGAGAAGTCCACAGTAGGTATCTGTTTTATCTACAGAAGAAGTAAAAATATGTATAAGAATGGTCCAGAGAAGTCCATAGACTGATAGTAAGTATCTGTTGTTCAGAAAAGTTCAAAGTATGTATCTTCTGGTTTGTGCTTACAGAGAAGTCCACAGTATGTATCTGTGTGCTACGGAGAAGTCCATAGTATGTATCTTTAGAGAAGTCCTTAGCAAGTATTGATGTGATTCAGAGATATGTCAGTACTAGGCTAAGTGTAAATCTTTGTTGTTCAGATAAAAGTCCGTAGTATGTACCTGTAAGTACAAAGCCTGCCTGTGATAAGATGATTGAGAGGGTTTACAAACTATTATTGTAGTGAAGCCGTTTAAGTACAAGGCCCGTGAACAGATGTTTGAGCTGGCCCCCCTCCACCTCCTACCTGTGGGGGCAGTATTTGCCGCCGCTGGGCTGGGCTTCAGTCTGTCCCTTCTGTTCTTCATGGACCAGAACATCTCCAGTGCCCTGGTGAACGCCCCCTCTAATAAGTAAGCAATTTACTTGTTACTCAGTTTAGCGCTATCTATTGTTTTACACAATTCTATATTAGATTCAACTTTTTAAGAAAGTAAACATTTGTAAGATTTCAATCAGACTGAAGAAAGGTGCTGCCTAGTAGTACCACTGGGACCTGTTTGTGGTGATTTATATAGCCAAGGTTTAAATACCAATGTTTAAGTAAACATTTGTATGATTTTCACCAGATTAAAGAAGGGAGCCGCCTACCACTGGGATTTGTTCGTGGTGGCTGTCATCAATGCCTTCCTGTCAATCTTCACTATGCCATGGGTGCATGCAGCCCTCCCCCACTCCCCACTTCATGTCAGAGCTCTCGCTGACCTTGAGGACCGGGTGGATCAAGGACATGTACACCAAATGTAGGTCATCAACCACCCAACAAGCGGATCGAGTTTTTTCATTTTAAGTTAGCATCTGCTCCAGAATGAATTGCTTAGTATCAATCTTGCAATCACTGTGAAATCTCACATAAATATTAAATGACAAAATTGAATGCCTCAGAGTATTTATGTTTTGGCGATTTTAAGATGTTGACTTATTTTTTCCTGATCTTGGCATGAATCTCTTAAATCACTGTAAATGTAGAGAATGTTGAGAACAGGTGCATCCAGAAAAATACTAGTAAAAAATCCAAGCGACTTGTTAATTTCCACCAAATATCTTACATGCCAAACATAATGGGTTTACTACCTCTCTATTGATATGAATATTTAAGATCTTTTAAGCACTGTCAGAATTACTATAAGCCTAAACAGGACTACAGTTATTAAACAAGTCGGTTGTGTTTCTCTGACAGAGTTGTCCATGTGCGTGAGACGCGGGTGACAGGAATCATCTCGCATGTGATGATTGGTCTGTCCATGTTGATGCTGCCCTATCCCCTGGCCTACATACCTCGCCCCGTGCTGGACGGCCTCTTTATCTACGTCGCCATCACAGCACTCTACGGCAACCAACTGTTTGACCGCATTCTTCTTTTCTTTACGGAACAGGTAAGTCAGTTGAATGGTTATAACTATTATCATTATACATGTATATAGATTATTACATGGCATTTTTGTTCACATCCTATATTAGTCCAGTATCGCTGTATATATCAGTCAAAGAGCCATTAGGCCAGTGACCAAGGGTTAATGTAGAATGCGATATAAAAAATGCCATGTCATGATTTTAAAACATATTTATAGAAAATACCAAAGAAACAATACAAAAACATCTTATGATAAATAATTATTGTTGTCAATGAATTGCTCTGTGTCTTTGAATTTTCCATGTCAGTTTATGCCAGCTGATGTCGATGTTATTAATTGACTTATACTTGGGCATTAATTGCAATTGAACAAATTTAAATTATTCACTCAGTTAGAAACTCCAATGTTATTACATGGCATATGGTTTTACTTTGTGTAAGCTTTTTGACATATTGTTGATTCTTTAAAATTGTTTAGACTTTAGCCTCTTGACAATTCTTGACAACTTAAGCCTCATAAGGGGTATAAAGTTTGATGTAGGTTTATAACCCATATATGAACAGTTGTTTAAGTGTGATCATCTTCTCGAGAACTGCAATGCTCAATATGGGATATTAGTGTAAAATCAGATATTTTGTATATGACTCCGTTTATGTCTATTGTTGCTCAGGTGAGCGATGTGGCCCATGGGCCTCTTGTTTATTTAGTATTTAATGTATTTTTCAGTTATCCTATCCCCCCAATCACTACATAAGGCGGGTGATTCAGTAATTATATATTTAGTATTACATGTATTTTTTAGTCAGCCTATCCCCCAATTACTACATACGGCGGGTGATTCAGTAATTATATATTTAGTATATCATGTATTTTCCAGTTATCCTATCCCCCCAATCACTACATAAGGTGGGTGATTCAGTAATTATATATTTAGTATTACATGTATTTTTCAGTCAGCCTAACCCCCAATGCACTTCATACGGCGGGTGATTCAGTAATTATATATTTAGTATTACATGTATTTTTCAGTCAGCCTATCCTCCCAATCACTACATACAGTGGGTGACTCAGTAATTATAAATTTAATAGTATTACATGTATTTTTCAGTCAGCCTATCCCCCCAACCACTACATACGGCGGGTGCCCCAGAGGAAGATCCACCTGTTCACCACCCTACAGCTGATACAGCTGGTGGTGCTCTGTGTGTTTGGATTCTCTCCCATTCCTTACATGAAGATGGTCTTCCCTGTCCTCATAATGCTTCTGATGCCAATCAGGTCAGTGAATATCTCACCAAAATCTCAAACTAATCAGATCAGTGAATATCTCATCAAAATCCTAAACCAATCAGGTCAGTGAATATCTCACCAAAATCTCAAACCAATCAGGTCAGTGAATATCTCACCAAAATCTCAAACCAATCAGGTCAGTAAATATCTTACAAAAATTTCAAACCAATCAGGTCAGTCAATAGCTCACCAAAATCTCAAGCCAATCAGGTCAGTCAATAGCTCACCAAAATCTTAAACCAATCAGGTCAGTGAATATCTCACCAAAATCTCAAACCAATCAGGTCACTGAATAGCTCACCAAAATCTCAAACCAATCAGGTCAGTGAATATCTCACCAAAATCTCAAGCCAATTATGTCAGTGAATAGCTCATCAAAATCTCAAGCCAATCAGGTCAGTGAATATCTCACCAAAATCTCAAGCCAATAAGGTCAGTGAATATCTCACCAAAATCTCAAACCAACCAGGTCAGTGAATATCACACCAAAATCTCAAACCAATCAGGTCAGTGAATATCTCACCAAAATCTCAAGCCAATCATGTCAGTGAATAGTTCATCAAAATCTCAAGCCAATCAGGACGGTGAATATCTTACCAAAATCTCAAACCAATCAGGTCAGTAAATATCTCACCAAAATCTCAAGCCAATCAGATCACTGAATAGCTCACCAAAATCTCAAACCAATCAGGTCAGTGAATAGCTCATCAAAATCTCAAGCCAATCAGGTCAGTGAATATCTCACCAAAATCTCAAGCCAATCAGGTCACTGAATAGCTCACCAAAATTTCAAACCAATCAGGTCAGTGAATATCTCACCAAAATCTCAAACCAATCAGGTCAGTGAATATCTCACCAAAATTTCAAACCAATCAGGTCAGTGAATATCTCAGAAAAATCCTATTCAAATCAGGTCAGTTAATGGTTTGGAAAAAATTTCTGACCAATCAGGTCAGTTAAATATAGCTCAGAAAGAAATGACTATATTCATTAAAGTATATCAGAAAAAATCTACCTATTTATATAAATGACACTTAAAGTGTTGTCTAAAATTTTCACAGGCACAAAATCATCCCTAACTTCTTTGAGCCTAAATACCTGAAGGCATTGGATGGACATGCCCACTAGATGATGGACATGCCCACTAGAAGATGGTGGGGAGTGGAAGATCGAGGTTCGGCAGTAATGAGAAGTAGGCAGCTTTGTATGTTTTCATGATGAACTGAGACTGTATATGTGATACCAAAACACAGAGCATATAGGGCAACCAAGACTCTTACACAGTGGATCAGTCTGTAACATTCGCCAAATGAAAATGTTTCAGATTTTTTGTAGATTTTTTGTTGACTCAGTGTTTAGTATGGTATCTCCGTTAGTTTTTATATTCTGCCAACCTGGTTACAAGGCAACTCCATTTATTTTCATGTGTGGTATATATTTTGTTTTACTTCTTTGTTTATCCTTTTTATGTGTTTGATTTCTATCATCCAATGTCTCTATCCTACGTGTACGAAACAAACTGATAATTGACTTAAACTTCAAGGAGGAACCTTGTAACAAGATGAGGGTTTTATTTTTACATGTCACTGTTACATGTATTGATATCTGATTATTTATTGTTTGTTGTAAACATTGTTGATTTTGTTCCTTGATTTACATGGATCACTAGACTGTTGATAGATGGATGAATTGTAGTTTTTTATTGGGGACCGTCAGTTTACCCATGAAGACATCAGAGAGGTGAAAACGTCTGTTTTGTTCTCCATTTTAGTCCCATTACAAGGTGTTCATGTTAACTGTTAATTGTTGAAATTATTGAGCTTTTTACACTGAATCTGTGATTTTGAATTTTCCAAAATGATTAAATAAACATAGATTTGTAATACTGTCTATTTTGTTTTTATAATTATAAAAAAATTGGTTTTGTACAAACATGGATTTAGAGGATTGACTGATAAAGTCAGATTACTTGGGGCCTTTCAGCACTATGTATTACTTGCAAATTATAAGTTACTACAGACTCTTAATGTAACAGATTAATGGATAAGGTGGTTGAATTTGGGTCTAAAAATAACATGGTCATCTTTTTTAAGCAATGCTTTAATTGAAAAGGTCAAATTTACACTATTTTATGCAAGTATATATTTTCCAATTTTTTTCTGCGAAAAACATCATTGTATTTAACATTGCTTTAAATGTGACAGTTATTTTGACTTAAGATGAAGCCAAGTTAAGCCAATAAGTGATAAAACTAGACCAAACTTATAAACCAAACTGAGCTTTTGTATATGCAGATTATTTATCATTAATTTAAAAACATTTGACACATAACCTTTGTAAATCAGTCAGGAAGCATGTATGTACTTATCCACCACATTTTCTAAAACAACCAAAACTGCTCTTTTTGGATAAATGTGATGATGATAATGTGACTTTGATCCTGGTCAATGACCTCAGATCTAGTCATAACCACCCTCAGGTCATGGACAACAATTAGGTCAAGTTTGAGTTCTTAAATATTCATGGACCAGACATTAAAGTGGGATAGACAGATAGACTGGCAGAGATAGACAAATGTACATCAATATTATGATTCCATTTTACTTAATATGAATACTCTAAACTTTTAATTATAATATCCTTAACCTTTGCATGAACCTATAAGGTATCGTGTCCTTGCAAAATCTTCAAACTACTACTAGTAAGTCTAAAAAGTTGAATAATACCTGTTAAAGGGAAAAAAATGGTCCAATTTATAGTGTACAAATTGTGAATTTAAGCACTTTGTGGAATCGAAGGTACCACATTTTCACTCATCCACCCAATATTACTGACTTGTCATGAAGACTGAAAACAGAAAGAGGTGAGTCACTTTAATGAGGATCTTGTACATAACACTTATGTACAATGTACAGGTTTATGAAATGATAAAAATATGTACATATTTCATAAAACAAAACAAAAAATGTCTTATATCAGTGAAACTAGAGAGCCAAAAGTTCATGTTGCTTTGATAGCTGTCAAGGTTCCATTCAACGCTGACTGATTCACTACAGGTACAAACTGGCAGCAAATACAATGTCTCTTTTGATGCTTCGTATTCCTGTAAAGAGAGTGACCGAATACTGAGGGTCTTACTTGTCCTAGATTTCATATCACTAGTTACTTATTAGGATGTTTTTTTCTGCTTTATGAATTGGAGAAAGAATATACATAATGGTAATTGTCAAGAAAGGATATGTCCTTTTCTCATTTGCTGCTAGAATATTAACTTAACAAATACAAAAAAAACCTGAAATTACTATAATTTACTACAGTGATCATAATAAAAACAAATCTATATCAGCATACTCTGTTACCTTCAGCAAATTTGTTTTCAAGCTCGGAATTTCCAATGGCTTTAGCAGCCTGCATCAACTGACGGAGAGTCTCTTCCAGTCGCCTCATACAGCGGATGATGCTACCTGTATTATAACAAAGAGAGAAACATCGTTACAGTGAATGTACACTGACATATAATGAAATAAAAGCTTTCAGTGGATAGTGCTCCCTGTAATATGCCATTCAGTTAAACACGGTTACAGCGAACAAGCTTATAATGAACTCATGCTGACGGTGCAGTCCTTGCCTTTCTCTTTAGTGTTAAGATGTATTAACCAATTGTTGAATGTAATGGGTTAAATTTACAATGAATCAAAACCATTCATATTCTCTTCCTTTGTTATAAGCATGTTTTACTGTACTATATATTTTTTGTGATTCTTGTAGTTTATCTATTTATGGAGAGATTGTTTACAACTGTCTGTACAAAAGTGTGCTAGTACATAAAGCATAACCTAGAAATAAGACAAATTAAACTTGCACTGGCCAACATCTTCCCTCGCACAGGCTGAAGATTCATTAGGGTGGAAGGGACTCAATATCCATTTTGGGTACCTCTTATTCATATATCTATCCCCCGATACTGACAGAACATTTGTACTTGACATATAATTATTTACGTGAAATAAATAACTTTTGCATCCACACAAATTGGTACTTTTTTCTTTAGACCATGAAAATTTTCCCCCTTGAATATAACTGATTCTACAGAACGTAAAAACATGAAATCTTACCCTCAAATATGTTGGTCATTTTGCAGATCTGTGAGAAGGTGGCACCGTTACACCAAGCATTGACGACGTCCATCATGTGAGGTTTAAACGTGGAGACGTAGTCTTCCTCATTCATCTCTAGCTTGGCCTCAATACTGACCCGTGCTATTCGGCGAGCTGTATCCTATTCAATTAAAAATTATCATTATTAGAAGAATTTTCATTTGACATTCATTCTATAGTCACGTCTTCCAACTTTCAATTATTTTTCAGGAACAAATGTTCACCCAACTTTAGATAAATGGTTTGGAAAAGTCTTAAGAGCATCAAGTGCAATCTACAGTATGTGTGTTTGGATCTCCCTCAATAAATGATTTTAATTTTGTTAAAGATGGTTTTTGTGGCATGATAATGATATCCTTACTGTATGCATTATCTACATGTGTATAAGGTTAGTACCTGCATGATCCTTGGTCAGAGATAATCTTCATGTACTGGTAGTCATGTACATACCTGTAAATTGTTACTGACTTGATTGTGACTATCTGTATAGTGTATAAACTTACCTGCATGATCCTGAGGGGTCCTGAGAGCTCCTCGGTCAGCTTCGGCGTTTCTGAGCCCGCATTCTCCTGGAACACGAAACACGACACCAGGGCGCAGCACTGCTGGTGGGTCAGGTCGTTGAACACTCCGTTGAATAACAGTTCCGTTAATAGCAGCTCATCCCCACTACAGACAGACAGACATTGATTATAATTACAGGACTCTTTTGAGCACACATAACAAAGTAACCATGTACAATATCAATGTAATTAGAATTAGAACTTCCATTCCCTCCCTGGTTTTCGATATGTTGCGTGGAAGTGGACATATCAAAATTGAGGAGGGATGGAAGTTCTATTTTGAATAAGATTGATACAATATGCAACTGGTTTCATGTCCATGTATTCATTCTCTGGATCGCTTAATACATAATCTACACTAACAACATTACAATGCTAATGATCAATCTGTATACAAGTAACATTCTCAGCTAATCTAAATTACAATTGGTTGCCTTCACTATGGTAACTATCTGTTCTGACCTGCTGATTTCACACGCCACTCTGCCCTTAAGTTCTATCACATCCGAGGCAGTGCAGTATCCCATCCGACGCAGCACTCTCTTACGACATTTTAACTCATCCATTTGCAGCAGTGACTTCTTTTTCTTGAGTTCTGATTTAATTGCCCTGATCTCATTTCCAACCTACAAGTATATAGGTGAATATCTTAGCCAATTATAGGCTTAATGTTGGGTTTTTTTCACTCGCATGCTTTTTTATTATGACATTTTACAGAAACTTCATACAACAATATTCCTCTAGTTTAAGAATGTACCACTTTGATGAAAGGTTTTATTTACCAGGGCTATGTATACAGAAAGCATAATTATAAGGTTGATGAGATATTTAATCAGTCCTGTGTTTACCTGGGCTTTACTGTGGTACTGTGTGACCTGTATTTACCTGGGCTTTACTCTGGTACTGGTTGACCTGTGTTTACCTGTTTTTTACTCTGGTACTGGTTGACCTGTGTTTACCTGGTTTTTACTCTGGTACTGGTTGACCTGTGTTTACCTGGTTTTTACTCTGGTACTGTGTGACCTGTGTTTACCTGGGCTTTACTCTGGTACTGTGTGACCTGTATTTACCTGGGCTTTACTCTGGTACTGTGTGACCTGTATTTACCTGGGTTTTACTCTGGTACTGGTTGACCTGTATTTACCTGGGCTTTACTCTGGTACTGTGTGACCTGTGTTTACCTGGGCTTTACTCTGGTACTGTGTGACCTGTATTTACCTGGGCTTTACTCTGGTACTGTGTGACCTGTGTTTACCTGGGTTTTACTCTGGTACTGGTTGACCTGTGTTTACCTGGTTTTTACTCTGGTACTGGTTGACCTGTGTTTACCTGGTTTTTACTCTGGTACTGGTTGACCTGTGTTTACCTGGGTTTTACTCTGGTACTGTGTGACCTGTGTTTACCTGGGCTTTACTGTAGTACTGTGTGACCTGTATTTACCTGGGTTTTACTCTGGTACTGTGTGACCTGTATTTACCTGGGTTTTACTCTGGTACTGGTTGACCTGTGTTTACCTGGGCTTTACTGTGGTACTGTGTGACCTGTGTTTACCTGGGCTTTACTCTGGTACTGTGTGACCTGTATTTACCTGGGCTTTACTCTGGTACTGTGTGACCTGTATTTACCTGGGCTTTACTCTGGTACTGTGTGACCTGTATTTACCTGGGCTTTACTCTGGTACTGTGTGACCTGTATTTACCTGGGCTTTACTCTGGTACTGGTTGACCTGTGTTTACCTGGGCTTTACTGTGGTACTGTGTGACCTGTGTTTACCTGGGCTTTACTCTGGTACTGTGTGACCTGTATTTACCTGGGCTTTACTCTGGTACTGTGTGACCTGTATTTACCTGGGCTTTACTCTGGTACTGTGTGACCTGTATTTACCTGGGTTTTACTCTGGTACTGGTTGACATGTGTTTACCTGGGCTTTACTGTGGTACTGTGTGACCTGTGTTTACCTGGGCTTTACTCTGGTACTGTGTGACCTGTGTTTACCTGGGCTTTACTCTGGTACTGTGTGACCTGTATTTACCTGGGCTTTACTCTGGTACTGTGTGACCTGTATTTACCTGGGCTTTACTCTGGTACTGTGTGACCTGTATTTACCTGGGTTTTACTCTGGTACTGGTTGACCTGTGTTTACCTGGGCTTTACTGTGGTACTGTGTGACCTGTGTTTACCTGGGTTTTACTCTGGTACTGTGTGACCTGTGTTTACCTGGGCTTTACTCTGGTACTGTGTGACCTGTATTTACCTGGGCTTTACTCTGGTACTGTGTGACCTGTATTTACCTGGGCTTTACTCTGGTACTGTGTGACCTGTGTTTACCTTGGTTTTACTCTGGTACTGTGTGACCTGTGTTTACCTGGGCTTTACTCTGGTACTGTGTGACCTGTATTTACCTGGGCTTTACTCTGGTACTGTGTGACCTGTATTTACCTGGGCTTTACTCTGGTACTGTGTGACCTGTATTTACCTGGGTTTTACTCTGGTACTGTGTGACCTGTGTTTACCTGGGCTTTACTGTGGTACTGTGTGACCTGTATTTACCTGGGCTTTACTCTGGTACTGGTTGACCTGTGTTTACCTGGTTTTTACTCTGGTACTGGTTGACCTGTGTTTACCTGGGCTTTACTCTGGTACTGTGTGACCTGTATTTACCTGGGTTTTACTCTGGTACTGGTTGACCTGTATTTACCTGGTTTTTACTCTGGTACTGGTTGACCTGTGTTTACCTGGTTTTTACTCTGGTACTGGTTGACCTGTGTTTACCTGGTTTTTACTCTGTTACTGCTTGACCTGTGTTTACCTGGGCTTTACTCTGGTACTGTGTGACCTGTATTTACCTGGGCTTTACTCTGGTACTGTGTGACCTGTGTTTACCTGGGTTTTACTCTGGTACTGTGTGACCTGTATTTACCTGGTTTTTACTCTGGTACTGGTTGACCTGTGTTTACCTGGTTTTTACTCTGGTACTGGTTGACCTGTGTTTACCTGGTTTTTACTCTGTTACTGCTTGACCTGTGTTTACCTGGGCTTTACTCTGGTACTGTGTGACCTGTGTTTACCTGGGCTTTACTCTGGTACTGTGTGACCTTTATTTACCTGGGCTTTACTCTGGTACTGTGTGACCTGTATTTACCTGGGCTTTACTCTGGTACTATGTGACCTGTATTTACCTGGGCTTTACTCTGGTACTGTGTGACCTGTATTTACCTGGGCTTTACTCTGGTACTATGTGACCTGTGTTTACCTGGGCTTTACTCTGGTACGGTGTGACCTGTATTTACCTGGGCTTTACTCTGGTACTGTGTATACAGATTCTCCAAGTTGCTGTCTTTGTGAAGAGGATGGGAGTACATTCTGTGTTCAAATGCCTCGGTTTTCTGTAAAATCAGTTCTCAATTAAAATGACATCAAACAAATGATTGCTCTATATCAGAATACTGTAGATTTCTTATTTTTGGTGAGTACTTAATTCCGCGATTCAACTGTTATGCATCAAATCGCGAGAATATGAAATTGTGAACACCAGATTTTTAGCATTGTTTCTTTAGTTTACATCTGGCAAAAAAATAATAGCAAGATTTTAAAATCCGCGATATGTGCCTTTCGCGATTTTATGTGTTTAATTAGGAATTTACAGTATATTGCAATAAGAACCCTATTATGTTACATGACTTGAAAATGCAAATTGCAAAGCAAGATGGCTACCTTGACAATGTCCTTGAGACCTTTCTCCTTAATTCCCATATCCTCTATTGGATCCAGTAGGGGAATTCCATCAGGAAAACGTTTCTCAACTTCCTATATTAACAAAATTTTCCCTATATAAACTGGTAACTTGTCAAATATATTTGAATAAAAAAATTAATCACAGACAATCTCTCCCTTAATATAATAAAACTTCTTATTTTAAAAAAAAAATTTAAGCATCTTTATCTGTTTTTCTGTATATCCACTGCACACACCTGTATTGATTTGAGTACACTCTGACGATTATCTGGGGGTCGGAGGTCACTGGGGATGTATAACCTTACTGCACTGATGGCTTGGATCAAATGGACAAGAACTGGAACAACCTGTTGGTTGAAGCATGAAATCAGATCATAAAACTTGCTTCAACAGCGAGTAAAGATTAAAAAAATCAGTGTAGTCTGGAAGTCTTACCTGCATCTCTCCCTTTTCACCTTTAGGGCACGGTTTTATAGTGTTGACGTCTTTACTTCGGGATGTTTCCCGCGACAAGTTCAGCAATACTTCTACCACATAGGAGGATTCTGCCCCTGAGGGTGTCTGAAAAAGATCAAAGTTATCAGTACATCTGCTAATTCCTTTTTTTCTTCTATTGACGTGTACATAAAAAAATAAGAGCTACGCAGATAAAACTTACTTTGCTCTGATTTGCTTTCTTCTGAAAGTTAATGACTGCTCCCCACCCAAAATCATCTTTTTCATTTTTCACCTGAAAGAGATTCACAAGTTTATCTACAAAAGTTAGATAACAATTGTCCTAGCTCTTGCACAGATTTGTAGGAAAGGCAGGATGTACTAAGGTACCTGTATTCCAATACTAGACTAAACTGTACAAGACGTCCGGTCTGTAGGAAGGGCAGGATGTACTGTGATTTCTGTATTTGACCATTTAGACTTACCTGTACTAGATGCCCAGGCTGTAGGAAGGACAGGATGTACTGTGATTTCTGTACTTGACCAATAGACTAAACTGTACAAGACGCCCGTGCTGTAGGAAGGGCAGGATGTACTGTGATTTCTGTACTTGACCAATAGACTTACCTGTACAAGACGCCCGTGCTGTAGGAAGGGCAGGATGTACTGTGATTTCTGTACTTGACCAATAGACTTACCTGTACAAGACGCCCGGGCTGTAGGAAGGGCAGGATGTACTGTGATTTCTGTACTTGACCAATAGACTTACCTGTACAAGACGCCCAGGCTGTAGGAAGGGCAGGATGTACTGTGATTTCTGTATTTGACCAATAGACTTACCTGTACAAGACGCCCGGGCTGTAGGAAGGGCAGGATGTACTGTGGTTTCTGTATTTAACCAATAGACTTACCTGTACAAGACGCCCAGGCTGTAGGAAGGGCAGGATGTACTGTGGTTTCTGTACTTGACTAATAGACTTACCTGTACAAGACGCCCAGGCTGTAGGAAGGGCAGGATGTACTGTGATTTCTGTACTTGACCAATAGACTTACCTGTACAAGACGCCCGGGCTGTAGGAAGGGCAGGATGTACTGTGGTTTCTGTATGAAGGTCAGCAATTCCTTGCCCAGGTTGTCCAGCTGTTGTCTGATTTTGTAATAGGAGGCCACGCTGTCCTCGTTTTCTACTGTTAGTTTATTGTACTTCTCTTCTGTGTCTTTGAGCTCTACAATAATGCCCAGTCATGAACTGACACACATCAAATGGACACACTCCCAGACTCCTTCACTCCAAAAAACTAAACTACTGACACCTACTTTATATTTATCCACAGTTCCACACAAAAATATTTCTTAACCATGTTTGTTTAATCTACCTATTTTTTATTTGAATTTCACTAAAACTTATGCCCACAATACCAGTCCCCTCTCCAAGCCTACCAATATTCCCATCCCACAGTTACATGTACGTCATTATCCCATCACTCTGAACCACTTACTCTCACACAGTTCCGGTATGGAGGCGTAGTTCTGGAATTGATAAAAGGACCGCTCCAACATATACTCTGGGTTGATTTCCTCCACTCGTAATAGATTGAGGACCATGTTGTAGGTCAAGTGGAACGCCGAGTTCAAAGGGTCAGCTTGGCCCTGCAGCAGAAGGAATTAGAGCATGATTAAACCCTTCTATTGTAATACAATTAGAATGTCTCTGTATACATGTAGTCTGTGAGTGGTTACATTTCATGTTAGTAGATCCTGGTATCTTACCTTGACAATTTGTTTCCCGACTGACGGACTGATCTTTTCGTCCACCATCAGTATGACGATTCCTCTGTCATCGATACCACGGCGACCGGCTCGTCCACTCATCTGTATGTATTCACCTGACGTCACCTAAATGTTATAAACAGCAACCAGTTAATTAATTGATGCACATCTAGGACCTGCATTGTGGCCTTAGATTCATCACACGCAAAAATTGTGCCAACATGCTGCAATATGTAAAAGTTCCAACACTGGAAACTCAGTATGTATAGAAAGTGTTTGCTTTCTTTCTCTAACAGGTCTTATAGACTAGTCTTGTTTTTTTTTATTTCACAACTTTACAAATTTACCCATCTAAAATCTTTGCCATCAAACTTTCGAGCAGCTGTAAAGAGAACAGTCCTTGCCGGCATGTTAAGTCCCATAGAAAACGTCTCTGTAGCGAAAAGGGCCTGAAATAAAGTCAAAAAAGACTTTGAAGTACTGGTATGAGTATGTAAGAGGATCACTGTTGGAGACCTCTCTGAGTATCATAAGCTTTCTCATTCAAAAAATGCAATTCAAAATACAAATGTTCAACAAATGTTTAAAAGAATACGTAATTCTTAAAACACAATGTCAAAAACTTTAGTGGATTGTTACACATTACCTTTATAAGTCCCTCAGAGAACAGAATTTCAATGGTCTCCTTTAACAGAGGCAGCAGTCCTGAGTGATGGACTCCGATGCCCTTCCTCAGTAAGGGGAGAACATGCTCCACCTGAAATTAACAGCGAGTGTAAAACAAGGGAGGCTAAGTGTGATAGAGTTCTTTAGAGGTAGGCTTTACTCAACAATCTGTGCAGTCGTGGCATCTATGATCGTTTTCTAATTCAATGTGACAAAATATGTTTTGCAAATTAACTGCAGTTAATTCTTATCTACAAGATCATGACTTGTTGTCTGTCTCTTTGCTGATTTCCTAAGGCTTTTACAAATTTCCTATGATTTTTTTTACCTGGGTAGTGAGATATTGTTTACTTGTAGCCTTTAGTTTACCTATCTCTCAGTGTGACAATATAAGTACTGTTTAATTCATTGTGATTTTCCATGACTGCATTGGTTAATATTTTGAGTCCTGTATGCAGGATTTACCTGTGGTAGTTTTTTGTCATCGTCAGACAGGTTGTCTATAGCATTATTGAACACTTCATCCACCAGAGCTTTTTCTTCCTCTGAGTTAAAGTTCAGTTTAGACATCTGTAAGGCATAGGCTTCACAGTCCTTCTTACTGAAGCTAAACACAATCACTGGGGCAAAGTTCCTCTCCATTATCATCTTCACAATGTTAAAACAGTTGGATTCAGCAGCTAGCAAAAAATGAAATACCCCGGTAAATATAAATAGGTTCCACTGTAGTTTTCCTGTTTAAATTTTATTACAAGTATTTCTGGCTGCAAACTGAACTGACCTTTAAACCCCCCTCTGCGGCCCCTCTGATCCCCCTTGGCAGCCCCACCAGCGTCCCTCAACACAGACATGGCAGTGCTGAAGTTTTCCTCCCGGAATTCTCCCTAATTAACACAGGTAATTAACACAGGTAAACAAGATTTACTACATCATATATCTGTCATACAGTGATACATAAACAATGTACATTTCTTCAATCATTTCAAAACTTTAAATTAAGCTTGTTCAAGAATTCTTATCTTCTATATTTCAGTGAAAGTTGTCCATGCCATTCTAGATAGTCACTTTTTATCTACGACCATATGAACCCATACTTCTTTATATACACTACATTTCCGTTGACCACAATATAACTCCATACTATTCTAGATACACTTACGTTTTCATCAACCACCATATAAATCCCGTTACTCCCCGCTGGGAAGATGTAATGTTGTAAAGGAGTGGGTCGATAGTCTGTGTATACCACATGACAGGGCTGTAAACAAAACAGGTCAAAGGTTACAGGACAACAGGTCAAGTGAATGAGATTACAAAATACCAAAGGATGATATTAAGTGAAACATGATTACAAATAAAATGTTATAACATTATACAATATATATAAAACAAAGGATCATTACTGCATACAGTACCATACATTACTGCATGTCAGATGAAAAAATAACCAACAAATTTTACAGAATTACCAGAATGTGTTAAATATTCATTATACAGGTCCTCAAATAATTGCAAGAAACAAAATGTCAATGAGGAGCATCATCCCATTCATCATGTTTTTGTTAGCTGATCTTCTTTTTAATTTTCAAAAAATTTTGTTAGCTGATCTTCTTTTTAATTTTCAAAAAAATATTGTGTGGCTTTTCTTATGTATAAATTCAATGGCAAAGACAGATTTGTATTTTTCAGTGAACTGATTCTATTATTGATGATATAAATTTGAGTCATTAGCATTGTAACATGAACAGGCAAAAGACGAGTGAATTAAAGCTGACCTGATGGTGGAGATGGCAGATCCACTCGGCGAATTGTCTGGCATTAGGGATGGTGGCCGACAGGAAGACGTAATGGACGTTATCAGGAAGTAGAATGATGGTCTCCTCCCACACCACACCTCTCTCTGTCCACAAAGAAAGTCACAAACAATACAAAAAATAACTTGTGTTGCAGAGGACACATAGAATACATTACAAGCACATAGCACATACTCAATATTTTTTTTTTAGATTCAATGTGATGACCTTAATATCAAAAGAGAGTCTGTAATAATGTTTTGACTTTAGACTTGAGGCCTCACTTTATAAGTACACCATTGACTATAAGATGCCTGACCCAATAAATCAGGTCTTACCTTTCTCTCACCTGACTCCCTGAATCAGGTCTCATCTTTCTCTCACCTGACTCACTGAATCAGGTCTTACCTTTCTTTCTCCATACTCACTGAATCATGTCTTACCTTTCTCTCTCCTGATTCACATAATCAGGTTTAACCTCTTTCTCTCTCCTGACTCCCTGAATCAGGTCATACCTTTCTCTCACCTGACTCCCTGAATCAGGTCTTACCTTTCTCTCACCTGACTCCCTGAATCAGGTCTTACCTTTCTTTCTCCTGACTCACTGAATCAGGTCTTATCTTTCTCTCACCTGACTCACTGAATCAGGTTAAACCTCTTTATCTCACCTGACTCCCTGAATCAGGTTTAACCTCTTTATCTCACCTGACTCCCTAAATCAGGTCTTACCTTTCTCTCACCTGACTCCCTGAATCAGGTCTTATCTTTCTTTCTCCTGACTCCCTGGATCAGGTCTTACCTTTCTCTCACCTGACTCCCTGGATCAGGTCTTATCTTTCTTTCTCCTGACTCCCTGGATCAGGTCTTATCTTTCTCTCACCTGACTCACTGAATCAGGTTTAACCTCTTTATCTCACCTGACTCCCTAAATCAGGTCTTACCTTTCTCTCACCTGACTCCCTGAATCAGGTCTTATCTTTCTTTCTCCTGACTCCCTGGATCAGGTCTTACCTTTCTCTCTCCTGACTCACTGAATCAGGTCTTACCTTTCTCTCACCTGACTCCCTGAATCAGGTCTTACCTTTCTCTCACCTGACTCCCTGAATCAGGTCTTATCTTTCTTTCTCCTGACTCCCTGAATCAGGTCTTACCTTTCTCTCACCTGACTCACTGAATCAGGTCTTACCTTTCTCTCACCTGACTCCCTGAATCAGGTCTTACCTTTCTCTCACCTGACTCCCTGAATCAGGTCTTATCTTTCTTTCTCCTGACTCACTGAATCATGTCTTATCTTTCTCTCACCTGACTCACTGAATCAGGTCTTACCTTTCTCTCACCTGACTCCCTGAATCAGGTCTTACCTTTATCTCGCATGTAGTGGATCTCATCGAATATGACCCAGCCCACCTCCCTCATAATCTCTGATCCCCTGTACAGCATGCTCCGCAGAATCTGTCCATGAGGTCAAAATTAAAATGTCAGTTACAAGTTAAAGGGACCATATTTTCTTTCAGATGAACATTACAATATAAAATTTGAATATCTGTTTCTTACTTTCAAGTTATCAATATGACAAGACACACTTTACAGTGTTAACTGACCTCTGTTGTCATAACAAGACAGCTGGCGGTGGGATTTATTGTTACGTCTCCCGTCATCAGACCTACATCCTGGAACTCTTCGTACAGCTCCCGGTATTTCTGGTTACTGAGTGCTTTGATGGGGGACGTGTAGATGACCCGCTGTTTGTCCCTCAGAGACATCGCTATAGCGTACCTAAAGGTCAACAAATGTCAAGGTTCAAAATCCACGCCTAACTTCTGATTAGACACTTGTCTGGTACTAAACAATATGTAAAGTTTATAAACACTGCAGTGACTGCACAGAGACCTCCATTATGTATATACATGTACTTACACAGCAACTGTGGTTTTCCTGTCTGTTTATATTAAATATAAGTATATGTACAGAAAATCTAAATCATGTGTATGTTATGTATATGTACTTACACACCAGCACCGTGTTCTTGACTGCATGCATTAGATTAGATTATACATTAGATATATGTATATGTACAAAAAATCTAAATCATGTATAATATATAATGTATATGTACAGCCAGCACGGTTTTCCCGACTGTATACATTAGATTAGATTATACATTAGATATATGTTTATTGAATGTTTTATGTTCATTGGATGTTGTATGTCAACAGTCTTCATGTTGCCCCTTGAGGGCCCTTAATTGGTTAATAAAGAAATTGAATTGAATTGAATATGTATATCTACATCATGTGTATATTATGTATATACTTACACAGCCACCACTGTTTTGCCGGCTGATGTGTGGGCCGACACAAGGACAGACTGGTTGTTCTCCAGACACAGCAGAGCCTCTTTCTGGAAAGGATCCAGAATAAATGGGTACTCCTTGGCTGGTTTCTCCGTCATAGGCTTCAGGGGAACAAACTCTGCCTCTGGGGGGATAGCCACCTGTAACAGAAGTTCATAGATTTCAGTAAAAAATAAAAGGAACAACCATGAAATGATGCAAGGTTTATTTTTTGAATCATAATGCTATGTATTGTTCTGTAATGTAAAAGAGTTTATAATTTGACCATGAGAAGAATTTTAAAAAATCACAAAAATTCATAGCAACAAGACGTGAAATTATAATTATATAACTTCAATGCAAAGTCTGACAACAAAAAAACTAACCCCGAATTAATGCTAACAATTATCTTTTTATAAGCACAAGAACCACCACCTGTTAAAATAACAGCTGACATCTTGTCCAACATAAATGCTGAAAACCATAGCCCTCATACAGACCTCGTGTAGGCAGGCCTCCACCGTCTCCACTCTGTGAACCTGGATTCTGGACATGATTTCTGTCTGTCTACAAAACAGTTACACAGAAATTACAACCTTTTCACTAAATCAATGTTAATGTGAAATAAACAGATAAATAGATATGGTCCACATAGAAGAAAGCTGTCGGTGATAGAATGTCTTGACAGAGTTATGGTTCTTGACCTACCCTGTGTCCTCCGCTTTCTGTTTTTTTGGTTGGTGTTCTTCTTCCTCTTCATTTTCCTCGGCCGCTCGCTTATTACTTACAATACTCTGCAGCAGTTCCTCTGTCCTTTTACCAAGGTGAAAGAAAAATATAGCAATAATGCTTACTTTACATGTACATTTATGAAGTTGTATGAGATAAAATTCATATAGGTTTAATACTGTCAAGTTCGTAGTACTGTAATTAATACTAGCGATTGGGTTAATCCTTTACTGGCTTGTGACCAACCAGTTTTTGCCGAGTACAATTTCTCACCAGTGCATTGTTACATCATTTTCGTATATAATTTATGTGTTGATAAAATGACGTATCAATGCACTGGCAAGAAATGGTACTCGGCAAGAACTGGTTGGGCGCAAGTAGCCCAGTCAGTAAAGAGTTGGGTAATTTTAAACTGATAATTAAGTATGGATCAATAGCTTTGGTCATTTCCTCAATGTAATTGTTACTCATCACGCTAAATGTATCTGGACAATTTTTAGAAAAAAAGATCTTAACGAAGTTTATAAACTAACTTCTCTCTGTTTCTGCAGTAACAAAAGCCATACCATTATGATATACAACAGAGATCTTGGTTTCACTTTATATCTCAAGAAAAAAAAACATTTTTTAAAAAGTTTTCTAAAGTAAATCAGAGAAAACCTACATTTAAAAGATGTAATACAGCAACAAATTGAAGTGGCTGTTTAGTTAGAATCTAGCTTAACTAACTAGCTTGTCCCAATTAGCCAAATAGATCAATATTTTCAAATCAAATTTCTGTACCTCGCAATATCCGATTTCGGGACGTCTTTCCCTTTTGGTGTACTCTGTTGCTGTTTGGTTTCAGCTCCATCAAACACATTAAATAAGTCGTCGTCAAAACCATCTGCCATCTTAAGACGCTTGTAGATTTATGGTCAAATGAATATCATAATCTAAAATCAGCAACATGTGTTTCGATTTTGAAGGTTTTTAATTTTGTGACCCACGACCCCGATCTAATGTAATCTGGCCTTCTCTAAATTACACACATTCGTCCAATTTGTCAAATGTATATGACCTTCTGTAAAAAATCGAATCTTTGCATGTGATTTAAAGAATGATATGGTAAAACTGCACGTTTAGCTTTACTTCTAATCAATTACCTCGGGATCGGCATTATCCAGCTATTTTCATTTTCACACGAGGAGATAGGAAAGAATGACACCTCTAGCTGTTTTTACGTGTGCTTTTATCCCGCTATTGTTTTCTTGTGTGTTTGGTAATGATTTAGCTAGAGGTAGGTTTACAAGTTAAATACGTATCAATTTTTAATTATCTAAATAGCTGATTGAAACATGAAATAATTCATTAAAGCACTCGACAAGAACTTATTAACTTTTTTAATTGAGTTAAAGAGGCTTTGGTTCTCCTTTAGTAACCCTTTTTTATCAATAAAATAGGGACTAGAATCTATTGAGGCAAAAAAAATCCACAAGTGTGTTATTGCACTTTAGTTTTCTCCACTACCACCGCCGAGTACCGCTATAGTATAGGGAGCTGTATTAATTGGACCTTATTGCACTAAGAATTCAAAAATTTGAAAGGGATATTAACTAGGATTTCTTATTACAATAATAAAAATAGCCACTTAATTGGTAAAATAAAACTGCAAAATGAATATTTATTCTGTTTGTCAGGGGTAGATACTAACTTAAATACCATAGTTGCCTGCAGGGCTACCATTAAATTTAATCTATTACTAGCCCTATCTGTGAATTAGTAGCCCAGCAGCAAAAGGTTGCTTGCCGAGTCGCAGAGTGACGAGGGGATAGGAGTTTCCCCATCCTGCTGGGGGGGGGGGGGGGGGGGATATGGGGGCCACCCTCAGAAAAATTTGGAAATAAAATGCCAAATCCTGAATTATGGCTGTATTTATTAGCAAAATTGTCACTTTATAAAAAGTAAAATGAATATTTTCCCTCAATGAATGATACAAATTTTAAATAGACAAGTAGGCCTATATTAATTTGTAAAATTTTTACTTTAGAAAAAAAGT
Organism: Magallana gigas; assembly: GCF_963853765.1. NCBI lineage: Eukaryota > Metazoa > Mollusca > Bivalvia > Ostreida > Ostreidae > Magallana > Magallana gigas. The sequence continues at coordinate 53,177,801 of NC_088859.1, read as the reverse complement.
ACCAGTACCAAGATTTCTATCATGGGAATCCATTTATTGTTCCCACAAATATAGAGATTCTAAAGAGTTAAAACACAGGTTAATTGATAATGTCAAGTCTCTAGAGGAAAATTGATGCCCGTTTACTTTAATAGCGGAAGAACCATCAGTGATATTCTTGATCCGCACACTGATTCTACTATAATGAAATAAAATTGAATTGCTCATGTGTTACACATAACTAATGCACTTGTTCTGAGTTTCAATTATTTGAAAATTTGTTTAGAATTTGAAGTATTTCAACTATTTGAAGATTTTATAAAGTATAACATGCTTTTTCAAGTCTTTTTTTCCTAGCATGATGTGTTATATATTAAAGGATGGGGTGATGATATTGAATGGAAGACATTTGAAGATGGATTACAGGCAGCCAAGGAACAGTAAGTCTGAAGTATATATACATTGTACCAGTAAACAAAGTATACCGCCAAAATAAAGCACCACAAAGACTCTATCACAAACAGTTGAATGACTTTGCTGCTGCTATCAGTTGATTGTGATGAATTGATCTTGCAGGAACAAACCTCTGATGCTGGTCATTCACAAGACCTGGTGTGGGGCATGCAAAGGTAACAACAAATATCTCATTACCCACAATCTCAGCTCTGTTCTTTGTGATGTATCTGTATAATACTAAACCAACTCTTGTGATTTTTGTAACAGCCTTAAAGCCTCAGTTTGCAGACTCTAAGGACATCAAAGAACTCAGTAAGAACTTCATCATGGTTCATACAGAGGTAGGTTTAACCCCCCCCCCCCCCCCCCCAGGTTTACTCAATATTCTTAATTAATCAAAGAAAAGGCTTATTTGAGTTAAAGTTTCTTTCGTAGAGCATTTAAATAAGGTTATTTCCCTTTGCACTGAAATTCTTAATATTATTTGAAGGAACGACACTATTTAGTAAATAGATCTAATACTAGATTTGTAGTTACTTTCATAAAGCAAACTCCTACATTACATTACTTATAGCTTCTTTAACTGTGAATTCTAAATTTTAAATTTAATGTGCAATTTGAAAGATATATTTGCAAAAAGAAGACTTATTTATAATAAGTTTAATAACCAGAAATATCTGTTGTATGATATATTTCTGCTGTACATCCTTAAGATATCTCTGTTGGAATATATGAAACATTTCAGACACAGAAGACTCATTTAAGTCTAAGATACAGGCTAAACATCTTTACAAAGACTTATTAAAGATTAAATGAACAGAATTTGATTTCTGTTTTAGGATGACGAGGAACCGAAGGGGGACCAGTATGTTCCAGATGGAGGCTACATTCCCAGAATTCTCTTCCTAGGTAACGCAATGTTATCATAAGAATGCTACATTCCCCTAGGTAACACCGTGTTATCGTAGGAATGCTACATTCCCCAGTGTTTAATCATAAAATATCATTGGAGAATTATTTCCATCTAGAACAGCTCTGAATAAGTGGCTAATTGTGATTTAACAAATATTGTAACAATGTTATGATGTTTATTTATATATATGAGTTTTATTGATTTACAAAGTGAAGGTATGAGTATTTTTTTTTAAATAACAATGCTTAAATTTGAATTCTGTAGACTTACATGTATGTGTAGATTTGGATTCTATTGACTGACAATGTTAAGATATGAGTTCTATTGGTTTACAATATTTAGATTTGAGTTGTTTAGAATTCTAACTTGTAAAATGTTTAGATTTGAGCTTTACTATTCTTATATTGTTTAGATTCTATGATAATTAAAATATTCAGACTTGAGTTCTTTGTGACTTGACAGGCGTACTTGATTTACATGTAGCTTAACTGGGTGTACACCAGTGTCAACATTTTGTACTGTGTATCATGTTAAATGGTGTGGTGTAGAGAAGTTATTGATAGATATGACGGACAAGGATGCAGTTTTTATAGAAGATATGATGATCAGCGACAATCTATGGCTTTTTCCTAATATAAATAAAATAAAATAAAAATATTTCAAATGTTAAGGGCTTTCATACAAAAGACAACTTATATGCAACTTCTAATCTGTTATATTACTCCAAAGTATTTGTCAAATTTGTTGTCATAACATTAACCACCATATTGGTTTCAGTGTTACACCCAACAACACATACCTCTGACCTGGTGTACAAAAGTGTACACCTGGTGTACACCAAAAGGGTACACCACTGAACTTGATTTACAAAAGTGTACACCTGTACACCTTTTAGTAAAATTAAGTACACCCAATATGTTAAGATTTGAGTTCTTTGGGACTTAGGATGTTAAGACTTGAGTTATTTGTGTCTTACAATATTTATACTTATAAGTTCTTTGTAACCTGCAAAATTTATACTTAAGTTCTTTATTACTAATTCCAGACCCAGAGGGAACAGTCAGGAAGGAGTTTTATACTTAAGTTTTTTATTACTAATTCCAGACCCAGAGGGAACAGTCAGGGAGGAATTTTTATATATAAGTTCTTAATTACTAATTCCAGACCCAGAGGGAACAGTCAGGAAGGAGTTTTATACTTAAGTTCTTTATTACTAATTCCAGACCCAGAGGGAACAGTCAGGAAGGAGTTTTACAATGTCGGTGGCCATGACGAATACAAGTACTACTACTTCTCACCTGACCTCAGTAAGTTTGGCTTAATTTGTTGTCAATGTTGTATTATACCAGACTACAGCAAGTTGTGTTTATTTGCTGTCAGTGTTGTATTCTCACCAGACTACAGCAAGTTGTGTTTATTTGTTATCAATGTTGTATTATACCAGACTAAAGCAAATTGTGCTTTATTTGTTGTCAAGGTTGTATTTTCACCAGACTACAGCAAATTGTGTTTATTTATTGTCAAGGTTGTATTATACCAGACTACAGCAAGTTGTGCTCTATTTGTTGTCAATGCTGTATTTTTGCCAGACTACAGCAAATTTTGTTTTTTTGTTGTCGAGGTTGTATTTTTTTTTTGACAATGTTGTATTTTAACCAGACTACAGCAAGTTGTGTTTATTTGTTGTCAAGGTTGTATTTCTTGTTGTTGTCAGTGTTGTATTTTCACCAGACTACAGCAAGTTGTGTTTATTTGTTGTCAAGGTTGTAATATACCAGACTACAGCAAGTTGTGCTCTATTTGTTGTCAATGCTGTATTTTTGCCAGACTACAGCAAGTTGTATTTATTTGTTGTCAATGTTGTATTTTCACTAGACTACAGCAAATTGTGTTTAGTTGTCGTCAATGGTGTATCTTCACCAGACTACAGCAAGTTGTGTTTATTTGTTGTCAAGGTTGTATTTTCACCAGACTACATCAAGTTGTCTTTATTTGTTGTCAAAGTTGTATTCTTATCAGACATTCAGCAGGTTGTGCTCTATTTGTTGTCAATGTTGTATTTTCACCAGATTACAGCAAGTTGTCTTATTTGTTAATGTTGTTTTCTCACCAGGCAGTTGTGCTTTATTTGTTGTTAAGACGGGTGCTCATATCAAGTTTTAAATCAATGTTGAGTGGTTCTGGATATTGGTTTAAAATATTTTACAATGATCTCTCAGTGCTATAATTGTTAAAAGTAGATTGATGTGGTAGTGTAAGGTATTGAAATTATGAAATTCAAGAATGTTACCAGTACCGTAGTTTTTTCACCTGTCTTGGTTACATTGGTGGTCTGTAAGTCAAGGAGGTAGGGAAGCACAGTTTGACAATTTAAATACATCGTTTGGTGTTGAATCAAAATCTTGATCATGACTTGGGTGTTTTGTAAACTTTCATCAACTTAGTATTAGCAGGATGTAGAAAAAGTAGCTAAAGATTGGGGACTTTTTCTTTCATAAAAAGTATTTCATAGAAAGAAAAGACTAATCCTTTCCAGGCTCTAAGCCCCAGCTGTCACTTTTAGTTACAGATGTCAATAAAGTTTAAAAGAGGTGACGCGTAGCAGTAACACTAACAATACAGGACTCAGCGGTGGGGCTATCAATTATGGATATTTATGCATCCAGTTTGCAGCTTAAATTCTTCCAGTTGATTAGTTAAGTGTATACAGTTTCCTATGATGTGTGGGAATCAACAGCCTCACAAGTTTATATAGGTATACAGGTAGAGGGTGTTGATTCACAGGTAGATATCTAATGTGTTGAAATCTTCAGCCTCTCAGGTATAGGATATATGTATACAGGTAGATCGCTGATTGCTAGCTGCCCTGTCCCTGGTCTTTAAACCTTTTGATGAGAGGGTTTAATGATATCCCCTTTTGATGGTCCCAGTCCTCCCTATGGGTCTTATTAAGATGCCCCAGAGACAATCAGTATCAAATGAATTTCAGACGTCTTTGTTGATGACAGACGATTTATTCTCTTATATTTCGTATTGATTTTCTGTTAATGTATTGTATTTTTCTTTCATTGACACAGAAATATACAGCCCTCTTGAGCTGGGTGCTTGTTTTAGTAACAAACTTTGGCCCATGTTTTTATCTACATTTAAGAACAGCAATATGGCTGCTTTATTGTGTTTTAGTATGCCACTGAATTGCAAAGTAGCTCAACACACCTTTCTTTCTTTTTGTCATTAATATTGATGGCTGTTTTCTTTCTTCTTGCCTGATGAATTTGTATTGAAAAACTTGATGAAAAAAATCTGGGCCAAACCACGTTTTCCTGCAATTATGGCTTTATTGTGCCTTTAAATTTAGTGTTTCTTTATGTCTTTCAATGGAATTATGATTGTCGGAGGATAATTTTGATAAAGTGTCCAAACAATTACTGCTAGTTATACTCAGATATTAAAACTTGATAAAGTGTCCAAACAATTACAGCTATTTATACTCCGTCAGCAATCCACCCAAATTAAACCAACACACTCACTGTCTTGCGAGTTAAAGTAGTGTGGAAGAGTAAGCCCAAAATAAGGAGAAAATATTCACTATTATACCAACTATCATACACATATATAATGCTTAACATTCAAATTTCTGCAATTTTTCACTTTTGTAAAAACAGAAGAACTTGAATGAGTAATAAAATTCTCTTTTTAAAGTATAAATGTATTGAACAATTTCAAAGAAAATGCTCCCCTTAATTTTATCAGGGATGTATATAGTATATACATCCTTGATTTTATGCATTGTAAATATGTCAAGTAAATATTTCTAAACTATTCTCATCTTTCTTTCTTATCTAGTTGTGGAGACCATGAAAAGAGTGATGGAGAAAATCCACAGTCCTTCAGAGGAAAACAAAGAGAAAACGGTGTCAGATGAGCTGTGACATGACGACCTCGGACTATCAGCCCTCGTCACTTTCTTTCTTTTAGGTTTTTTAATCATACTTTATTGGAAATATGCAAAGAAACTCAAGGGTCGCTTCCTCAAACTTTTGATCTCGGTGTTTTAAGCTGGGTGTGTTCTGATTGCTGAACTAGATGGTGCGATGATGGTTCAGATTGGTAGATTTTGCTGAACTAGATGGTGCGGTGATGGTTCAGATTGGTAGATTTTGCTGATCTAGATGGTGCGGTGATGGTTCAGATTGGTAGATTTTGCCTCTGTGTGACAGTCACAGTTTGGACTGAACATTAAGGGTGGGTGTCGGTGTACCAGTAAACAGGGATTGGTAGATTTTAGTATTGTTAGTGAGAGTCAAATTATGGATTTATGTTGTATAAAAACAGTGTTCTCTGTAAAAGCAGAGTGTATATTTTATGAACAAAGATTTCTACACTGTCAGGCAGTTGTTCACTTTTACATACCAGTAACTGTGCTATGCATTCTTACAAACATTCACTCAGAGTGCGAGTGCTGTCAGATAAGTCTGTGAGTTTGTGTTTGTTTGGACATTTTATTTCATCTCTGGGAAATGGATTGTTTGACCATTATTTATAATTTAAAGAATATTGAAAATAAAATCTGTATAGTTTATTATATTTGTTATCACATTATCACAAACATCACACTCCTGATAAATAATTATAAATAAAAAGAAAGTCAATGATATCAAATTAATTGAGCTAAATGTATCGCTGTTCCATTGCACTGAAGGGTTTCAAAGAAAATGAGGTCACTCAAAATAGGTCGCAAACACTGTTGCTATGGCAAACAGCTTGCCCTTGCTGAACCGCGCCTGCGCAAAATTGTCGGTGTCGCTGTTCCACAGACAGCGACTGGTCATCATCACGGCCTGGCTAGAGTTTTCTCCAATCAACACATTGCACACTAACTTGTACCGCGGGAAACCTAAGTCTTTCACACGTGACTTGATGACGTCAGATAAATTCTGAGCTAGGTTAGCGCACATTTTGTGTTCATACACTTCACCGTCCAGGTACGACTCCAGCACGCTCGTCATGATTTTCTCCACCGGACCGGCATTGAATTTCTCCTTAGACTCGGGATGCATTCGGTAGGTATTCTGTAGTCGGACTGGGATCACGTGATGCTTAGTTCCCTGTGACGTGCCGGAGATGCTAGTTCTGCGGGAAGCTTGAGACGGTCGTCTGCCCGAGAGTCCGTACTGTATGCTCGGTCGCGGCTCTATCCGCGACATTCGCCGAAAGTTGGGACCCACCAGACCCGGGGCGGTGCTCTCGGAGCCCTCGGGTTTGATGGAGGATCTCCTCCGTTGTCGGGGGACACCGTCGTGCTGGTGTTGTTCCAATGCTTCCATGGTTAAACGATCACTCATATCGGTTAGATTACTGAAATAAAAATGAAAAATGCAACTGAAGAATTTTAACCAAATGAATGAATAGACCATATTCAGCAATTGAGTTAGGGTTAGTAAAGTAAATGCAATTTAATATCTAAGGTGATATTTTGAGAAAAAAAAATTAAGAGGGGGAAAAAAAACATGAATTTTCCCAGTAAGGAAGCCAAGATGTTGGGCCAGATTAAAACCCGAGGTTGGTCGGTTCCAGTCGTGGAGAGACGTCCGTGCGCGGTGAATAAGGAGAACGACCCCCCCCCCCCCCCCCCCCCATCAGGATATTCTTGTTGTATGCTGGTTGTCGGGACGTGCCGATTCCTGATTAACTGCTGTTGACAAGACACTTGTAGCGGGTTTGACTCTTGATAAGACGGCATCTTGTTTGATTCATGAGAATTATGTAATGATATATTGAAATAACGTCAAGTTTATTGCCCCGATTCTAGCAGTATTTGTTTGGAATTGCTCACAACACTTCACTGGATTTATAGTACGACACAGAAAACCTCGTGATAAAGTTCCTAGGAACATAATCCGCGCTAACTAACATTCTCCAAGTATCATTTATTGCCATTATTGTTGACAAATTACTAACACAATAAAAAGAACCTTGACCAAGTATAAAGCCAAAACTTTAACCTTATCTAGATCGCCTTCTGTTTGGCGCTATAATTATTATCATATAGATTAAATAAAATTCTTTAAATATGATTGACGAGATGCCGCTGATTGTTTATGATTTTGTTATTCAATCCAAGTTAAAAGGTCTTTTCCATGGAATTCCGACATTGCTAGAGAGAGCTTCTGTCAGAATTTAATTCACGTCCTCTAATTGCTTCAATCCCCCCTAAACCCTTGGACACAAAGATCGGACCCCAACCACTTAACCCTTATCCCTCTTTATCCGGACTTCTTTCTTCTGCGGCTTTATTCTTCCCGAATTGGTGAAGTGTCTTTGCAGACTACGATGCGTCGCCTTAGCGCCAAACGCTAAGGCTACTTTTCTCACTTTGAGAAAAGAGCGCGACTCTTGGCGCGATCTCTGACAGGGAAAAGAAGGAACAAAATCCATAAGTCGATAAAGGCTAACGGGATAATATCGCCAGCTTTTCAATGAACTACTTGCTTGCAAAATAATTCGACTGGAATCGATCGAGACAGATCTGGAATTTCAATTGCGGTTCTTACAGAGGTATATATTATGTTACATTTTTCTTTACAATCGTAAAAACGCGCGGGCACCTGCCCGGAGTTGATAGACTGTGCGGCCAAATTAAAACTCTGGGACAACTGATCGAGGGAGCTCGTTTATTTCTGGGATACAGACAGTTATTAAATCTCTGGAATCGTAAACAGGCCGCGGCTTTAATTTGATCTCTATCTACGATCTGACAAGGTGTTTGTCACAGACAAAGTATGGACAGGAAGCTTCCTCTTGGTTAGAGTACAAACCTAGATCCAAACATCTACATAAACAACAAGACACGCGGAATAAATGAATCGCCAACCATAAATGTCCCATGGAATCCATCAGAATGATTTAAGTTATTTATAAATATTACTAAAATACAATGAGAATGAAGTCTATATATATAATAGAAATCAAAAGGAACTCCTAAAAGTATACAATACTAGTATTCAAATCAATTGAAACCAGAGAAGTGTTTATTAAAATATTCAAATGGGAGCGCTGAGAGAAGTCTAAACAAGTATCAAAGAAAGGTCTAATCAGAATCAAAATCGGTAGAAATCGACGAAAAATCAAAATAATATTAGCAGCGAAAGTTCCACACAGTATTCGATTCCAAAGAAATTGAGCTTATGTTTAAGCCACTAAAAATCAAATTTTAAGACCATCCCCGCTGGTCGTATTTCTCTCAGATTTGAATGTCTTGAGGTTAAAAGCCTTTGAATTGTGAATTTTTTCCCCCAATTATGTTTTACTTGGCTTATTATGATTAATATAGTTCGTTAACTGTTTTAATCCACTAATATCTAGTGACTTACCATACAAAGTCCCTACAGCATGTTGGTAGTGCGGGATCCTCTACCGACTGTCGTGGTATTGGAGTGAATAGTGGAGGGCGGGGCGGACTCCAATCGATGATCGGGGAACTTTAAATTCTGGACAACTCGAAAAACATTCTCCAGGTACTCATGCATTGACGAGATACAATCAGATAACACAAAACTTTGTGTGTCACAACGTATAGCTGTCATAAAAAACCTTGATGTCCTTACCAGCAAAAAAAAAAAAAAAAAAAAAAATCAGTTTTAAATAAAAGTTACGCTAGTCTATCAAATACTATTTTTTTTCTTGGCTGGCACGGTATAAGTGTCATTTTGATAACATTTGATGACACTTAAAAAAACACGCGCGCACAAACAAACAAACAAAAATGAAAAAAAAAGATCATAAATAAATGTTTTAGTTTAAATGAAATAAATTTCTTTATGATATGTACTTTATTTTGAAGAACCATGTAACTACGTGTCCAATAAATTCAAAACGTAAAAACGAAATGGATATTCCGTTATAATTTGTGTGTTGAGAAGGGAACGTTCTTGTGAAATTTGATATGACATTGTTTTTTAAAAGGACGCATTTAGATTTCAGATATAGATAAATATACAAAAATAAGTATCATATATACCACGGCACTTCAAAATCGTTGAAATCGCTGATCAACGTTCAATTAATGGATTAACATATTCACAAACACCGTATCGTATATCTTGTTTAAAACCGCTCAATTGACATGTTTTCTTAACAATCGTCCGGGTTATGAAATGGTCCCTTACTGAGGGGGACCAGGGCCTGTAATTACCGACAGCTGACATCGGCTGACCCCCGCACCCCGCTGTCTGTTGACGTACCAGTCGCTTCTATATTAAATATACGGTGCATTTTTAATGAGGTACACGAGATATTCAGAGGATTCTATTGACATAGGTCGCGAGGCGCGCGTTTAATTTTCTGTATGCTTTATAAGCAAGATTAAATTGGATTTTCTATGTATCGACTGAGCAAATAGATTCATTGGCAAGCTCTGTACACATTCCCTTTTTATATTCAAGACAAAGAGATAATTGCATGAAGTATCCACACCCCGCAACCACAAAGGAACTTTTTAATTCCGTCAATGAAACAAAGGTGAAGGGAAATAACTCTGTATAGCCTGAACCATAGTAATATAAATTTACAACCAACTTAACTATGGCATGTCAAACTTGCAATATTCGATCTTTTTCATTTGTACTGTATAAATATTTATTTGTGTTGTATAATTTTCCAATTGTATTCTATAATTTTCCATTTGCGTTGTATAAATTTCATTTGTATTGTTTAATTTTCCATTTGTATTCTGTAATTTCATTTGTATTCTATATTTTCCATTTATATTCTATAATTTTCATTTGTATTCTGTGATTTTCAAATTGCATCGTATAATCTTTAATTTGTGATGTATAATTATAGCATACAAATAGAAACTTATGCAATACCATTGAAAAATTATACAATACAAATGGAAAATTATAGAATACAAATGGAAAACTATAGAATACAAATGAAAAAAAATATCAAATACAAATGAAATTTATACAATGCAAATGAAAAATTATATAATACAAACGAAAATTAAATAATACAAATGGAAAACTATAGAATACAAATAGAAAGTCATACAAAACAAATGAATATTTATACAATACAAATAGAAAATTATACAATACAAATGAAATATTATAGAATGCAAATGGAAAATAATGGAATGCAAATGGAAAATAATGGAATACAAATAGAAAATCATACACTACAAATGGAAAATTATACAATACAAATGAAAATTATACAATACAAATGGAAAATTATAGAATACAAATTGAAAATTATACAATACAAATGGAAAATTATAAAAACAAATTGAAAATTATAGAATGCAAATGAAAATTATAGAATACAAATTGAAAATAATACAATTATACAAATGGAAAATTATACAATACAAATGGAAAATTATAGAATACAAACTGAAAATTATACAATACAAATGGAAATAATAGAATACAAATGGAAAATTATACAATACAAATTGAAAACTATATTATTCAAATGAATATGTATACAATACAAATGGAAATGATCGAATATTGCAACGTTTGACATGCCATACTTAAGGAATGAGTCTTCTCGTTATCAAACATACTTCTTATAATAAGAAATTCATGAAATTTTGACACAGTCAAACGGATCCTATTAGCAAATGATTCTATCAGTTTAATCAAATTTGACCTTTTTGTTTTCGCATAAAAGTCAGGTCAAGATCACTACCTTTTTCCGCAACGTAAAGGATGATAAAAATAAGTGTATCTCTTTCTAGTTCTGCAGACATTTGTTTAAGATTTGAAGATTCTATTCTTCAATGAAATTATAGAATATCAGAATGTCTATCTGCTTATACTACTCAATTGGAATAAATATTTATACTAAATTTGATATTGCTAAGCCCGCATTCCCTCTAATTTTCTTAAAGTTTGAAGAAATTTTGATTATTTTTTATGTTTTCAATAATAAAATATTTCTGATTTTTATGTATTATGAAGACTTAATATAAAGATATGAATCGACAGAAAGGCTAATATATTGACCAGTTGATAAGAGAGAAAAACTGATTTAAGTGATTTTTTTCTCACAAAAATGAGTGTATAGAATGGGCGCTTTAAAAAGCTTATAAAAATGTAATTTGATAGGCAAATCATATTTTAAACACAAATTCTGAAACCCAAATATCATATCATTAGTTCACATTAGTAAAAAAAATCAAACATTAGTGTTATTGTTTTTAAAATGCTAAAACAGACTCATTAATCTGCAGCAATTTTGAATTGCGAAACATGTGATATTTTCCTACGCCAATATTACGCCACAAATATAGTCCTTGATATATTCTAAACATTGATTACTTTTTCTATGCCAAGTTGTATGATAGTAAAAATAGAAAGAAAAATATATTATTTTAATTTCCTTTCATCTTGATTTAAGGAACAATTAATCAAATTTACGTTTGACAAGTCGAAAACCAGAAAAGACTCCTTCCTTAAGGTATCTCACTCCTCATGTTTTGATTTCATTGCGCAGTTGATCATTATATTTGAAATGAATATGATTTTATTTATTTAAACATCACAGATAGATTATTTTTTCATAATTACACAACATTCATAAAGAAAATCCATTTGAATTCAAGAAACAAACAAGTTTTTTGGGGAACTATTTTTTCGCGCGGAAGGTTTTTTTAGACAAAAATGACAGAAACAAGCAATTTTATGAATTTTCAATATACTTTTCTCTTTGTGATACTTATTCATTATTCGCATTTTTAACGTTTGATAGGTTTGTAACATATTTTATAGATTCTGTGTGACATGTACAAAATCAAATCTTGAGAATGTGATAGCCGTTTAGCATAAAATCATGCAAATATATAGAACATGTCTGAATTTTTTAAAGCCAAATTTTTCGAGAATTTTACCTTTGAAGCCCTATATCTAAAATTTGACATCACTGACCCCCATGTTATATTATGTCAAAATGATACTGAATACATATCTAAGCAAACTGGATTAATCTTATAAAATTCTTGATAATCAAAAAGTTTTTATTTCAAATCAAATTGTAACTATTATAGAAATTGTCTATTTTAAGTGCAAAAAGGTCACAAAAAAATTTATGCAGCTTCTTACAAATTTTTTGCGTAATCCCTCTATTCAGTGTGACCATTGTGCATAATTAAAAACAATATTTGAAGAAATAAGTTTGCTTAATCAAAAATACTGACAACAAATCCTAATCAGGATGAAATTGAATTATAGGTGCGAAAAGGTCAAAATAAATAGGCCATAACTCAGAGGGATGGATTCTGACCCCCCATTATCTTTGTATTTTTTAAGTATGTTTTGTCTACAGATTTCAATGATATACTTCTCAAGAAAATCTTGATACAACAACATTGAGGAGTGGGATACCTTAACGAGGTTTGCTCCTTAGGTTTTGGGTAGCCATTGTTGGTCACCTCTGGTCTGAAAATTCTGCATCACATATTAATTGTAGTAGTATATTTATATTTTATAATGCCAAATAAACTATATTAAATAGAATTGTCTTTAAAAGATTTCATTTTTACAGAGTTTAGAAAGGGACTATATTTTGTGGCGGAGGGTTTTCAAGAAGGAAATGAACAATTTTCATAACCCACTAATTTAGAGTACTGTTACTTTATTTTCCTAATTTTCACCGCAGACCAAACTTCTAGATAGTTTGTGTATTACGATATATTCATGATATTCTGAAAAACATATTTAAGGAAGGAGTCTTCTCGTTTTAAAACATACTTCTTATAATAAGAAATTTGTGACAATCCGGAAATTATCGTTCCGCCTCTAACAGTTTTTCTAGTTAGTTTTTGTCCGCCAGGTGGCGTTGTTTGGAAAGGTTATATAAGGAAGTGTGCCGCACTTTAAGTCAGTTGATGCTAAAGCTGTGCTACAGGGAGGCTAGAAGATAACTAGGTAACTTTCTTCAAAATTACAACTGTGTTTTGTTTGTTTTTTTCGTATATACGTACAAAGTTGAGACGTGACTGAACAAGTCTTTCCTGGCTTTGTATATATATATATATTTTTTTTTTCTATTCAATTCATAAACAAAAATTACCGTGCTGTAAGAGCCGGAGCTACGAAGAGCATGAGCCACGAAGAGCCGGAACCGCGCTGAAAGAGCCGGAGCCATAAGAGCCGAGCCCGTACATAAGAGCCTAACCTGTATATTAGAGCCAGCGCATACTTGTACATTCTTGATTCTACGACAAGCAGTCGATTTGTTTTTTTAATCTATATATGTATATATTGAATTTTTAACTACTAGTCCTCAGAAAGATAACTGAGGGTTCCTATCCGCTTTCATATTTTTATAATCAATAGGGTTGCACGCTACAAAGTTTTGGTGGCAGCGGTGGGATAATCACTAGTAGTTGCAATTATGTTTAACTGTCATTGCTTAATTTGATTGATTGAGCATGGATTTGGAAGATATAAACGCAACAATCAGAGAGCTGGAACAGCAAATCGCTACCCATGAAATTGAAGAACGCGCTCTTCTACCCCTGCTGGTACTAGCAGACATTACAGCCAAATTACTCCTGATTCAGGTATTGCTACTGCCCAATTCTTAGAAGATGATGGAGCTGGTATAAATGGTGGGCATAAAAAGAAATCAGTCAGATTAGGGTCCAAAACAGTCAACGCTTTTGCAAGGGATGACTATGATCTGAGCCCCTATCTACACAGAGACGATAAGCAAATACCTATAGATACACCCCGGGCACTAGTGGAAAATATAACATTTAGAAGAAAAACACGTTCTCCGACCAGAAGAGAGCCACGTCTTCCTGATGTACAGGACACGAGCTGTGTTGATCCATCGGCGAGCCGGAAAAATGCTCTAATTATCAAACCTGCGACATACGACGGAACAACATCATGGCTTGATTACAAGTCACATTTCGAAACATGTGCATAATTGGGTAAATGGGATGAAACAGAAAAAGGTTTGTACCTTTCAATATCTTTGAGAGGCGGTGCTCAAGGAGTTCTCGGAAATCTGTCTGACGGAAGAGAAATGAATTATAAAGAGCTGGTATCTGCTCTAAGTGACAGATTTGCTCCGCCAGATCAGATGGATTTGTATCGTACTCAGCTAAGAGAACGAAGGCAGAGAGCATCAGAATCATTGCCAGAACTAGGACAACATATACGGCGACTAGTAAACTTGGCCTACCCCACAGTACCGGGAGATGTCAAAGAAACGTTGGCTAAGGATCACTTCATAGATGCTCTTGCCCTTTCAGACATGCGTTTAAGGATTAAGCAGGCAAAACCGAAAAACCTTAACGAAACAGTTAGACATGCCATTGAGCTAGAAGCATTCTTTTAGGCTGAGCAGAGACTAGGAGCAGTGACTCCTTCACATCAGAGCTGAATGATGTAAATGCATCAATATTAGATCTTCAGAAATTAATGGAGATTATTATGAAGGAGTTGAAGGAGCTAAAGGGAAAATCGGAGAAGAGATTTTCAAATGAGGATTGGAAAAAATCTGCCATATGTCATAACTGTGGAAATAAAGGTCACATTAAGAAAGAGTGCCGCTCGAAGAAAAATGAAAACTCGTCTCTAAGAGCGTTTTCTAACGAAAAGCAAGACCGATCACAGAAGGTAAACTCATCAAACTCTACCAACAAAGTAGGAGTTGTAGGAGATGCAGGGATGTTTATCGAGGCATCTATCTCTATCGGTGCTGAGAAAAGAAATATTTGATAAAATATCTAGTAAAACTGCTACTTTGAATTCCTTGGAAAAAGTAGGACACCCTGTGCTATCAGCCAACAGCGAGCCGCTTAAGGTCTATGGAAAGCTGGATTTGCCAATAACCATTGACAAGCTGATATACGATTCAACTGTTGCTGTTGCAGATATATCTGTGGATGCTATCTTGGGTTTGGACTTTTTGCTTAAGTTTGATGGTGTTGTAGATGTGACGAAACATATCCTGAAGATTAGGGATAACTCTATTTCTATGATACGGAAGGGCCACATAGGATGCTTTCGAGTTAGCATGGCAGACACCATTCACATACCACCAAGGTCAGAAATTGTCACAAACTACAATATTTGCATACCAGACAAAGAAAGATTGCCAGAAGGCGCAAGCATAATTGAAGGTGATGATGAGTTCTTAAAGTCAGAAAAGGGACTTATAGGGACAATTCTTGTTTCTAATAATGAAGTTGTACCTGTGAGGCTCATGAATTTAAGTTCGCAGGTACAAGTTATACACAGTGGCACTGTTGTTGCAAATCTTTCTCCAGTAGATGACGTGATAGACATACACCAGTAAGGCCTCCGGTGTGATTCTTGTTCGTAAGAAAGACGGAAGTTTTCGTTTCTGTGTTGACTACAGGGGACTTAACAATGCCACGATCAAGGATGCATATCCGTTACCAAGAATCGACGAGACCTTGGATCATCTTTCAGGTGCTCGTTGGTTCTCAACATTAGAACTTTCCTCTGGATACTGGCAGGTTGAAGTTGATCCCAAAGATAGACCTAAAACGGCATTTATCACAAAGAAAGGACTCTATCAGTTCAAGGTCATGCCATTTGGGCTTTGTAACGCTCCTGCGACCTTCGAACGCTTGATGGAGACAGTTTTGTGTGGTCTCCAATGGGAAACATGCCTGATATATCTAGATAATATAATTGTGTTCAGTAAAACTTTAAATGAAATGACCGAAAATCTGCAGAAAGTTTTTAATCGGTTGTTTTCAGCTGGTCTAAAGTTAAAACCAAAATAATGTACTTTGTTTGGACATAAAGTGGATTATTAAGGTCATGTCATTTCACAGTCAGGAGTTGCAACTGATCCTAGGAAAATAGACACAATTAAGGAATGGATCGAGTCAACTACAGTCAAAGAGGTTAGAGCTTTCCTAGGGTTATGTATTTATTACCGGAGATTTGTAAAGGATTTTGGTTTAATAGCAACACGTCTACATAAATTGACAAACAAAGTTGTCAAGTTCAAATGGACGGATGAATGCCAAGTGGCATTTGACAAGTTAAAATTGGCATTGACAAGTGCTCCAATACTTACATTTCCAGATTTTAATGAACCTTTCATTCTGATGCGAGTGATTCAGCCATAGGTGCTGTGTTTTCGCAAAATCAAGGAGGAGCTGAGAAAGTTATTGCATATGCGAGCTTAACTTTATCCAAATCGGAGCGGAAGTACTGTGTGACAAAGAAGGAATTATTAGCAGTTGTTTCCTTTGTCAAGTATTTTAGACATTATCTCTATGGAAGAAAATTTCTCATTCGTACAGGTCATGGTTCGCTTAGATGGCTCCTAAACTTCAAGCAACCAGAAGGTCAGTTGGCACGTTGGCTGGAAATTCTAAGCATGTATGATATGACTACAGAACATCGTTCTGGCTCTCAGCATCAAAATGCAGATGCACTCAGTCGCCGTCCTGTAATAAATGCAAGTACAATCCAAACCGGGAGATGGAGAAGTCAAAGGAATCATTCTCAGAAAAGAAAACTACACATCAAGTATGTGGTATTGGGACTAGAAGTAAGGAAACAGATAACGTCCACAGCGAAACAGGAGTCGATGACATTTCCCTTGCAGATCTTCAAAAGGAAGACAAGGAGATATGTCTCGTAAAGAAATGGATCCTTGTAAATATAAAACCCAGTCAAACAGAGCTAAGTTATGGGAGATAATGAAAAAAGCTCTTTGGGCACAAAGAGAAATTCTACAGGTTCAAGATGAATTACTGTATAGAGAAAAGAAAAGAAACAGATGTGGATGAAGAAGATTTGGACAGTGAATGGAAAGAAGCAGACCCTGGCAATCTTCAAAACATTATTGGTGATGTCTCCGAGACAGAAAGCAAGAAAGAAGTTCAGCACAAAGGGAAAGATCAGGAAGAAGTACATGCTGGAAGGATCTATAGAAAACCTACAGTGCCATTACCAATTTTCGCTCCAAAGCGTAAAGAACCATTTATATCTTCTTCTGGGATTCCTGCACGCCCGAAGATTTGCAGACCTTTGAGTTTATTCAGTACTTCGGCAACGCAGACAGAGAAGAAAGTACGAAGAGTTGAGTGGACAATCACCAAGTGGAAGGAAGGAGACAAGGAGATCGAGCACATTGTCATGATAGAGGAAGAGTAATTTAAAGAGAAAACTTCTGCCCAGAGTGAACAAACAATTGTTAAAACAGTGTTGTACAGGAAGCAAGAAGCTTTCTTTTTAGTTAAACTTATCGTTATTGAAACCATTAAAGATATTAGAGAAATGTTTGGGTATTTTTATTACTTACATGCGGGGTCGCATGATTTTGAGGCGTGGGTAATGGGACAATCCGGAAATTGTCGTTCCGCCTCTAACAGTTTTTTTAGTTAGTTTTTGTCCGCCAGGTGGCGTTGTTTGGAAAGGTTATATAAGGAAGTGTTTCGCGCGTTAAGTCAGTTGATGTTAAAGCTGTGCTACAGGGAGGCTAGCAAATAACTAGGTAACTTTCTTCAAAATTACAACTGTGTTTTGTTTGGTTTTTTTTTCATATTTACGTACAAAGTTTAGACGTGACTGAACAAGTCTTTCCTGGCTTTGTGTATATATATATATATATATATAATAAGCACAAACATTGCAATAACTCTCAAATTGACATATACCTGCCCATAGTGAATGATAAAGATATACATAAAGCACAGAGAAATTCACCTTGTTGGAGCTCCACCTCCGCCCCGGCCGGGGCTTGAACTCACGACCTCTGGAACCCATTCTCCTAGCAGTGAGCGGCCACCGCGCTAACCACTGGGCCATCTAGGCAAGACAAAAATCTTGCTTTCGATGACGAAGGGAAACTAGCGCGCTATATATATATATATATATATATATATATATATATATATATATATATATATATATATATATATATATACTAGTTCACATTAGTAAAAAAAATCCAACTTTAATGTTATTGTTTTTAAAATGCTAAAACAGTCTCATTAATCTGCAGAAATTCCGAATTGTGAAACATGTGATATTTTCCTACGCCAATATTACGCCACAAATATAGTCCTTGGTAGATTCTAAACATTGATTACTTTTTGTATGCCAAGTTGTATGATAGTTAAAAAAGAAAGAAAAATATATTATTTTAATTTCCTTTCATCTTGATTTAATGAACAATTAATCAAATTTACGTTTGACAAGTCGAAAACCAGAAAAGACTCCTTCCTTAACAAGGCCGAATACAGAACGAGTACACACGCTTTCGCGCAGCGTTTCATTTGTATTGTGACGTCATCTTTTTGCTTTGTTGACGCCATGGCGTGATAGTTTTAACTGCAGCGAAATTTGTTAAAAATTGCTCGTTTGATTCGTAAAATTGATATTATATTGTGGAATAAACATAAATGTCTCGAAGTATAAGCTATATTTGGGCTCGGGTTGAAAACATGAAGAGGGTTCAGCAAGCCTAGCCCTCTGTCATGTTTTCTTAACCCGCCTAAATATAGCTTAATTCATATATTTCAAGACAGTAACCATGTATTTTATATTAATGACCCTTAATATAGCATTGAATCATGATTTTTTTTAAGTATACACTCTCATAACTGCAGCGGTGTGTGCATACAAATTGAGTAACGCGCGTTAGCGCGTTATGAAAATTTGTATGCACACACCGCTGCAGTTATGAGAGTGTATACTTCAAAAAAATCATGATTTAATGCTTATATTTACATTTTTTTAACTTCTTGCCTTGTCTGCAAATGCGATTCATACCTTAAAATTCCTATCTTATCCTAAGGGTAAGTTGATATTAAACAGCCACAAGCGTGAACTTTGATTTTCGCTTGTGACGTTGCAGTTTACAGCGTTTAACGTTTGTGACGTCATAACAAAAACTCGTCAATTTGACCTTTGACTACTTGTTGCATTTAGAGGCATTTGAAGATCACAGAATTTAATGGAAAAACACAGTAGAATGTAAATATTATGTGATGTTTTATATTTATTTATTATTTAAATGTATCTGAATGTTTTTATAATACTATAAAGATAACCATTTCCGTCTTTGTCAAATAAAAAATAGCCATTATCTGGCAAACTCGGAAATTGGGCATACAAAAAGCAACTTTGATAAGACCCCTGGAACAAACCAGGAGGTAAAAGTTTATTTTTATTTGACTATTTGTTGCCTTTAAGCAATAACTTTAATATGTAGAACAGAAAAAGAAATCCCTAGGGCAGAAGTTTAAAAAAAATGTAAAAAATGTGCAAAATTGATACATTTCAAGCAAAATCCCATAGGGTCCTATGTTAAAAATTGACAAACTTTGAGATGACCCCTTGAACAAACGTTAACGGTGTGGTAAATGTCTTATTTTTTTACCATAAAATAACAATTATATCAGTAAAAATTCCTGTAAAAAATTTCATTAAAAAATCTAGGGGAGAAAAAATTAGACCCGGTCTCGTTAAACAATATTTTGACTTTTCTATCGATATATTTTGGCATATTTAGCTTATATTTCATAAGAAAAAATTAACTCCAACTTTGGCCTAGAATTAGCTTATTTCATTCTATATCTCAAATTTTTGAGATGTGACCCCTACTTGCTTACTTTTGAATGAGACATTAAATGTATGTCTATTTGTATGCAAAGTTATGGAAAGATGACTAGAAAGATTACTATTATTTTTTTTTATTTGCGTTGTAATTTGATTACTCCAAAATATTGGAACAACTTTTATTGTGTTGATTATGTACTGGTCTTTGAAGCCACTAGTAAAGCAAGAATTTTTAAGCTTCGACTTAGATTTTACTATTATAGTCACTACATGTGTTCAACTTCATACTGTATTAAAATCATAACCAAAAAATAGTTAAAACTATAAATATTTGTTAAATTTCTATGTCATAGCAAAAAGTTCAGGAAAATAATCATTTCTGTTTTGGGCCCTATATTTCTAAAAAAAAAAATGGCATGTGACATGGATCACAAATAAAATAAAGGAACATTTCAGTTCCCTATCTTTTATATCTAAGTGGTTTTCGGATGATTGGCATTACTATTATTTCAGGTGTTAACTTCCTTATGGAACTGTGAACGCTAACGCCCGTTTCCCGTCTACATTTTACAACTAAATATTTCGGAATTTCTGACAGATATTCAAAAACAAATTTATCTACTTAAAAGTATAATCAATTCTAATTTATCTTTATTAAAATAAGATTTTTAATCAAAAATTTTTTTAAAACGAAAGTTTTGCTTACGGAGGTCTAAAAATTTCTTCATTGAAATCCGTCTCTATTAGTGAGGAAAATGTTTTTAGCGGCCGATATGTGCATAAAAGCGTTACGCTGTTTACGTCAGATATTAAAGATTAAAAAAAACTTCCATTTTAATTCATATTTGTTAATTATTTTTTAAACATTAAAAGTAAAATGCTTTTTTGGAACAGCTTGTTAATCATATAATAGGGTATGTCACGCAAAAAGAGAATCACGTGACTCTATGCAAAGCTCTATAATATTCATTATGGCTGACACGTGTGTTCTCTGTAGTTATATCACTGAAAAGAGACTAAAAGCATTCAACAAGGGCGAAGATATGGAAATAGTGAAGGTTTTTATGGTTAAGAATAGAACTAGAAAGAATGAGTACCCCCCCCCCCCCCCAAAAAAAAAAACCAAAAAAAAACCGAAAGAACAAAAGAAAAAGACAGCGTAGCTTGCATGAAATGCATTTCATCTACCAAACGACATCCCGAGGCAATTCCAAGTCAAGATATTGATAAACAGATTAGACATAATTCTAATGAAGCTTATACGTGCTCGAGTGGACTGGCTTGAGTAGAGAGAATATAGATGCTATGTTTTCGTATAAAATTTTGCTAGTGGGTTTGACGCCAAGTTTGTCAAGCATTCCATGAACGGCAGAGTCTGCTACTGACAAAGGGAGGCCACAAATCTGTATTTCAAGTGTTTTTTTTATCAGAGGACTTCGCACCCTTTGCGCAAGAATTTGAACCGTAGAATTGAAACGAGACGCCATTGATCTCAATGCCCCGTGTTAAAAGGTTGATTCTACTTTCAACATTTTTTAAATATACGCGCCTTAAATTTCTATCTAGCTGAACACACAAAATGTCATCACCGATGACTTTTTGATCGGTGTTTTTTTTACTAGTCGGTCAACCGCGACAGATGAACTCGTATATTTGCCATGCTTCAAAGAACATGTGTGAACACAGGTTGAATTCGTTGAGTATTAGGTGAGTAATAATCACAATCACAGTGTAGAACTAACTTACACAAAATCAAATTACAACTATACGCATGTTTCACAATGCACTTTTTAATGACAGAGATAAACATAATGCAAAAAGGTCTGTTATAATTCTGCGACAGTTGACATCTCAATTTTATTAAATTTTATTAAATTTTGTTTTTAAAAAAGACTAAACAGCTTCTTTTTACATGAATAACACAAAAGTCATAACTATGATTGAAATCATATTCCGTCAAAACCCTTGATTGAAATAAAAGCTTATTCCAACAACAGCGTTACAGATCTAATCGTAAGGCGCATGAAATTATATGTGAGTTATACCGAATATAAATATTTCATATACACATTGTTAATAATTAAATGATGAATTCACAATTTGGCTGCAATGATATAACATTACATATATTATTTAAACAATAAAATGCTTTCTTTGACGATTCATTCGGGATATGAAGGTAGCGACATTGCAGGAAGAATACATAACCCGCGTTAGCAACAGCAAAATCGTCTCTTGTGAGACTTTGAGTCTGGCATCATCATGATTATTTCGTGCAGTCCGGGAGTTTACTTGGG
The DNA here is from genome assembly GCF_963853765.1 of Magallana gigas. Lineage (NCBI taxonomy): Eukaryota > Metazoa > Mollusca > Bivalvia > Ostreida > Ostreidae > Magallana > Magallana gigas. Next base: position 53,155,581 of record NC_088859.1, on the reverse strand, counting down.
TCGCTGTAGATTCAGATCAATCGATAAACAGGGCGTGTCAATTTCAGTCCTGTTACTTTCAGCCGCTGTAGATTTCGACCAATCGATAAATGGGGTGTGTAAATTTCAGTTTGGCTGTTTCTATAGAGCTATGAATTGACTATATTTTTCCGTAAGAAAAAGAGGAAATTATACATGGTAGATGTAAATATATAATTATACATTTCCTTTAAATATAATATACTATTACATTATAATCACAACGATTACATTTCAACATTGTTCACGTCGTATACTGGATTCTCTTCACTTTACCTGTAGCCTCAGCAACAAAGAGGTTGTCTCCTGTGTCCACACACAAATCCCATAGATACTGTAAATGACAGTTGTCAATGTAGCGGAGGAACGTTCCGTTCTGATCCAGGATGTGAATACAGCGGTTGTTTATGTCTGCTATCAGGATCCGACCCTGGCTGTCTGTAGCGATGCCGGTGTAACGAAGAATTTTGACCCGGGTTGAAAATTGACCCGGGGGTCATTTTTCCACGTTGAATATTGAGACCAAAGGTATTGAATAAAGACCCTAATCCGTTGAAAATTGACCCGCATCGTGGAATTTTGATCATGAAACCGGTTCAAAATTCAACATCAAAGAAGCACAAATTAACGAATCAATATTTATATTTAATTAAAAATTATCAGTTTTTTATATATTTATTCTTTAGATTTACATGTTTCAACGGGGGGGGGGGGGGGGGGTTAAAATGAGACTTAAATAATTATTTTTTTGAATTTACATAGTATCCCTTTAAATAATGTAATAACTATTTTATTCATAAATAACTTATCGCGTATAATTGATGTTTTGTGTGATATCTATATATTTTTAAAGAAATATATGTTTTTAATAATATTAGTATACATGGTTACACGTTAAAATATTCAATTCAGTAAAACTCTTTTTTTTAAATTTGCTGTAGAAGTGTACAATTATAAATAATTTTAAAAAATTACAATACGTCATATTATTTAATTTTGGTTTTACGTTCACCCAGTAAATTGAAACTAAGATATTGTTCATTGTAAATTTTCTGAGTGGGTGTAAATAAAAAAAAATAAAGTATGTCATATTGAGATTTTTGTGTTTGCACCCACTCAGTTTGTTAAAACTGTGACTATCTGAATTTTGTATTCACACCCATCCAGCCAATAACAGTTTACAAAATGATGATATGCCAACATGATTGTACTCTTTCATGAACAATGCTGAAGTAACTATATCTTGAAGCCGATTTTTGATGTTTTATTTGTTCCATTAGAATAACTTCTTATGTAACTAAATATCATCAAATCGCTAATTTGTCTAGGCATTAACAATTCTGCTTCATGAAATCTGTAGCAAGTTAACAACCTTATTTTTGTACAGGATGACAATATAATTTTGCTTTAAAGTTTCTAAATTGCTTTGATCACAAAAATTTATCATAAATTTACTAACAGTAATTGTTTTCGTCAATAAATTGGTAAATTGCATTTTGTGAATAGAAATAAATAGTAGAAGATCATACAGCAGCGTTGGAGTAGATGATTGACCTTCCTATCACAGCCACCTACATTATTAATTTAATTTAAACGTGTTAAATGTGTATATAATGTGTATATAAGACATGAGGCATTTGAATATTTAATAATTATCTGAATATTTATCATATATGATTGTATGACACATTGTTGGTAGACATGTTCACTCACACCTATATTAACAAACATATCACCTTCATTTATACCTGCAGAGATACAAACATAAGAATGAGATTTTCATGATCCATCCCATTTGAAACGAACAGTAAATAAAAGGGAACTGTATATTAAGTAAATATAAAGGTATAATACTTAAATAGGTTTAAACAGTGTACCTTAAGAGAATCAAAACCGCTTTGGAGATCTAATATAAGTATAAACATGGGAAACAATTATATGAAAAATCAGAGCTACCATAAAGTATATAGTTCATATAAAATGGTACACTAATGTCAATAAATTGTTTAAAAAGTTCGTCTCTTTGTTGAGTGTATCTTGGATATCCAGGGGGGAAATCACATTTCCTTCAGATTCAGACCCACAGTATAAACATCGACTCACATCAGATAAAAAAAATCCTTAAATAAGTAAGCTTTACTAGCTTTATTCCGTAATTGACGTAAAATAATATTTCCTATTGTCTTAACTGAAAGGTTTGTAAGCTCTAGGTATATTTTGTTTTTTAAGTTTTGACTTAAAAGAAAGATAAAGTTGATGAAATTTTCTTTTCTGCATGAAGATTATTCCATAATTTACATGTAGACGAAGCAAAGCTATTGTAATAAGTATATAGTGGTAGATAGTAAAAAAAACTAATTTGATCTATGATTATATGCATGTTCAGTAAGAAAATATGATTGAATTCAATTTAACAAATCTTGTGGTGCTAAACCATTTATATTCTTGTAGAATATAATTAGTTTATGGTTATCCCTTCGAGAATGCAAGGTTTCCAAATTAAGCTCACTATATAAAATTATTTTAGAAGAATTAACTATTATCCCTGTCACTGTCCTGGTTGCCTCAATTTGTACATGTTTAAGCAATTCGGATTTTTCCTTGATACAGCTGCTCCAAACAAAATATCTATCAGTTGTATACTTTTCGCATACCTTTTCATGTATTTACCATTAATATATTTAGATCAACAATCCTCCGACTGTATATTTAGATGCAAACCTACTTTTTTTTAAAATTGATAACATTTTTGCTGTAGAGGGTATATGTTTTTAATTTTGAGAAAAAATATTACATCAGTTGCCTGTGTTTCTAATTTACAGGTAAATAATAGAATTGAAAACTCAAAATAATAGAAAAAAATTGCATTTTGAAGAACTATGGCTGTATATGCAAAAAATTGGATGGTGCTTCAATAAAGTTAATCAGACAAGTTTATGAAAAATTATTTTTTAATTGTAGTAAAAGATTAAAACATGTGTAATATGTATATGCTGTATATATACGTATAAAAAAAACCCAGTATAAATGAAAAAAGATAAAAATATGACAACCATTCATTTATTATTTTGTCAGTGAAACTTCTTCAAATTAAGCATTGGTATCTGACATTATATCCTTTTGTCTTGATATAAATATATATACCCTTTACCCAATAAAGCAGTATAGATTTTATATATTTTTAGTTATTAGAAAAATATACAACGTCAGGTGCCTGTCGAATAGCGCTCTGTTGAATTGCCTTAAAAGTGACGATAACGGGCAATATGTTTGTTAGATATATTTATCAGAGATTGTGACAAGTTTAAACTTAAAATTCTGTCACATGAGGGAATGAAAACCATGTCATCTATGTCAAAAAGTAGCCATACTCGCCTGCTCTATTCCGAAGCAAACGGTCATCTTCTTAGCTTTATTTACATAGTATTGTAATAGTAAATGGATATCATATTTTCAATCTAAAAATTAAATGATTAATTGGACATATTAGCCTAAAAGAAATTAGCCACGTCCGCATATGTATCGGACAGTATGTACATTTTAAAACTGAAACTTTCAAATATGTGCATGATTGTTCATTTAAACGTGTAGAGTAAGTTCCAGTTCAGATCAAAACTCTGAGGTTTGGGTCAATTCTCAACAGGATCAATTTTCAACGGGTCGAGGTCATCAGAGTTTAGAAAAATCTTTCTCATACCGTTGAAAAATGACCCCGGGTATAAATTTCACGATTTTGGTCTCAATTTTCAACGTTGAAAATTGACCCCCCGGGTCAATATTCAACGTTGAAAAATGACCCCCGGGTCAATTTTCAACCCGGGTCAATATTCTTCGTTACACCGGCTGGTCGAAATTGTCCCATGTTATTAGAGGTAGGACCAGAGTAAGAACGCCAGAGTTTCGTGAATAATCCCTTGGTGGTAGAGGGAGGCCCAGTGTAGGTAAACCGGAGTTTCCCGGCCTGATTGACCACCACTACTGCACGGGCTCCATAGTCTGACACGCAGATATCTAGGTTCTTGTTTTCACTTATGTATTTAGTGTAACCACCAGATGAATAGAGAGGTTGTCCTTTTTCATTAAACTGAATAATTTGTTTCTCTGTGGAGCCTGCATAACGCAAAACCATGACAACCAAGAGGTCACCACAGAAGGTACTACATACACCATGAGGTATCCACCCCTGTAGTCTGATCGTTGTCTGTATCTGTGTATTCATCACTATGTTCACTGTTCTATCTTCGTCATCAGTATAAACAAGATCCCCACTCCTTGTCACTTCTATGTCGTATGGCGGTCTCCCTGACTTTGTTTGGACTGACTTCACTGGTTCACCCTGCAGGTTATAGAGTCTCATCGTTTCGTCATCACCACGCGTCCACAGTTCTTCATCTCTCAGACAGGACACACCGAGCAATCCATTAGAGCGTCCATACTCAGTGTTTATCTCTGTGATCATTGATCCGTGGTACATCAATGAGCGGTCTGTCCGGGGGAGAGAACTTCTTTAGATCAGCAATTCTCTGTGTGATATCAGAAATGGTGCGTGTGATTTCATCTTCTTGCTTATTTAGGACAGCCAGGTGTTTGGATTCCATTTCATCAAGATCTGATTTTAGCTCCTGGATTATGGTGTCTATTTCTCTATGCAAGTCTTCTCCATGTGTGTTGATAGCTGCTGTCAATTTCTGAGAGTTTTCATTTACATCAGCTTTTAGCTTTGGAATGGTTGATGCAATCTCTTGGTATCGATGATACACGGTTTTCTCTAAATCTTGTAGCTCTCTTTGTAATTCTCCTTTTTTTCTTTTCTAAAATATTTAAAATGCCAATTTGTTTGTGTCCTACGTGTTCACTAGAGGAGACGCACTCCACACAAATAGGAACGTCACATTGTTCACAATAAAGTTCACACAAATGTGTGGAATGTTTTGAACACTTAGGATTAAGCCCCCGTTTCTTAAATGGAACAACTCTGTGTTTTTTGGATTCATCAGAGAGATGTTCCCCCACACAGGCTTTACACAGATGTATTTGACAAATGTCGCAGTACATAGGGGGGCCCGGGGTCACAGAGAGATGACACTTTAACACCTCCTGAGCACTGCAACGGGGGTCCATGGTCAGGAACCCTGAAAAATTCTAAGGGAATACTGAAAAGGAATAATGAACAATTTCAGTTATAAAATTTTGTTTCATCAACATTAGTTATAATTAGCCTTTAACTAGCAGCTTACGAATATGCATGTGTAATCAATTCATCCAACGTTCTCTTTTATGACCTATAGAATTAAAAATGCGTATAATCTTTGCCTTAAATTGTCAATCCTTTATTAAATGGTCCATTCATATGAAAAATTTACAATTACTAGTTTCAGTTTATCTTTTGAACACCAAAATAAACTACAAACCTCAAAAATACAACGGCGTCTCTATTATTTAGTCAAAGGATGATCCGTACTTATCTTACGTAAGGAGTGATATCAAGCTGCCTTTGGAGTTTGATCATCGCATGATTAACTACAAACTAGTATTTTATCTCATCCTATTCCGAGTTCAATGCGTCGGTACCCGAAAACATATGAGGACTCTTTGTGATTTTTAATTTACCTTTTAGTTTCAAAGTAAATTTTGAAAATAAAAATCGTAATTTATTAATAGATTGCGGTTAATATACAGGCCCTTCACACCTTTGGTAAAAACTTAACAAATACAAATTGGTGTATCGTTAAATACTAGTATATGATTTTCTACAAAGTGTTTGATTAAAACATGATGGGAAAGGGGCGCAATTTTGAAGGAAAAAACCCCAATTTTTCAAAGAATTTTACTTGAAAAAAGTTCATATTAAAATAAAAGTCCTAGCTGCAGCATTGAAACGAATCAGTAGTCTAGAAATGCTTTATCCACTTACTTAGATAAACAGAAAAGATTGGTAGGAAAACAATTTCACAATACATTTGAATTTCAATGTTGTGACTTGATGTAACAAACAATATCTAAGTCATGGGCTGTGAAAGATTGTTCAACCTCTAAACTATCAGGAAATTTCTTTAGATTAATTATTATAGCTATTTGTATTAAATATTCATATTACAATACCTTAATGCTAAATGAATTAATGTTCACAGATTACTCTCCGAATTTGGCGGTTTAAATCTAATGTCGGTTTTGGTTGTACAGCCATGTATTTGGATATTATTGTGAGGACTGAAATCCTCAAACAAATTATTCTCAGACACAATCTTACCATACGATCAAGGATAACGAAAAAGGATCATTCCAAAACACTACTCAGTTAAGTTCTCCCAAAACAGTTTTAAACATGGAGAAAATAGACCAATGGCTGTGTCTATTTTTTAAGAAAGACAGAAAACTAAACAGATTTTTTATCCTTCGAAGTCTCTAAATTTTGCTGTTCACTAGAATTCCACTAGGCATGCATGGGGAAGGGGACATCAACAATTTCATTAATAGAAAGGACATCAAAGGAGTGGGAGCATGCTAAATCCACAAATAAAGCAGCGAAAGGTGAAAATTACTATTGTTGTAGCGACAAATTTATTTCTGTATCTATTGTCATTCCGGAAAAAAGTAAAGAGGAGAGGTGACACCCCCGCCTCTTTTCCCACATCTTCTTCCCACTATTTCAACTTTTTTCAAGAAATTGGTTGCATTTGAAAGAGTGTATTGTCGTTGCATGCAAAGGAAACTTCCAACAAAACCTAACAAAAGACAGACGGAAGTAAGAAAAGTAAGGAGAAGACTAAGGTTCATAAGAAACACTGAAAGAGAAAACAGAGGCAACAAATCTAAAAACCATTTTAGGTAACCATCGAACTTCGCTTGAAATCTAAGTACATGATTATTAAGGAAATGCGAAATTCGGCAAATTAGGAAATAATAGCTTACGTACATGACACATTTAGGTTTACGGAAGCAGCTTTGGATAGTGAACAGTAACAGTAACAAAGAGAAAGGAAAACTTTTCGAATCCCATAAAGGACAATGCACTTAAACGAGGGGAGTGATCATAAGTACCAAGCCTTAACAAGGGACGACCGTCAAATTTTATAAAATGTGTATAAGATGTGCCCAAAGATACTGCGAACAATCTTAGGCTTTATAAAGTTGAAACGAAAAAGGTGACGTTCCGGGCAGTAAGAAGGGTGGATAGGATAAATAATGGTACCGGAAAGAAAGATTCTAACAAAAAAACCAAATTAAGACCGCATGCATGTACATATAGCCCAAGTGTAGAACATCCTCATTGATCTCCTGTAGAGTAAGTAGCTCTTGACAGAGTGATGTGTGCTCAAAAGAAATTCATCCAGTGGCTACACCTTCCCAGTCATATTATGTGATGTGAAACGATGAACAAGGAGTTCATTATATCGACATAAATAAGATAACCGCTAATCAGGGGCTTTGTGGGCGGCATAAATAGCAACATCTCATGTACATGTATACAACCAAGGGTTCATCAGATATATTTTTAGACTTTAGATATATATAACTTTTTAAGATGTTAACTGTTGTAACGAAAAAAAAAGTCTCAAATATAGGAATTTAAATTGAATATAATCTGATATCAGTATACAGAGCTTTTCTTCTCAACAAGATTCAGAGCAAGAATGAAGCTTTAAAATATTTTCACAAATGTATGCGGAATTCATGATACATTTACAATCAGACCAATGACTTGGGGTGTTGGAGGGAAAACAACGTCACAGCACACAAAAAGCCAGAAAACGCACCGAGATGTTTATACAAGTATTACTTTGTTCAAAGATGAACATTTAAACCAGCAAGACCAGGTGTCATTAAAATCAAAACTTTTAATATATGAACTTAGAAAGTGAAAGAAAACACAAAATTCATTAAATTAAAATTATCTTATGTCAAGACTCATTGAAGGACGTTACATTTCGCTTATATCAATGAAAGGTCGTTACTTATCGTCGCTTTTTGTTGAGATCGTCGTCACTTGAGTGTTGCACTAACAAATATCTTGATAAATCTCAGATGCGATGATAATTAGTTCAAATATAGGTTTAGTTATAATCTTCCCCCCGATCGCACTTAAAGTCGAAATGATGATGAATTTGCAAACGTTTTCTGGAAGGGAATTGCAGAAAAGAGCCGAGATGAAAAATTATTGCAATATTTGTGTGCAACCGAATTTTGTTGGAATGGAAATGGATTAGCTATTGTTGCTAGGGATTGAATACATACCATCAGATAATTTAAAAAAAAGATTATATGTGTAAACATTTAGCATTAAATAAAGTAGCATGCTGATAAGTAAGGGAGATTGATTGATTGTTTGTATCTTTGTGTCTGTTGTTTAAACAATAGAAGCTCTGTTAAGACAGGAAGCAAGAGAAATAGCTATGTCAAGTCAAACTTTATATATATATATATATATATATATATATATATATATATATATATATATATATATATATATATATATATATATATATATATATATATATATATGTTAAATGACACATATAATCGGACAAATCATACACAAGAATAACACCATTATTTGGATATTTCACCATGACCACATTACTTCCACTTATGTTGGAACTATTCTTGTCTGGGATTTGTATGGTATTTGGATCCAGTTCGCTGAAAGGTAAACTTATTTTTATCATGCATGTTAATATCAAATATTTTTAGTCTATATACATTTAAATGTATATACATTTAAATTGTAGGTTAAATTCAAATCACTAGATCAAAATTAAGTAAACTGAATATATTTCTGAGAAATTAAGCCCCGATTGTCTATGTCGGTGAATTATTCTATACCTGAGATACTGTATGTCCCGGTTTTTTCTGTTAGTGGATGATGTTCATTGCTATGGTTTTACGATATACGTTCCTACTTTTTTGTGTTAGTGGATGATGTTTATTGCTGTGATTTTACAATAAATGTTCCTCCTGTTAGTATGTTAGTGGATGACGTCCATTGCTGTGATTTTACGATATACGTTCCTCCTGTTATTGTGTTAGTAGATGATGTCCATTGCTGTGATTTTACGATATACATTCTTCCTGTTACTTGTTTTTTAGTGAACGACGCTTGTTATGACTGGGAGACGGCCTCCAAAAGATGTAGCTTATTGGGATCAGGTCAAGCAATTCCTCAGGGAGACAGAGACGGTGGTGTCGTACACCTGGGGGGTCATACAGTCCCCACCGACGGGCGGCGCTATTGGATCGGTGCCCTGTACAGATCCACGGGGCTCTTCAAAATGGGAGGTAAGCGGTTCCGACTCTAGCCTGAAGTTTATATTTCAAGCTAAAGCAATATAAGCTGAAATTAAAACACTAAAGCAACGCGTGTCAGGCGCTGTAAAGGTGTATCCATTTAGTGTCTGGGAAAAGAGGGTATATAAGAATACATGCTATCAATCTGCCAAAAAATCTGTTCCTAGTGTAGTAAATCTATCACAATACCAATCTACGCCAACGTCATTATAGTGAAGTTCGGGTGTTTTATTCTGTTCCAGAGTGTGAAGCCTTCAACAATCCGGAGACATTGGTAAACCAACTGAGCATCATCAACAGTAGTCACCCGGTTTGGGACTGTTACGACGCATGCGCAGATTACCGCGTGTTTGCTTTGTCTGTGAGTAGTTGTAAATCCATCACGTTGACAAAAACTTTAAAGCATTTGTTGGTCGTCAGTATAATTGTTAAACCTTGTAAATACATTTAATTTGATTGATATTGATTTGAATTTTTAAATTTTGACAAAATTTTTTAGGCGGCGACCTGTTTTTGTAAGACAACGCCTTCTAACTTTACCCGACATCGTTGCACACCCGAGCCGTTCTATGAGGGGTCTCTTGATTTCCACGGGGGTCAATCAGGGGTGGTGGAATACGACAAGCAGTTTTCATCGCCTCCACTGAGAAAAATAATAGGTAAATGGAAAACCAAAAGAATTATGTTGATTATATCTTTAAAATTCTCTGTCTGTCTGTCCGTCTGTCTAGCTGTGTCTCTCTCTCTCTTTTTTCTCCCTGATTTTGTTTAATTTCCTTACAGATGATTACCCGGGTTCCTGTGTCTCGTGTGTTTATGTATCCCTGGACTCATGTTTCTATTATAAAATGACTCCGTGTGAATTAGATCTAACCTACAAATGTAAGTATATTCCCTTGTTTTTTTTCCAAATCTAACTAGTTTGAAAAAAAAAACAAAGGAAAAATACTCATTGTTTTAACCGGATTTTCCAAAGGAAAACATCCGGTTAATGAAATGGTGAAAATGGCGGGCGGTCGGTCGACTGCCAAAAGCTTACCCCTATTGTATGGATAACTTTACATACACTAGAGATGTGCATGTTACTTCGATTTTGATTTTTGATAAATTTTTTAAAAATTACAAGCTGTTGGACATTGTAATTTTTTCGCATGATAATGCATTCAGGGTACCCCTATTGTATGTATAACTCCTCCTACAGCTTTCAAGAGAAGAAGTTGTTGTTTTGCAGATCAAACATAGTTATCAATCATAACTCATTTGTCAACCCTATATATGAAATATGAAATATGATATTTATATATCCGAGATTTGCATATTAATTGAATTTTAATTTTTGAAATTTGATCATTGAATTACAATTTATCTAGGTGGCGCTAATTTCAAGAAAGATCGCGGCCCCTGGTGGGATTCCATCACATCCTGTAAGGAAACAGACGGGGTGACGTCTGTGAGGAATTATACTTTGGTGTGGACCCGGGTATCAAGAAGGAGTGTCATTGAGTGGACCAGTTCTCTGGATCAGTCAGGGAGTAAGACCAAACTTTCGTAATCATGGGCGCTTGACATTATTTACAGACCTGACGTTATATATTGGCAACAGGCCTCTGACGTTATATATACACCCCTGCGAAGGTTAATAACCACTAGATGATAAAATAAGACATATATCTAAATAGATTTTCATGTTTAAACATAAATCAAAGTAGGATATGATATGAATAACGATCAGTACTTACGTATTTTGAGAATATTATCCGAACACTTATACTTCCGCTTGAAATTTCACTGGAACTGAACAAATCTCGGGGAAGTCTTTAGAACTTTCATTCGAGCACCTATGGACTTAGCCACGATATAGAAAACATTTCGAACACATTCGCCTGGGTGTGTATAGGCCACAGGTGCCTAAATTTATAAGATTAGATAAGATAAGATAATTTATATCCAATTTTCTGTCCATTTTTGTATGATGTGGAATTCTAGATTGTTTTACAGGCTCCTCAACTAAAGGAACGCCAGTTTGGTGTGTTTCTGTCAGTAACAACAGTGGCGGTCTCTCTACACACTTGGAGGATTGTCTCACCCTGCTGCCGTCCCTGTGTCAAGGTCACTGTATATGAAACCTCACATGTAACACCGACTGCAGTCCGTCCACCAACTTGATTGCTTCACTTTCTGTTGTGTCTCTATCAAGGTTACCACATATAAGACCTTAATTACCCAGTCTGTACATTTGTCCCCCTTTTTTAAGGTCACTTTATCTAAGGCCTTACTTACATTATACAGTATGTATACTTCTACTATCTTTGTCAAGGCCACTGTATATAAGACCTTAGTTACACAGTCTTAACTCTTATCTTCTATTTGTCAGGGTCATTTGTTTATCAGACATACTTACACAGCGGGTACACTTATCCTCTCTCTCTTTCAAAATCTCTATATATATGTCCTTAGTTACACAGTCTTAACTCTTTTATTTGTCAGGGTCATTTATATATCAGACATAGTTACACAGTTTGTAAACTTATCCTTTCTTTTTCAAAATCTCTATATAGAAGATCTTAGTTACGCAGTTTGTACACTTGCCTCTTTTTGTCAAGGTCACTTTATCTAAAGCCTCAGTTACAGAGTCTTTAATCTTGTCCTTTCTTTGTCAATGTCATCATATTTATATGAGCTTATTTACATAACACAGTCTGATGTACACTTCTTATCTTTTTCAAGGTCATTATACATGTATATAAGACATTAGTTACACAGTGCGTATACTTATCATCTCTTTGTCAAGATCAATGTATATAAGACCTTATTTACGCAGTCTTTACACTTTCCCTCTTTATGTCAAAGTCACTTTATAAAAGACCTTAGTCACAGTCTGTCCACGTGTCGTTTCTTTGTCAAGGTCATTATATATAAGACATTAGTTACACAGTGCGTATACTTATCATCTCTTTGTCAAGATCAATGTATATAAGACCTTATTTACGGAGTCTTTACACTTTTCCTCTTTATGTCAAAGTCACTTTATAAAAGACCTTAGTCACAGTCTGTCCACGTGTCGTTTCTTTGTCAAGGTCATTATCTATACGACCTAAGTTACATTAATTAAATAGTCTGTACACTTCTACTCTCTTTATAATGCCACTTTATTCAAGACTTCGGTCTACACTGTGTTTATAGTTTCACATACTACCATAATCGTGTCAAGGTCACCAATAAAAGACCTTTATCATTACAATCATAGAAAGTCTTTAAGCAACTGGATCGCCTCCTCCTGCTTTTATACCTTAGGGCACATTAATAAAAGGTCAGAAGGAGGAACCCAGGTAAAAACATACCGACAGGAAGAAATGTCATTATTATCTGACCATCAAGTTCGATAACAATATAACATAAGACTTCCTAAAATTAAAGAATTAGGGATTGGGAAAAGACACCAAAACACTAGGCGAGTTTTAGAAAAGTTTAAATGAATTTTCTTGCACAAAAGCAACAATTAGTTGGAGTTATCCCTCCTTTACCTGTATATGGCAAAATTCGACAATTATCAAATCACTCTCATGCATTCCTTACAGATTTAAATATTTTGGTATAACACCTACATGAACGCATGGGCGCTAGTAACACTTAACTATTATTTTCAAACTAAAAAAATTCACGAAATGATTCACTGGCCTCAGGAAGCACACGCAAAACCTTTACTTTTTAGTTTATGCTTGGGGAAGTCCTTTTTTATGCTATATATTATGTCACTTGAAGTTGTGAATGAAACAAACGGTCAAGTTATCTGAATTAAGCTGTTAACCGGGTTACCTGAATCTTATACAACGGATAATAAATGTACAATTAACGGAAGCTTTCATAACGGATAATAAACGTACAATTGACTGAACCTAATACAACGGACAATAAACGTACAATTAACTGTTGTTTTGACAACGGATAATGAACGTACAATTAACTGAAGCTTACATAATGGATATTAACTGTACAATTGACTGTAGCTTAATGGATAACAACAAGGCCTATAACTGAAGATTTTATAACGAATTACAACCAAGCGGTTAACTGACACTTGCAGAACGGATAAGAAATGTTGGCTATTAACTGAAAATTATGTACCCGGTAATTATAACCAAGCGAATAACTGAAACTTGTCGAACGTATAACAACTGAAGCTTATAACTGAAGCTTATATAATGGATAGGTGGTTAACTGAAGCTTAACATTATGGATAACAACCAAACAATTCACTGAAGCTTTTATAACGATATACAAACGTACAATTGAATGAAGCTAATTCTACGGATAACAACTGAGTCAACTGAAGCTTATACAACGGATATATAAACCAGGCGATTTACTGAAGTTAACGTAACGTAACGTAACAGATAATAACGTACAATTAACTGAAGCTTATGTAACGAATAGACACTTAACGATCTGTCTAGCATTAACCTTAAATTAACTCTAAGATATGTAACTTCAATTAAAAAATTAACAGCTAGTTACGGTGTTAACTAAGTTTATTTAAGGGGGATGTGCGGCCATCTCGTATATTTGAGGGTAAGAATGTAAACATTTCTTAAACTGGGTTGTTTCTGCCCGAAACTGGCCAAATATGTTGCCAAAAGATAAAAAAGCAATGAATATGAAGTCAAAAGATATAAAAGCATTAGACATGAAGTCATACATGTCATTTTGCTTGAAAAGTAAGCATACAAGAACAGGACAATAACTTTTTATTCACTCAGAACAGCTGTCGAACTGCGCAGCTAAGGCTTATTTTGAAGATTTAAAAATCTGAAAAAATATGAAGGGGGTTCATTGGTGTCCTCTCTACAACCATTTGTTGAGAAAAAGTTTGAATTTCGCTCAACTAAATTATAACTTTGCCTCAAAATAGGATACCCTATTTTTAACAGTCGCTATGGGATCTATTTTTAGAACAAGAAAATAGAACTCCATTGTCTATTGAGGCACATTGGCGTTATATTTTCATAGAAAAAAATAAATGTTAATTCAAAACAATCCGTTTTGAATTTGATATATATCTCTATACCTGTCCCATTTTGTTTTAGAGGGATTTTTGTGATCGGCTTCGGCCGATCATAGTTGTGTCCATATGAGGCATTCGGCAAATTTAACTATTTGCGCATGCGTTGCGCCTTGCACTATTTTATTTACTATGCAATGACAACCTTATTTAAATCTATAATCAGACACCTTCATAGACACAGACAAATATATTTTGTGGTTTTTGAGGCCCATTTTAAGAACAGGGTACCTTACTTTGAGACAAAGTTACAACTTAAAAAAGTGAAATTCAAACGTTTTCTCAACAAATGGTTGTAGAGAGGACACCAATGAACTTCCTTCCTATTTTTTCAGATTTTTAAAATCTTCAAAATAAGTCTGTAGCGGCGCAGTTCGACAGCTGTCCTGGGTGATTAAAAGGCATTGTCCTGTTCTTGTATGCATACTTTTCAAACAAAATGACATGTAGGGCATCATGTCCGTTGCTTTTTATATCTTTTGGCAACACATTTGGCCAGTTTCAGGCAGAAACAAGCCAGGGGCCCGTTTCACAAAGCTGTCATAAGATTTATCATAAGACATGTCTTAAGATTGTCATAAGATTTGACTTATGATTATCATAAGATATAACATAGCTGTTTCACAAAGCTGTCATAACTTTAACTTATCTTAAGATAATCTTAAGATAATTATTATAGGAGCGATTGCATAAAATTCAATCAGTAAATTGTAAAGTAACGAATTTATTTACGAAATCTGCAATATAAATATATATTTAATAACATAATGATTACTGGATACTTTATAATGTACCGTATATTTTTGTACTTTCTTTTGATAAGAACAATAAAAACAAACCAGTGAAGAAAATAGTGTTCTTTTATTGATTGATGATTATTAAGGAGGCTGAATGTTTGAAAGATAAATCTATAAAAATATAAAATGATATGAAACCATAGAATCTAAATTTTTTCTATAGTAATTCAAAATTGTAATTTACTGACCATTTGGCATCCTAAATACCTGTATACAAATGCATGTCTCGCATTAAAATGTCTTTAATGATGAAATATCTTTAAATAACTATTACTTTATCATTACCCGTATATAAAGCAAAAGAAACAATTTTGAAATTTTAATATAATTTGAATAAACACAATAGTCAAAGGAAGATGGCAATTACTAAGTTCTCAGAATCGAGTTTGAATTAATCTTCTTCTAACTTCAGCACCGTCATTGTTTACTCCTTGGTATATAACAATGTCTGGTTGTTGAAAAACACAATAATTATTTATGTTTCGAGGCACATGGACGTTGTTTTTTATGCAAATGTTATGTAGCACCACACAAGCAGTCACAATTCCACAAGCTTTCTCGGGCCGGAAAAGTAGGGTCCCTCCGGAGCGATCGATGCATCGGAACCTCATTTTAAGGACACCAAACGCTCGCTCCATGGGGGGCCCTGGTTTTAGTGTTGGCATCATTGTATGCCTCCTCATGGGAGTTGCTTGGGTTCAAGACGGGTGTTACATGTAGTAAGTGATTCTTTAACGGGTACGCACTGTCACCAACTAGACAACCTTTTGTTAATGTTGCCATTCTCAAACATTTGACACAAAACAGAATTTGAGAACACAAATGCGTCAGGAGATGATACAGGCCAGTTTGCTACCAAATTCAAAAATTTCAAATTGAAATTGTAAACTGCCATCACATTTATTGAATGCAAGTTTTTTTTTTCTGTTAGCAAACAAATACTCATGAGTTGAAGGTGCCTGAATAGGAATATGTGTCCCGTCTATTATCACATTTAGGAAATTACATGTACATATATGAGCGAAGTCCAGTATAGTATTGTTTATATCTCTGTCAGTAGAAGGAAATTTAATGTAGACAGGACTCAAGGCAACTAGAATAGATGTAACAGCGTAAACAATTCTGGACACACTTGCTTAACTTAAACCATAAAGATCTGCACATACAGCTTGAAACTTCCACTTGCATAAAAGCGAAGCGCAACCATGACTTGCAATGATGTTGGAATGGCATATGTGATTTTTTGGTTGGGTGCTCTAAACGATCATTAAGCTCATTACATAAGTCAAAGATAACATGTCGTGGCAAACGAACTTCTCTTAGATGTCACAATCGTCCATATAATTTAATGGGTTGATTCTGTCCCTGAATACACGCTCACGCCTTTTAAGTTGCCTATTTCTTATCAAAACATAGGACGCCGCCATGTTTAAAATTGACTTAAGAGAAGTATCTGGGTGTCTTAAGTTTTTGAACAATCTTAAGATTATCATAAGTTAAGACACTTTTGTGAAACAGCTATGATAAAAACTTATGACAAATTTTGGTCTTAAGACAGATATTTGTCATAAGATAGCTTTGTGAAACGGGCCCCAATTCAAGAAATGTTTACATTCTTATCCTCAAATATACAAGATGAACGCACATCCCCCCTTTACTGACGTTCGTGTAACCCGGTCCAGATGATTAACTGAAGCGTATATGACGGAGAGTAACCGGGCGGTTAATGCAAACGTTCTGTACATATACACAGCAAAATGGCGGACGTCGGAGTTTGATTAACGATCAGATTTTGAGTATCAGGAAGAACTGACGAAATTGGGTTTTTGTTGTTGATTTTTTTTTTTTGTATTTTTGGAAGGCAGATAAACAGTTGTGTAGTGGCTCATTTAGAGCAAGTGGAGAGTATATTTGAAATGTCAAATGTCCTTGAATGTTAAAATTTTTCTTTCGAACACATTAAAAAATATCAGATTTTTATTATTAGAATTATTTTTTTTATTTAATCTTTAAATTTCCAACTTTTATATTGTAACTTCTTACTTTACCGACAATTGTTAGTCTGAATTATTTTTTTGAAATAACAACTTTAATCATTCAACTTTACAATAGAGAGATGTTTTAAAAAAAGAGTAACAATGATGCACATTTTTGCATCATCCCACATTTAAGTATTTCTCAGTAGAACGCCATTGAACCCCATTCAAGATTTCCAGTGGGATAGGACATCTAAATTACAACTTACATATGCTTTTCTGTTTTTCCTTTCACTCGAGGTATCGAAAACCGGGGAGCTAATGAGAGTTCATATTGGATTGATACTACTAGTTTTACTATTCCAGGTAACTTGACACAGACTGGAGAGCAGCTATTATCAGGTACCAGATTTTGAATCACTAATTATAATTGTCATCACCTATTCATTGATAAATATTGTTATAATTGCTGACACTTTCAATGACCTGGTTTTGTACATGGTAATGTTGTATTGACTAGATGCCCACGGTACGGCGATCGCTGCCCTGGCTGCCCTGTTCGCCATTGCTCTTCTCGCGTCCTTTGGCCTACTGGGCGTGGTCATCTATTACAAAAGACAAAGGTATCCTCGCATTCGCAGTAATGTATAAAATTTATTTATTTATTTTTTGGCGTAATCGGTAAATTTTATGAATTTGCTTTAGACAATATGCAAAAACATATATTTATAAATTCATCTTGAGTTTATATGGTGAATTGTAGTAAAAATGTATGAATCCTGCTTCATAATGACTTTGTTGTCCCTACTTTGTTACAAAAACGAAAGTGATCCGTCGAAAAAACTTTCTATGAATTCGTTATATGAATGAACGAATTAATGGATGTCTGTATAATACCAATATTTAATGCTAAATTGTCCATTTCTTATTTGAAATAAGATTTGTTGAACTTTTTTTCCAGAAACCAGGAGCGACACCGCCGACTACAGGAGACCTATGTCACGCCTAGTTCCGGATATCTGCCGAAACCGGAACTGGAAACGCCGTATTACACAAGCCTACAATATATTGCCAACCCGCATTCCTAGATTCATATCCTCATCATATGTTTTGTATTCCTGGCAAAAATGACGATAATTTATTATGGCCCCCCTTCGAAGAAAGGAAGGGCATATTGCTTTGCTGCTGTCTGTCGGTCGGTCCACCAACAGTTTCCGTTCATTTTCTTCGCAGAGGATGAACATATTGAAATGAAATTTGTTATATAGGTTTATCATGATAATATCTAGGTCAAGTTCGATATTGGGTACAATCGAGCAATTTTCGACAGAGTTATGGCCCTTGGACGTAGAAAAATTCTAGTTTTTTGCAGTTTCCGCTCATTTTCTTCGCAGAGGATGAACATATTGAAATGAATTTGGTATAGAGGTTTATCATGATAATATCTAGGTCAAGTTCGATATTGGGTACAATCGAGCAATTTTCGAGAGTTATGGCCCTTGAACGTAGAAAAATACCAGTTATTTGCAGTTTACGTTCATTTTCTTTGTCAAGTGGATGTTTCCAAGGGAGGGGGCATAAATGTTTCACAAACATCTCTTGTTATATTATGTATTCTGATCTTTCACAAGTTGTACAATAGTAATATAAATCATCAGACAAATCTACGTTGGTTTTTGTGTGCACTGGTATAATGTTTGAGTCTATGCAAGGTTCAATTATCTTTCTTAAAACTTTTTGGTGAATCAGAGCGAATTACATATATTTCTTAATCAAAGCGTAAATATGTATTTTTTTTTATTTACCCTTCTTCACACGGAAAATAATCCAGTACATTAGGTTCCCTCGTCTAGTTCCTAACACTAGAAACTACATAAACCTGATGGAAAACACAACAAGATTTATTTCATCTTTTATTCTCTGATGGCTTGTATCTTAGTTTATAAATTAACATTTTTTGTGAATTTTTTGTGCTTTTACAAATTAACTCGTCACAGATTTATTTCCATGCTGTCCTCTAAATAAGCTATGAACATGAAGGAAGATCACGCGGCCAACACAGACTGTTCCTAACATACCCTAACTCTCCCCTACGCAACTTAACAACACAGAAGACGGATCATGCAATGTCACTTTTAAGGATGAGTTAGAGAAATAAATTACACAATAAGAAAACCAATGAGATTTATTTGTACCAAGTATGCTGAATTCAGGTTTGGTAACTTAAAATATACTACATGTGAATAAAAAAGTAAAATATTTACCTAATTTTATGTGTCAACTCTAAATTTCCTATATCATTGTCCAACATTGAACACAGATGCGACTCCTTGCAAAGTATAAAAAGCAAAAGGAAAAAATCCCTTCCTACGATTAATTACTAAATCTCATTGTGCACTATTATCTGAAGAGTTGATTTGAATCTCGTTGTATCACAGACACTGTTTGTAATGTTTATTGCCTTACAATGGGATGCGTCTCAGTGCAAGCTACCGAGCTAGTCACTCTCGTCATTTGATCAATTTTACCAAGTGCATGAAATCCTTGACAATGGCTGCAACTACACAAAACTCCTTGCCACAAAATTTAGAATTAAAAAAAAGATGAAAACAAAATCAATATTAGCATTGCACAAATTTCTAGTCAGCAAAACTGCAACATATATATATATATTTAAAAAGAAAAAAAATTCCAAATTCATCATTAGCAATAACAAAGAGGTGTATCTTAGCATTAGATATGAATACATAGAGTTACTTTGTACAAATAATTCTGCAATAAGAACAATAAAATGTTGACATTGACAACTGTACAACATAAGGTAGAGCGATTTTTCCCCTCACATCTTTGGGTAACAGAACTGCACCACAGAACAGACATCTTAATACTACTACACAGACCGCAGGGTTAGTCCAATCATTATAAGAAGTAGTCGGGGGTACGTCTGGTCACGTGGGGCTCCCCTCTCCTTGGTGCTGGGTCAAACTGCAAGCTGAAAGACACAACATCGCCCAAATCAGTTCAACTCTATGAATCTATGGAATATTTTTATCAAAGTTTTACACGTTGTTCCACTTGTTTATATGCAAATAACAATTTCCAATTTATACCATTTGATAGAAGTGAATGCTTCCAGTTAAAACATCAAGAAAAATGACTCTCTGAAAAGTCATTATTTCAAAATCTAGTTTGTTACAATGGTTAATATAAATTTATTTAAAAATAATTGTGTAGGTTATCTATCAAAATTCTTTTTATTTAATATCAAAGTTTTTTTCCTCCTCTTAAACAGTACAATTTTGAGAAAATTAATTATCAGTTGGAAATAATGAATGTTCCATGAGCACTGAATTGATAAACACTTACAAAGAATATTTAAGAGAATCGTCTAATTCCATTATAGCAGCTTGATTTCCACATCGGTAGCAGTAATTTGGTGCACTGAATATGGTCACTACATTTCTGTCATGGCACCAATTGTAGCCCTGAAATATATCAGTAATAAATACAACCATTTCTGTCATGGCACCAATTGTAGCCCCTGAAATACATAAGCAATAAATACAACCAAAATTCTTCACAAATCAACTAAGTAAAACCATGGTGGTCAACCAAGAATGGCCTTCTGGCTGAGAAGTCCGACTGTCTAAGTACTTGTCCCTTATTCTGAATTGATTTAGAACCATTTTAGCAAGGACTTGGAATTTCAGTAGGATGTAACTATCTATTTCTTGCTCAAAACAAGTTCAAAATGACTTGCGTACACTTCACTCAAAAGCCAGACAAATTTGGTTGATTTCAAAGAGCCATGGCAGAATGGCCAGCAATGAAATAGACAGGCCTATGTCACATTGCTGTTTGACACAACTACCTTAAGTCCAAGCTCTTGTTAAAATGGTTCTAATACACTTATCACCAAGTAGTACTGGAAATTAAGATTCCTTGTTGTTTATGCTCTAACTAGTAGCTAGAAAGCTGATATTGGTGTTCAGAGAGTCACAAGTTGTAAGGCCTACGATGTCTGCAATGCTGTCTTTAATGCTATTATCCATGGTTAGCCGGTCTTGAAATGATACATAAACTGTCCCTGTATATTGTAAATCTTGTCTCTAATGCTATACATTAACATGTAGCAATGTTATTAACATAGAGTCAGTGAGATGGTACATCCCTCTTGTCGATACTTACTTCCATGACGAGTTGGTGGGCCCTTGATACAAGAGTGAGAGCATTGCTATGATTGAATGTTTCCGATATATCCTGTCCGAATGTGTAGCCAGCCCCCCGGGGAGAGATTCCCCAGCCCCCACGGTCGTCTGGGTCGGACCAAAGCAGATCACACATAGGACCCTGAAAATCAAAGTTCATCAAATGATTAGTTCAATATTTCATAATTTATATCATAAATTGCACAAGTCCCACATGTTTACATAAAAAATCATATATATGTATATATAACAAGTTATTGAGAATCAAATTTAGATCAACTTGAACATTCGCCCCATTTGCGGGAATGAGGGGGTAGGATGGTCTGAGCAGACACAGAAGTCAGTATCAGCATGCATCATACCTGGCCTAACCTGATGGCCCCTACTCTACATAATTCACCTTCAGCCACCCAACTGACCTATTAGTTAGATAGGTGCATACACCTCATTACCTGTCATTGCTACCTTGTATGTCTAATCTACAGTAAACAAAGCTAGATAGGACTGACTCATGTTAGGTAAGTAAATACACAGCTAGGTATTCATTGTTTATCATCACTAAAAATAGAACAGCATTATGCACCCAAACAAGAGAGAATTGGGACACCTTTCACCATAGTGGGTGTTGAAAATCAATACCACTGTCTATAAACATGCAACGTGTTATGTCATACCATTGTCATCCAGGTATTGTGGATTGTACAGAGCCAGCTTTTATTGCACAACATAATCTAGTGTACAGACCCAACAGAAGCGGCTCTGACTATTTCAACTTTCAAGACTCATGTCCTGTAGAATTATACTGTCCAAAACACTGTTGTGACAACATCTGATATCATTACAATAGTTAAGAATTTGGATTCTAAAGTTGTAATTGTAACAACGAAAATGATTAGCTTGTGCTTATCTCTTATTTTCATCTTTCATGCACCAATTTTATGTTATTGTATGAACATAAGAGGTTCTACACAGATATAGGTATAGTAGTTTTGATTGACTAGACTATCAACAGAATTTTGGACTTTGTTAAACTTGAATTAATTGATAGCACAAAGTCTGGTACCAGTAATATTTTATTTGATTAAGAGGAGGGCACTTGCCCTTTAAGTTATTTATTTTCATACTTTTCAACTTATTAGTCCACAGGGACCGTGAAAATTCTTAACTTTTTTGGTTGAAAGCACCTTTGACCAGTAGAGAAAGTTGATATTTCTAGCCCTGAACTTTGGATAGTTAAAAACTTTGACACCGTTTACATGCAAAAAAATCCTTCTGATGGCTCACCTCATGAGGAACCTCCTGTATTCTGTCCAAAGCCCTAATATGATCTAGTGTGTCTATAGAAGGGGATAGTCCTCCATGTAAACAGAAAATCTGTAGTGGAAAACAATAAAATGTACATAAATGCAAAACTATGTACTATACTAAAATTATTAATGGTAATAACTTGAGAGAGAAAGAGAGAAAGGCACTGACTTACCTGGCCATCAACTAGAGCTGTTAGTGGTAAATAATCAAACAGATCTGTGAAATATTTCCATACATTTGCATTGCCATATTTCCTCAAGCACTCATCATAAAAACCATACACTTGTGTGATTTGGCGACTTTCATGGTTTCCTCGCAGAATTGTTATTCTATCTTTAAATCTAACCTGAAATTTATCAAAGTAAAAATATGAAAGATGTTCATTAACCTTACACATATTATAGTCATAATCTTAATACTTTTCTAATCACTTATTAAGAAGCACTGACTTTAATTTGATAATTCACTTACTTTTAAAGCAACTAAAAGTGAAACAGTTTCTACTGAATAATATCCTCTATCCACGTAATCACCCATAAACAAGTAATTTGTGTCGGGGGATTTTCCACCAATTTTGAACAATTCCATCAAATCATGAAACTGTCCGTGAACATCTCCACAAACTGTGACGGGGCATTTCACCTCCTGAACATTGGACTCCTTTGACAGAATTTCTTTTGCCTGCAATGATAAAAGGATTAATTAAAATCAACTTTACTACGATTGTCCAAAAGTTTTTAGTGGCTAACTTTAGAGAAACTTTTGGAGACCCCCACTGTCTGGTCTGGTCTGTCCTACCAACTGAGCTATTGATGCCTGGATCAAACCGATCTTTCCATCAAACTTTCCTCAAATGATCTTTGACCTCACAAACAACATCATTCAATGGATTCGAACCTGGTCCCTTGAATTTCTAGTCATGAGCTCTACCAGGAAACTGAACTTTGTTGCACCAAAAAGCAAATCAGTCAGACCGTCGCAGGTATTCTAAATATTGGTAAAACAAAACATCCAACCTGCTGAATACCATATTTTAAATGTAGACTTCTCAAACATTACAAAAATAATTTAAGCTTTACAAAATCATGGTAAAAAAGTTAACCGATATATATAGGGCAGACCAATAATCCTAATTTTGGGAAATAACCATTTATCTTTTAGAACATTTACTTTCTGTTGCCAACCCCTTTTATATAGCAATATCGCTCTCTATAGTCTGTCCCAAGTTATTGCTTCCATCACTTTTTGATGATTTTTAATAAAAATACACATACATGTGAAAAAAATAGTTGAAATCGATAAAAGGGAATATATCCAAATCTTCATTGAACAATTATCATTTTTCACTCATAAAAGTTCACAGGAACGAAAACAAATTTCTTACGGAGATTTATAATGGAAAATGTTTACATCATTTCTCCATTCGGAAGTTAATTTTTCAACGTTATCATCCGGGCTTATTAATAGCTGATGCAATGCAAAATCCCCGTAGACTTTCAATTTTGGGATGTGTATTGAAACCTGAAGCCGTAGAGGGGGCGTTTCAAAACAGATAATCTGCACATTTTTCATATTAGTGGATGAACGTAGTTTGAGCACAAAGGTATTTATGATTAATCGAAATATCAAGCAAAAAGTGGTGGAAGCAAAAACTTGGGACAAAGTATAGTTGTCACATTCAGGGCTACATTTTACAAATGAACTTACAACAAAGTCGTAAATATTTACAGTCTCGTAAGATGATCTTTAGAGAACAAAATTGACATAAAACCATTTGTTTACAAATATTTTAATTCCCATTATTAGATTTTCCAGCCATAAGAATAATTCATTGATTATTTGGTGACTAATTAGCATTCATTAATTTGGTTGTACTTCGTAATTCTTTTGTAAAACACAGCCCAGTTTTGCAACCCCTTTTACATGTTTTCCTCTTTCCTATCAAACACTTTTCTTCTTTTAATAATGGTGAAAAAAATGTAGAATTCATCGAGAACATCAAAGTGACGGTGAAGAAATAACCTTGCTCTCAGCATGAGCTGCATTAAGTCAGGAGCCATGTGCAGGAAACGGTTGCCAAGTGGAAAGAAGAAACGTCCATGCACGTATTTTAAAATCAATACACAAAAATCTTTCAACATATTAACACATTGAAAAAATCACTACACAATGCCAGAAACTTCCACACGATATACACATTTTTGTTACCTTTTCGCATAACGTTTTAACTTGATTTTCTGAGAGTTGTTTGCAGTCGTTCAACTGTTCAATCCATTGATCGAGTTCCTTGGCTGCCGCTCTATCCTCAATTAGACTCATTCCGACAATTTACACTCGATAAATGTGTTCTACAATAATAAATAACCGTACTTCATAGAATTTAACTTAAAAACTGCTTTACTGGATTTTAGTTTTTAAAACATAGTCAAACAAAATGGCCGACAAATTGAAGTGTGACTGACGTCACTCGCCGCACGATGTGCATTAACATGTCTCTAAATAAAACATTTCGTAATTTTAAGGTATGTTTTCATCTTCAAACGGTTAATACTTATAAACATGCTCGTCTATAAAGACGTTTAGAAAGAGCACATCAATAACTCGACCGATACCATACCTTTTTCTTGTATTTATAAAAAAAAATTGAAGCGCCACCTATAAGGTTTCCATATATAGAAACCCCCAATACCGATCCCGACTGAATTAGATATCTATGATATACTAACATTATAAAACATTGTGTTTTCTTTACGTAGACTAAGAGTGAATACAATTGAACCTTTTAATGTTGAAAATTGGAAGTGTCACAAACAAAAGTAATAATTCCAGAAATTCTGGAAGGGGGTTGTCATTTAAGTGTAAGCTAGTGATACTTAGCCCAGACTGAATACAGCGTAGCTACATTGATTATATATGTGTATATTGGGCATATCCTGTGTTGTTAAACCCTAAGCAAATGTAGAACCAAAAATTCGCAGATTCAATGTTAATATTTTACTGATTTGTTTTTTCCAACATCAAATATTTTCATCAGATTTATTCGGAAAATTCAAAAGACAATCTTGAGCAATGCTCATATTTCATCATTATGACATTAATTATCAACAACGTATAATTCCAGATAAGGTCTCTTAAGAGAATTAGAAATGGGGAAGGGGTGTGAGTAAAACCCTTGATAAAAAGTTCAGCTCAGTTCCATAGTTTCCATAGATTGCGATAAACGTTCATTTTTTTGATACACTAATGTATATTATCAGGGACACATACACTAACGTTAGTATATACGTCCCTGATGTTATTGCGTTTATTTGTTTAAAAAAAAAAACCAAAAACCAAAAAACTAATATTAAGGAGTACTGATGTGCAAACAAAGAAACAGGAGATGAAATCATACAACTGCAATTCTATATAGGCTATAGATGATAACTTTTCTGATTTGACAAGATACGTAGATCTGTTTTTATTGTTCTACGTGTGTTTCTTTTTTAACGGTTTAAGTTTGACTGCTTTGTTGCTCTGTGAAAAAATCATTTAAAAAATTTGAATTAAAAAAAACCCCAGCAGTAATATATAAAATAAGAAAAAGTGAATAAATATTGAAAAATATGTGTATAAAACAAGAACAATAACATACTTTAATTATTACGTGTGAAAGGAACAATTAAATCAATAAATCTACCGAGACCGATCAATATGAAGATAATTATATATTGAGTACACAATAAATGAAGTGATTTCAATTAATGCTTTAAAAGTACTCGCCATATGCGAATCTACAAATATTCCCCATGCAAGGGTAAGGGTCCGAGGAATTATTTTGTTTTCGGAAGGGGGGGGGGGGTCGAGGCCAATATTTAATTAAGAAATTTGAATTGTCCACCCCCCCCCCCCCCCCGAAACCCCGTCTCGTTCTGCGCATGTTCGTTTATGTATAATTTTTTCCCATAAATTGGATAGTGCGGCAACTTCACCTAATATATCTTGCATGGTACCTTGATGTCTCCCGGAGTCAATATCTAAATACTGTGAAGAAAGTCTAAAAAGTTTCTTTAGTTTATTTCTGGATTAATTTTGTTCAGAATGGTTATAGACTTTATATGTGATGTTACTGAAATTACCGATTGAGCTCATTTTTGTAACTTGACGAAATAATTTTTACCAAGAAATACATCTACATAATGTACACTCGCAAAAGTTTCGCGAATGTACCATATAACTTCGCAAATAAAAACAAACATTTCGCCGCGATATAATTTATATTTTGAAAGCAAAATAATGATTTAAAAAAAAATGCGTTACACGATTCTATTTTCATTTACATTTGAAACTTGGGAGAAATTAAAAATTGACTAGTGTAAGTTAATTTATGTCTCACCCTCTTTGCAAAGGGGATGAGTAGTGTGGATCGTAACCCTTGGCTAGCGAAGATGATTATTATCTAATTTGATATCCTGTAATCAACCTTATCATAGAAACAATCACTGAAATACAAATACATAATTTAAAACCAACAGTTAAATTTTTTAGAGCCGATATTATATAATTATTCACTTGGCAATAGTTATCGTCGATTAAGAGAAATGCCTATTTTGAGGGTGTTTAGTTGAATCATTCTTTGCAACTTCCTTTTCCGGTTTATCCTCCATGAACACGGCCGTATTGTAAATACAGGCCAAAAATCTGTCTTGATCAAGACGTTTAAACCACAAAAAATCGAAGATGGCAGAGCAGATGACTCTGAGAGGGACCCTGCAGGGTCACGGAGGATGGGTTACCCAGATTGCCACAACTCCTCAGTATCCAGACATGGTTTTGTCGGCATCTAGGGGTAAATATTGTCGTGGCACCGTTATTCTTGTCGCAATTTATTTCATTGACAGTTTATATTTGCACCGTTTGTTAATAAATGAAAGTCAAATTATTGACACACATTACTACATTGAGGGAAATGGTGAAAATGAGCGTTACACGAAACTAATCGACGAAAGTAGACCTACAAATGTTGCACAAATGTTTCATGACATTCATGATCACGTATACTTTTTCTATTTATTATATATCTAAATTTCTGGAACAATAGTCAGTTGTCATGACCATGCTATTTCTGGCGTTGTGTTTGCGTAAAAGATCTTTGAAATGACTGTATAATTTGTTAGTTCGAATTTCCTCTAGTTTCAGTTTGATGCTAATTTCAATAGTTGCTCAGCAGTTTATCATGAAATCATTCATCCTTTTAATGCTTGACTATTGTTTTGTAGATAAAACTCTTATTATGTGGAAGTTGACCAGGGATGACGCAAACTATGGACTTCCATTTAAATGTTTGAAAGGACACGGTCACTTTGTATCTGATGTCGTCATGTCATCCGATGGCCAGTTCGCTCTGTCTGGATCCTGGGACAAGACTCTGAGACTGTGGGACTTGAGTGCGTAAGTAATTTTGTTGACTTGGCCCTCATAGAATAGTGAACATCATCAAATGTACTTGCTGAGATGATCGGAACTTCAAAAGTCACAAAATCTCCCACCTCTTGTCATGCATGCTTGCAACAATTGTCTGAAACCCAGTCTCTTGTATGTTCACTGAGTGACAATGTTATGAACTGGAGATTTTTTTTAAATTTTTCATCAGTATTCATAATTTTCATTCCACTTGTGAGAGAGGGAGTCTCTCTAATTTTCTTGGATGCATGTAATGAAGATCAATTTAAGAAAAGTGCTTCTAGCTATTTCTATGCATATGTTAAAATTCAAAATGATACCAGATTTCAATATTGTGTGAAGGATAGGGTATGTATATGTATTCAAGACAAACAGATATTTTTATAGGGTTTAATCAAATCACTATTAACAAATGTCCAGTAGACATGAATTGTAAGAGGGGGATTCAGTCCCTTTTGATTTAGATAGTTATCATTAGATTACAGCTGACGGATTTTCTGTGATTTTTAGTGGAACAACCACTCGTCTCTTCTGTGATCACGAGAAAGATGTGATGAGTGTGGCTTTCTCAGCCGACAACCGACAGATTGTGTCTGGATCCAGAGACAAATCCATCAAACTGTGGAACACTCTTGGAGTCTGTAAATACACAATTCAGGTTTGTTACACCTACACAGTGGTTGTGTGCAGTTCGGAAAAATTACTGGGATTTCAATGAAGGACATTGAACTGGTTTATTTATGGATTAACAAGCTTTGTAACTGTTGACTGTGAAGGCTATATTTTTTATTTCTATAGCTTTAAGATTTTTATCCAGTCTACACAAAAAACTCATGATGAAATTTTCACTGAAGTCTAGTGATTTATATTTCATCAAAGATCCTAAGAAATTGAGCTTTTGTATCCAAACTTTTTCAGGATGAGGGTCACACCGACTGGGCTTCATGTGTGCGATTTTCTCCCAACACAGCCAACCCAATCATCGTGTCGTGTGGGTGGGACAAGATGGTCAAGGTGTGGTCTAACTTTAAGCCAACTTTTATTCTGTACATTTTCCTTTTGGTGTCTGCTTGTGACAAAGCAAGTAGTGTACACATCCAAGTATTTTCTGTAAAAATACTTTTGCCAGATACATTATAATAAGATTGCTTTGCTTTAAGAAAAGAAATTATGGCTACAGTGTTTTTGTAAACTTTACTCTGAATTTTAAGAAGTTTTGGAGTAAATGTTATTCAGACCAAAAGTGTGGGAATGTTATTTAAATCAGTGTAAAAATATTCTGGTGAAAGGTGTGTAAAAGTTATTCTGATTAAAGGTGTGTAAATGTTATTCTGATTTAAGGTGTGGAACTTGACCAACTGCAAACTAAAGACAAACCACATTGGACACTCTGGTTACCTGAACTGTGTCACCGTCTCTCCCGACGGCTCCCTGTGTGCTTCTGGTGGCAAGGTAAGCTAACAAGTCGGGTACAAACTAAGAGTCACTAGCTAACCAGCGCGGCACAGAAATATAAACAAGTCAGTCCCGATGAGCTAACTAGTGGGGCAGACTTACGAAATTTAAAAACATTTTTGTGGGACATTAAAACTGTATATGCATGATTAGATGTTCTGTCTCATTGTACACATTCAGCAGGTATGCATGTACATAGGTATCAATCTGATACTGCTCTGGTTTTTATTCAGCACTGGTATTTATACGTTAATGGTGTTTAACATTGGATGTTACATTGAACAGGATGGACAGGCCATGCTCTGGGACCTGAATGAAGGCAAGCACCTGTACACACTAGACGGTGGGGACGTCATCAACTCACTGTGCTTCAGCCCCAACAGATACTGGCTGTGTGCCGCCACAGGACCTAGCATCAAAATCTGGGTACGTGCTTGCCCCAGTACTACAACTTTACATATCTATGTTTATAAACTCAAAGAACATTTGCAAGGCCACACCAATTTAATTTCTTGTTCATTGTACCAGCGCGCTCTTATTTCAACAAAAATTTCAAATAATATTAATTTGAATTTCCAGCATTCAGGAAATTCTGATAATAATAATTTGATTGCTTGCCCACCAGATGTCTGACAAACAAGAAATTATGTTGGTGTGGTCTGAAGATAATTTTTTTTTTTAAAATGGAACCAAACTATTCTTGGCATCAATGATTACAAAGTGACATGATTGATGAACTCTGAAAGAAATGTCCTGCAATTCTGATGGTGTCATTGAATTTGTTGATCTGTAACTCATATAATTATCTGGTGTACAAATTGAAGGTCTGTTAATCTGAAGACATTCATTCTAAACCAAATTGTTAACAAAGAATCTGTTAATGAATAGCAGATGATAAGTCCTGGGTTGCCATTAGAATTGACTGCAAGGTGCGGTGTTCATATTATTGTCTTATTTTTTGAAGGACAGCTTTCTGACTAGCAATTATTACAACTGTGCATGAGTTAGATTTTCACTAAATAGCAATGTAAGTATCATCTGAAGTGCATTTCTCTGGTACTACATTACATCATTTACATTTTTGATAGAGCCCAGTTTTAAGTAGTGTCAGAAAAAGGGTTAAAAGTATAAAAAAAAAAAAAAAAATAGTTCCTTTAGACGGTATACATGATTAGATTTTGTGGAATAATTTATGCTAAGGTATTTATTACCTGTTTGAGTTTCAACTAATTTCACTTGTAAATTATTCCTGTTGGGAAATAATGAGAATGTTTTTAAAAGATCATATTTTTTTCTATGTTTGATTTATCATACATGTTTTTATATATGTTAGAGATGACTTTGCTGCTTAACTTCTCATATCAGACATTAAACCTTTTACATTTGGGAATTTTTACTCAAAAAATGTATTTTAAAATTACTTTAAGCATGAAGTATGGAAACCTTAATACACAAGTATGTTGCATGAATATGATCATTTAGATGCCAAGCTCCTTTCCATTCTATAAATTTTGACCATTTACACATTAAACTTCCTGACATCAAATTTAAACAAATCTTTTATGAAGTTGAAATGGCTTACCTATCAAATTTGATTGACACAAATGTAAAAAGCTGAAGTACACTTATAAATCTGTTCCTTCATTAATCACTCGTTTTAACAAAAAGACGGCATGTTGAAACAAAATGAAAATTCAGAACAATAAAATTGCTATAAGGAAAGAAGCAACGTTTGGTGAACATTTAATTCAGTGAAGAGGGATTTACAGTAAAGAGAAAGATTTACAGTAAAGAGGGATTTACAGTGAAGAGGGATTTACAGTAAAGAGGGATTTACAGTGAAGAGGGATTTACAGTGAAGAGGGGGTTTATGTGGTTGGTGTGGCGTGTTAAGAGATAGCATGATTAGAAGGTTGAGGCACCAATGACGACAAAAACGACATGATTGATGAACACTGAAAGAAATGTCCTGCAATTCTGATGGTGCCTAAACCTAAACCCAGCTTTCAAAAATCCTCAATTTATTTGATTACAAAAAGAATGCAACATATATTCCTACAACCAGTGGACATGATCCCAAAAATAAAAGCAAAGGGGTCTCACAAATAAAAAAAAACAATGGGTTCTTAGGAACACAAACAATTTAAGATTTAAAAGAGAAAAGTTATGGATGAGCTAATATCACATAATTGATTTTTAAATGTTGCCTTATTTTCATGCAGCATTGTGTTAAAGTATGGTAATTGTAAAATAAATTGGGTGTGTGATTAGGGTAAAATCATGTTCACACAAACAATCTTCATTGTAATTTGATTGGGAGGGGGGGTGATGGCATTGTCTCCTCCTGTTTTGTTGTCTCTCAAACACTGCTCAGTATAAACCAGAGAAAACCTGTCCAGTGATTACATTACTGACATGTATTAGCTATTGAATTACAGTGAAACAAATCTATACTGATGAGGACAGTTTTCTCTATTGACTTCTGATGTAGGTTTTTTTAATTCTAAAGTCTTTCAAAAGTCTTTATACTCTTTTACCTATAATTTTCATTTTCTACTTAATTATCAGTGTTCACTTGACCAATTATTGCCATAAATGCACAAATTCATATATACGGTTAAACAGATTAAAGAATTAACAAAGTTAGATTGTAAATGTTGCTGCCTGGATGTGAATGAGAATTGCATAACCAGTATACTTTTGGTTTTGTTTAAGTAGCCCTATGTGATAATGATACATTAATAATGGCTCAACTGACCTCTGGAATTGGTATTGTCATGCAAAGATAATAAAACACTCCTTAAAGTGGATTTATACTTAAACTGATCAGTTGAGGAGGTTAATTTTGAGTGTGCTAAATGCACATTTCCAGATTCTAAACATTATTTCAAGAAGGTCTATTTCTTGCATTGTATTCATGTAAATAGAATGTAGTATTGGGTCATATTGTATATTGTACATGTAGTCCGGGCACCAATGACGACAAAAACGACATGATTGATGAATACTGAAAGAAATGTCCTGCAATTCTGATGGTGCCTTGACCAAAATTAAAAATTGATTTTATGTACTCTGACCGACTCATCAAAATTGTCATACTCCAATAAAAAAAAAAATCAGCACCCCCCCCCCAATTAATGGTTGATCTTTTGAACTTTGCGAGATATTTGTAGTTGTACATGATTTTCAGGAGACACTAATGTTATGTAATGCAATAATCTATAAAATTTGTGATACGTTTGTAAGACTTTCCCGAAGTTACTGCTTCTGTGAATGAGTAAGTTACAATCTGTACAAAGTATCACAAGGAATTGAACCACAGTACTACTTACTGCTAGGGAGAGTGCCTGTCCAGTGATTACATTACTGACATGTATTAGCTATTGAATTACAGTGAAACAAATCTATGGTATGAGGACAGTTTCCCTTTATCTTACCGTTGTTGTAGAGATCTAATCTGTCATAAGCATGATTGAGGTTAAGGGTCAGAAATATCTCAACACTTTAAACTGAGTTTAGTATAAAAAGTATCTCTAAATTTGTTCAGAATGTATGTCTGTTAAAGTTTTTCTTTAGTAAATAAGTAAGTCACAATTTAAGAAAGTCATAATGTTGTGCACCATTTATATACATTTCTGGACATGTTGATGTTTGTTCAAAAGTTAATTAGAAGACGGTCCATCAAGATATACATGTATTACCACCAGTTATAACAGAATTATCGTCAGTAGTTCCAAAATGTATAATTGTAACAATAGCGACTTGTGGCATTGATGATTACAAATCTGTATGATGGCTCATGAAATTAACACCCTCCAATTATGATGATGCCACATGGTCATGTAAATGTTACCCTATCCCTAAATACGCTTGTCCTCATCATAAACCAGTTTGCTCCAGTCTGATAATTGTTCTGTTTTGCAGGATCTGGAAGGCAAGATTGTAGTGGATGAGCTCAGACAGGAAGTGCTCTCCACAAACTCCAAGGCTCAGGCCCCACAATGCATCTCTCTGGCCTGGTCCGCCGACGGACAGACACTGTTTGCTGGATACACCGACAACCTGATCCGTGTCTGGCAGGTTTCCATGGCAGCACGCTAGACTGCCAAGTGACTCTAGTGCTAAAACTGAGGATATTTAAGGAGGAGTCCTGGCTCCTCGAAAAAAAGTGAATAAAATCTCAGAGTTGGACCAGGTTTTACGTGTTTTGTTCAATTAAAATGGTCTTGTGACTGGTAAGATAAGTTCACAACTGATACATGTAAAATATTGGTTCAGTGATTGGCAAGATAACCATGTTAATTGGTTTTGTGTGATTACCAATCAGTTGGCAGACCTACTTTTATGTTTTTTTAATCTCTCCAAATGCTAAACAGGTAAAGTTACCTTCTACAAAGGGTTTTGCCTTTTGGGAAATTGACCTCCTGTACGCATTTCTAAGTAATGGCTCAATGTTAACAATCTTGACTTTAACCTTTTTTTTTCGAACTAGAAGTATTGTTTTCCATAGAATGATTGAGAATGCACACAGCTAAGAATACTGTAAGTTAATTATGGCCTTGTTTTCATTTTGCTGTATTCATCCTCAATTTTAGATATATAAGATTATAGGTGGTTGTATGGATGAATTATCATTATCCAGCATGTCAAAAAAGACCATGACATTTTAAAAGCAGGAAAAGGTCTTCCTATTATTTCTCTCTAAAAACTGATTAAATACATTAAAGTCATGATATTCATTGCGTATATTGATACACGGTAATGAGCATGTAAGGCGTTTGGTGTCTCAAAATAGAGGACAGGCATTTAAGGCGTTATATATCTTCAAATAAAGGACAGGCATTCAGGCGTTATATATCTTCAAATAGAGGACATACTTAAAAGGCGTTATATATCTTCAAATAGAGGACAGGCATTTAAGGCGTGATATATCTTCAAATAGAGGACAGGCATTTAAGGCGTTATATATCTTCCAATAAAGGAGGGGCTTGTAAGGCGTTAGATATCTCCAACTAAAAGACAGGTGTGTAAGGCGTTTGATATCTCCAAATAAAGGACAGGCGTGTAGGGCGTTTGGTGTCTCAAAATAGAGGACAGGCATTTAAGGCGTTATATATCTTCAAATAAAGGACAGGCATTTAAGGCGTTGTATATCTTCAAATAGAGGACATACTTAAAAGGCGTGATATATCTTCAAATAGAGGACAGGCATTTAAGGCGTTATATATCTTCCAATAAAGGAGGGGCTTGTAAGGCGTTAGATATCTCCAACTAAAAGACAGGTGTGTAAGGCGTTTGATATCTCCAAATAAAGGACAGGCGTTTGGTGTCTCAAAATAGAGGACAGGCATTTAAGGCGTTATATATCTTCCAATAAAGGAGGGGCTTGTAATGCGTTAGATATCTCCAAATAAAGGACAGGCGTGTAGGGCGTTTGTTATCCTAAAATAAAGGTCGGGCGTGTAAGGCGTTAGATATCTCCAAATAAAGGTTGGGCGTGTTTTATCAATGGAGATTAACGGTTGTCAATTGTCAAAACAAACATTTAGAATTAAGATGATATCTGAAGAATAGAAAATGGTGTTTATTACTAAATAAAAGTTAGCATGACATTGACTTGTTAGAGCATTTTGTTTTCCAAACTAATGTACAAATCACTTTTATTGTATTCAATGCACCATGTAAGCAAGCACAAACAACCATGTCTTTACGATCCTCCACATGTGTCCAACACAAATCCTCTTTGAAAGATGCAGCTTTAGTTTCCAGGTAATTAGTACTTGATTTATGAGAATTTGCTGCAAATGGCGACTGCAGTAAAGCTCTGGTATGACCGCCTATATGCTTTGGATTCCACTACTGGTAAGTCGGTGGTTTCTGTGAAATAAACATACACACACAATATAGAGTATTTATTTGTAGAACCATTCATAAATTTCATTGATTATTTGACATTGTTCCTACCCGTGGTTGTGTATATGGGGGTGGATTGGCTGGGGCACTTAGTGCTGGCTGCGGATACTGGTAGGCACCGCCTGGTGGTGGGTGTGTTGTTGTTCCATAAACTGGCTGAGCAACCTGGGTGTATTGTAACCGGTTTCTACGCCTGCGCATTGCAGTGATGCAACACCCAATCAGAGATAATATAATTAACAAGATAAACCAAAACCCTGAAATAAAAATAATGACGCTATATTGATCAATACTCATGTGATGACGTCATTGGATGTATTCCGACCCCCCGGGGGGGGGGGTTACTTACACCATAGCCGATAGACGTAGTGAGTGTAACAGCACTCGTCAAGATGGCAGCACTCATAGTCATCTCCTGTAACCACAACAACGAGTAAATTCAGAGAAAATTAAAATAGTTTACAATTGTAAGTATGGTGGCATATCTCTGCCCCTTGTGTGCAAGTTATTTTTTTTACTAATTATGTCGACATGCAAGATAAATATGTTGACATGCAAGATAGTTATGTCAACATGCAACATAACTATGTTGACATGCAAGAAAACTGCAATCAAATGAGAGTTATAAAAAATCTCAAATATCGCCAACATGTGACATCCAAGATGCTAGATACGCTACCTATTGATGTCAACATGCAACTTATTTATGTTAACATGCAACTTCTATATGTTAACATGCAACTTCTTTATGTCGACATGCAACTTATCTATGTCACCATGCAACTTAGTTATGTTAACATGTAAGATAAATATGTTGACATGCAACATATTTATGTCGACATGCAACTAAGTTATGTCGACATACAACTTATATAAGTTATTTATCTTGCATGTAAACATAACGAAGTTCCATGTCAACATATTTATCTCGCATGTCAACATAAGTAAGTTGCATGTTAACATAACTAAGTTGCATGTCGACATAAATAAGTTGCATGTCGACATAATTAAGTTGCATGTGGACATATATAAGTTGCATGTTAACATAAATAAGTTGCATGTCGACATAAAAAGGTGGCATCTAGCATCTTGGATGTCACAGGTGGGCGATATTTGAGATTTTTTGAGAGTTTGTATAATTCTCATCTAATTGCAATTTTCTTGCATGTCAACATAGTTATGTTGCATGTCGACATAATTATCTTGCATGTCAACATATTTATCTTGCATGTCGACATATTTGATAGAAAAATAACTTACACACAAGGGGCAGAGATATGCCACCATATGTAAGAGTGAAGTTGTGCAACTGTTATTTAAGGTGGAATAACACATCGTCACAAAATGTCTGACCTCTGATCGAAACGACATTTCGTTATATTAAAAGGACTTTATCGACGGCAATATGAACCTTAAATCATAGCCGGGTGGTTAAAGTGTTGGGCTTGTGATCCGTACATCCCGAGTTCGAATTCATTGGGGGCTTTTGCTGTTACTTACTGAATTGAATTTTTTAGAAATTCATTTTTTATCCCCAAACTGCAAATTTTTCGCTTATTTGACACGTACATATGTACAGTTTATTTATCATAATATCTTTCATAATCAGATAATTTACTGTTAATTCGAGTGACTTTTTCCAGGTGTGTTACTCCACCTTAAACAACAAAACGCTTTCTGTGATGATTCATGCGGGATATGAATGTGGCGACATTGCAAAAAAAGAAAAATACAAACTAACAGGACTGAAATCTTCATGCCCGTTCATCGATTGGTCGAAACCATCAGCGACAAAAGAAAAATCACGGACTACTCGAAATAATCATGAAGTTGTCAGACTCAAATTCCCACAGGAACGTACTAATGTACATTAACAGTAATTTAGTGAATTTTACTTAATAATAATATTCTTTTACAATCACTTTTTTTAATTTGTTGAAATAAAGATGTAAAAACAAAATATTTACATTTTTAATTGTCTTTGTCTTTGATAACATTACGAATCAATTTTTAACCCTAAAACCCGATCACTTCATAGAACACGAGTGACATAAATGGGCGTGTCTTATTGCATAACCGAAATAGTATTGGCTACGCTGCGTAGTAATACCTAGCATGTAGCGTGTGCTACATAAAAAAAATAGTGGTTTAAAAAAATGTTGTTTAAAGTGTACAAATTTGGAATAGTATAAATATAAGTAATAAGGAATCATTCTTTGAATATTATGAGGTGATAATTTCGGTCTGAGCGTGGTCAAATCTATCATAAAGCATTTCGGGCTTTATTGGATTTGACCACGCCTCGATCGAAATTATCACCTCATAATACTCAAAGAATGATTCCTTATTCCTTAATAAAATGCTTTTTTGATGATTCATGCGGGTTATGAAGGTGACAATCATTGCAGAGAAATTATAAATATCACCCGCTTACGCAAAAGCATTATATTGTTTAAGTAGAGTCGTTTTAGACTTACCGCAATAATATTGAAGTCCGGAAAAGGCGTTGTGACAGTACGTACCCTGAAATAAAGTCATACAGTGAAATGCTATCTTCAAAAAAAAGTAGGATGTTTTTAAACAGAAAAAGCTTTCTTTGGTGTTTCATGCTGGTAAAAAAGGCAGCTATATCAATGCGACAAAAACCTTACTCATATTTTAGGGTTAATCTCTCTCTCTCTCTCTCTCTCTCTCTCTCTCTCTCTCTCTCTCTCTCTCTCTCTCTCTCTCTCTCTCTCAATCAGTTACATAAATAAGTAGAAGTACGCCATTTTTGTCGTTATTGTAGACCCCCCCCCCTTTTTTTTTTAGAACTGCGCATGCACGGGTACAATACAATTTAACATCACATTTAAATCGCCATCTACGTTATTTTAGAAATAGTTCTTGATGTAGTGAGCTACCTTAAAGGGGCATGGTCACGATTTTTATCAAACTTATTTTTTAGATTTTAATGTTTACAATGCTTCAGTAAGGCATTTTTAATAGGCAACCAAATTTGATGAGTTATAAGCGAGTTACAGAGCTTACAATTCTTCGCTATGTAAACAAAGTGTTTGTTTACATTTTGAAAGTTAAAGTGAAAATTCCAATTTTAGACCTAAAATAAATGTTAATATATAGGAACTGTTTATTTATGCTTAAAATGGATAATAAGATAGACAAACCAGCTTTAAAAAGATTTTTTACTGGTATATTGAACTTATGTAAACAAAAACAGGGCACGAGCCTTGTTTACATGACGAAGCTTAAAACTCAACGACCGGCACCCAAATTTCATTTGATTATAAGAAATGCATTTCTTAAGCATTGCAAATAATAAAAACAGAAAAATAAAATTTGACCAAAATCGTGACCATGCCCCTTTAAGAAAATGAGCAAACAAATTTTATTTTTATTTTCCTCATGTATTGTTTATTATTATTTACAATACAAGTTATAACGTTCCAAATTTATTGAACAAATTTGTTTCACATTCCTTCTGACAGTAACACGTTGATTAGGAAGATCATTTTTTCATATATTTATCATTCATTATCTATAGTCACGAGTGAAATATTTCCGCGGGATTCCACATTTTGTTTATGTAGGGAACATGCATTACAAACAAATTATCTACCCACATACTAAGAGTTGAAATTACAGTCCGGGTTAAAAATTTCTACCCCATCCTTCCCAAGCTACTTTCGAGGAACATTCATATGTACTGCATTTTTAGTACATGTACAAATTTTTAAATCGGTTTGAATCATTAAAACTCTATTTATTTGTCTGTATGTCTGTGTGATCGTGCCAGTGTAGGTGTGGATGTGAATTGTATTTACAGTAAATCTAAGATAACCTGTTATTTTTTCCCCTTTATCTCATATAAACACAATTCCGAGAATACCAATTATATTGTATTCTATCAGTATAAATTTATCTTGTACAAGATTTCCACTACTTGATTTTCAGTTTGTATTAAAGAATTAGATCTAAGTTAACATAATTTAATATAAGTTAATATAAAGCTTGTACGAAGTCTGATCTTTCTGAGATCTAGATATCAATCAAATATTTTTAGATACCAGTATAAAGAGTCTTTCAATAGAGATACTAGTATCCCACCCTCATGAAATTAAACTTGCACCCTGCACTACATCTATGCGCTGGCAAGCTATATACTGATGTACATGTAGACTGTTTAAAGGCCTTGTGAAACAGGTAGTATGTTTGTGTCCTTCTTCAAAGCTGCTTGGTCCGATTTTATATCAAATTTTATGCACGCTTTTAAACGACGGCTAAGCGGTTTCCTTTTCTAAACATTCCCGTGATGCATTTTGGTTTGTTTTTTCGTTTACCCAAAGAGAAATTATTTTTATTTACTTTGAATATTTCTAACTTTGAAAGGAGACTCATTCTGCTGGTGTAAATAGGAGAAAGTCTATAACTTTCTAAGATTTGTATGGAATAAATATTTTGATACTGTAATTACAAAAAAAAATCGGACCAAGCAGATATTAATGAATATCAATAGAGATATTATAATATAACACACGATTGTAAATATTAAATCGAAATTAATAGACACTTTCAAATAGTCAGAACTTACCGTTACGGACTCACAAACGAGAGTCAGGACCAGAAACACAGTACACAGGCACCGCGAGACTACCTCCATCTTGTTCTTATGTTTGTTGTTAATCTGTCTATGAACGCAAGTCATGTGACAATGAATGTACACACCGGCGATACGATGACAACCAGGAAGCTGTTACACAACGGAAACTTTCCGAAAGCGGCGGAGGGTAGGTCGGACTGAAGGTGTTGTAACAGGTAATGGAGTTAGTTATCTTCCTTGCTTGTTCATAATGGACTTGTTCATTTTTAGTAATTTAAATTACTATTAATACAAAATATGAAATACTTGTGTAACTCTGTTAATCATACAACTTTTTAATAACCTTATTTTTGTTAATCATACAACTTTTTAATAACATTATTTTTAATGATTAATTACTAAAAATGAACAAGCAAAGGAAGATAACTCCATTACCCGTTACAACACCCTAGTCTGACCCACCCTTCACTGCTTTAAGAAAGTTTGTAGGCTTACTTG
Organism: Magallana gigas; assembly: GCF_963853765.1. Taxonomy (NCBI): domain Eukaryota; kingdom Metazoa; phylum Mollusca; class Bivalvia; order Ostreida; family Ostreidae; genus Magallana; species Magallana gigas. Next base: position 53,115,022 of record NC_088859.1, on the reverse strand, counting down.
TCTCCTTTTGAACGTGAAGCTTTGTATAAATATATAGGAAAATGTTCAAATAGTAAAGCTAAAATATTTTTTCTCTTCACTAAATAGTAGTGTTGGCCGAATCCGTCATATCTGAAAACTAAGGCAGATCTCGGGTAAATGTGGTGACCACCCAGCCTCATTTATAAAGGCATTGTTCTGTATAGTGTGTACAATTTGTACGAAACAGCATGTAAAACCTGACAACTATTGTTCTTTATCTTTTAACAACAGCTTTGGCCAGATTTTTGCATAAACAAGTCAGTTCAAGAGATGTTTGTATTTTTGGTCCATATGTAAAAGATGCATACGGCCAGACAATTACTGAAACTTTAAACTGGAGCAAAGTTTTGCCTTACGAGAATATTTGTATAAAAAGTATTCTATAAATACTTAATCCTATTAAATTAACTATTTATAACTTATGTAAACACGTGTTCAATAGAGATACGTGTTTTGATAACTTCAACAAAACATTCACTAGCTTTTATTTGTAAATTATCAAAATCATTGTAGATTTCTTTACTTTATCGTTTGAAAAGGGAACCGCTGACATGTAGTAAGAAATATCATCCTTTCTCCACTTGCAATTTCTTTTTTTAATTTTTGCATTTGTATACTAGTAGTACATATAAAAATAATCTATTTGAAAAAGTACATAAATAAAGCAAAGAAAAAGGGTATATCGCTAGAATGTGATTACTTGAAATAATCAGTTCTTCATTGTGCAGATAGATTTATGAGTACTTTTATCGTACGAGAAAACTAACTGTTTCTGGGGTGTTTTTTTTCAAAACAACTCGATAATTTTGCGTTAAAAAATTGTTTTAATTTTTAGAGATCATACGCATTGGATTTTGAGTGAAAATTTTTATACAGATGTCACTATAACTAACGGGAATCAGACCACTCAATGATATGATCTGGGGGTTTTTGGTAGCATATAAAGAGAGCAATGCTCATATCGAATATCAAACAGAACATTGAAACAATACATAACAAACCATGACAATGTCTGAAGAATAGGGAATGTATTTTATTACAAAATACATAACAAAAAACATAACATTGACATAGCGGAGTATTTAGTTTTTCAAACTAGTGTACAAAACACATTTATTGTTTTGAAGTACCATGTAAGCAAACGCAATCAATCATGTCATGTGTGTGTCCAACATGATTCCCCTTTGATAGATTTTAAAAGGTATAATTAAATATGTGTAAAACCTATATACAAGTAAATTGTAGCATAGTATTTACAATGACATTTATTTAGTACTTGATTTGGGTGATTTGTTACAGATAGCGACTGGAGTAAAGCTGAACGTCTTGTAAATTAATTCAATGGATCGAAAATAATAATCTCTTACAACATTGCCAATGTTCTTTGGATTCAACTATTGGTAAGGCGGTGGTTTCTGTGAAATAAAGGTGTATACACAATATAGAGTAAATATCTAAAGAATCTCATTCATAAGTTCTGTTGACAATATAACATTGTGCCTACCTGTGGTTGGGTATATTTGGGCGGACTGACCGGGGCATTTAGTGCTGGCTGCGGATAGTGATTGGCACCGGCTTGAGTGGACGACGGGTTCGCTGTAATTGATCCATAAGCTGGCCGAGCCTCCCGGTTGTTTTGTGAACGAAAACATCTGTATATTGCTTTAAAACAACACGAGGTCATCGAATGTATTGCGGCTGTGTGGTTGAGGTCACATACACCACTGTTTATGCAATTCTTCTTCAGTGTAACAGCATTCATTATCGTTGCAACAATAGTATCCGTCATCTGTAACCAAAAAAAAAAGGCTAACAAAACGTTGCAATGTAACTTGTTTTTATTTTTGGTAAACTTGTAAAAGTAAAAGCTCTGTCGACATTTCACATTTCGTTCCGCTGTATATGGAATATGAATATTGGCTTTTTAATATAAAGCTATCGGTATTTAAAATAATGTTGGTCTTAAATTAAATTAACACATGTTTTGAGAGGTTCCTCCATCTGATTCTAAATTAACCATTGATATTTTGATTTTACGACACGACAATATGCCCCCTTTAACAAAATCCCCTTATAGTAATCAAATAGATAAAAGGGTTAGAATAGAAAAGTTGGGTTTTAACACTTTGCATCAAAGAGAATTTTGTTTTCCGAAAATTGCATAAACTTTTGATGGAAAAAACTTTATGATTTGTTTTTCTTTGTCCTTTATATTTCATAGAAAATGAGTTAAAACTGATATGATTTTTTAAATGTCCTTACCAAACATTTAATTAAGCCCAGGTAGATCCTATCAAACAAAATTGTTGTTATGTAACTTCATTCAAAATTATACCGGGCTGTAGTCATATTTCATTTACTAAAGCTTGACCTTTTAAAAGTTCTCTGGGTCACGTGATCAAATCCTGTGAGACTATAAGTTGATCGCGTATCAACCAAGTTTATATCCCAGTGAACTTTTTAACATTCTGTTAATTACTTATAGTTATATGCGTCGAAAAAATCGATTGGTCGCCGTAGGTTTCGACCAATCGATAAATGGGGCATTTAGATTTCAGTCCTGTTAGTTTCCTGTCAGTTTCAGTTACTGTAATAATCGAGCGTGTAGATTTCAGACTGACTGTTTCTATATAGAGCTATAAATTCACTATAAGTAGAGTGAATCATACTCGGTAGATGTAAATGATAATAAATAACACAGTATGGCAAGATTTTTTATGATATTTATGTTAGACCTACCGCAATAATATTGATATCCCGAGTTGGTGTCCTCACAGTAAATAATCTGAAAAAAAAGTTAATGTATTAGACTTCGTATTTTAAAATATTTGTATATTCTGTCCCATGATAATCTCGAATGAGTGAAAAATGATCATGTGTAAATGAATTTATATTGGATATTCTCCCTTTCATTTGTTTTAATTGCGTGTCTTTCACAAGTATCTATATTTTTATCAAAAATAGTCCAAAAGTGTTGCACGAATATCTTAGAACAGACTTATAAGATGTTTTAAAGTTTTTAATCAATAAAATCTCTCTCTCTCTCTCTCTCTCTCTCTCTCTCTCTCTCTCTCTCGATGGATAGATAAAGCCTTGGTACAGCAAAAAATACAAATAAATAAAATAGATTCCGAAAGTCCAAATTAAATAATAGTCAAAAAAGAAAATGCACAGTTCCAAAGTTTTTATTCACAAATGCTTTCTGGATTTTCAGGTGAACATACATAAGATATATATTTTATGTATGTTACATAAGATATATATTTTATGTATGTTACATAAGATATATATTTTATGAATTCACCTGAAGATGGTGTTAAAATCCAGAAGCGCTTGTGAATAGAAACTTTGGAACTGAGCATTTTCTTTATATATATATATATATATATATATATATATATATATATATATATATATATATATATATATATATATATATATAGCACTGAATAGAATCAACAACACTAGGCATCTTTAAAGTGTCGGATCTAATATATAGATACTAAGCCAGTAAACTGAATATATAAAGCACTAAAAATGGTTAACGACACGAACAATAGATATTATCAAATTTTAGGGACAACCAGTCCCTTCTTCAGGACAAAAGAAATAAATTAAATGAGTAAAAACGTTGAAGCAAAACTAGTTTTTTTAAGACAGTAAATTCTGAGGTCACATTAGTTTTACTTATTATTTACATTTATATAAAAACAAAATCATTAAAAATGTGAATATTTTTTTACAGAAGCATTTGAATTCAACAAGGCCAAGTAAAGTTTGAGTGTGCATGATGGATGCGTTAAATGTTAGTAACTGTTTATTTATTCTTGAAATGAATATGAAGATTGACAAATAAAATCAGCTTGAAAAAGATTTCTTAGCGGTATATTGAACCTATGTAAACAAAAACAGGGCACGGGCCGTGTTTACACGATAAAGAGTTGTGAGCCCTGTATCTTGCTTATAACTCTACGACTGACTTTCAAATTTCATTTCATCATTAGAAATGCATTCTTAAAGCATTGTAAATGATAAAAGGAAAAATAGAATTTTACTAAAATCGTGACAATGCCCCTCTAAAAAGTAAAATGCTACTGTAACAATGCTTACGTGTCATCGATTCCCGAAAGTCAAAGAAAAAAGTATGATCAGCTCATTTATTCGAGGCGACGATGGATTTTAAAAATAAAGATTTATAGACAGAGTATTTACAGAAATATATTAGTAACTTAAAAGTGTTAATAAATTTTTATAAGCCAATATATATCACAAAATGACAATTTTTCTTGAAAAAAAAAATCGATTTTTATACTAACACTGGACCAAACCCAGAGGTAAACTTTTTTAAATTTCACTATTTGCTAACTTAAACTCGGCATTTCAAGTTAATATTCAATTGATCAGACAATGCATTGATAAACAGTTCAAAGTAGCTTAAGAAATGCCAATATTCATTGAAATCGAGAAAAATTAGTTCATATAATGTATAGTTACGGACAAAATTAGATCTCCATTTTACAAGTCATAGGTTTCTCCACATATGATTATAAGAATAAGTGTAACCTTGTTGTAACTCTTCTTTTCAAACGGGCGGGATCATCAAACTCCGTTCCTTTGTATGTCTCCTTAATTGTGCCAATGTAGGTGTTAATGGGGCATGGTCACGATTTTGGTAAAAAAAAATTATTTATCCGATTTTAATGTTTACAATGCTTCATTAGGGCATTTTTAAGAGGCAACCAAAATTTGAGTATCATTTGTTGAGTTTTTAGCGAGTTACAGGGCTTACAATTCTGTCCTATGTAAACAAATCTTGTTTACATTCTATCTGTTGAGGTGAAAATTTTAAACTTTTTTTTTAACTTTGAAAAAGTTTAAGACCTACAATGAATGTGTAAAAGTTAGAAACTGTTTATCTATGCTTAAAATGAATAAGAAGATCGGCACATCAGTTTGAAAATTTTTACTAGTATATTGAACCTATGTTTACAAAAACAGGGCACGAGCCTTGTTTACATGACAAAGAGTTGTGAGCCTCGTACCTTGTTCATAAATCTCTGATTGACTCTCAAATTTTACTTGATCATTATAAATACATTCCTAAAGCATTGTAAAAAATTGAATTTGACCAAAATCGTGACCATGCTCCTTTAAATTTTATTGTAGTTACGGTAAACCTAAGGTAACTTTTTATTTTTCCCTTTAATCTCAAGTACAGAAAATTCCAATTATGATAAATCTGTAAACCAACAATACTGTAATATATCCGTATAAATGTATCTTGTACCTGATTTCCACTACTTGATTTTCGGTCTGTATTAAAGAAAGGAGGAGAGTCAACATAAAACTTGTCTAAAGTCTGATCATATTGATATTTAGATTCAATAAAACAGGTTTACAGATAAAGAGACCTTCAATATAGATACTATGAACTCTCTTAAGATATTTATGCAGCACATTTGGACAATTTTTAATGTAAAGATACACATAACTATGATAGAAGTGCAATTGAATTCGATGAAGGGAAAACACCCAAGATTTCTTCATTGACACATTATCATTATTATCGAAAAAATGATTCTTACGGGATTTACAATAGGAAATGGTGACATCGTTTTTCTATTCAAAAGTCTCTCGCACAATTTTTAACGTTATCATCAGGGTACTTTCATCTCTTTTTGCAATGCAAAATGCCAGTAGACGTCTTATTTTTAGCCGTGTACTAAAACCTGACATGTTAAGGGGAGCATTTCAGATAAAAAATCTTAAAACATTTTCATACTATTAAATAAATATCGTTTTAACAAGAGGCATTTTTTTTAAAAAGAATGATTCAAAAAGTGTGCGGCATAAATATTTTGGGACAGACTATAATATCTGCCAACATGCAGTTGAAGTTTGACACTGTGCCACTATACTTCGAAAATCTCTATTATAGATATTAATTAATAGACACTTTCAAATAGCCAGAACTTACCGTTACGGACTCACAAACGAGAGACAGGACCAGAAACACAGTACACAGGCACTGCGAGACTACCTCCATCTTGTCCTGTATGTTTGTTGTCACTGTTTAATCTACCTAAAAACGCATGTCATGTGACATGTGACCTAAAATTTACATATCGGCAACCAGGAAGTTAGGACACAATATTTCTGAAAAACGAAAGAGGGTGGGTCGGACTGTGGCTATGGCACAAGTATTAAAAGGAAAACGCCATCTTGAATCGAACACACTCTTTGCCTTATCGTGCGAAAAGCGTACAGGTGTTTTCGTCTCTTTTTCAAAATATTCTTGCGTTTAAAATTTGTCCTTATTTCAATAGCATACCTCTTGTATTTTTATGTGAAAGTTTTACAGGTGTCTCTATGAGAAAAAAAATCGAAGTCGGACCACTGTTTGATATGATTAGACGGTGGCTATAAATAGCCACGGTCTATTGCTACCGTCCTGACCGGAAGAGTATTTCTCACGGGGACCCTAGCGGATAAGGAACGATAACTCTGTTAGGTATGCATTGTTACAGACAATGTTTTATCTACGGTATGTGTCGATTTCAGTATGAGAACTAATTTTAATCTTATCAGATATTTTAAGCATTATAGCTGCTAATTATTTTCTACATATATTAAAATATAATTTATGAAATTGTGTTTTATTTAAATTGGCCGTTACCCTGTCTGCTTACGTGGTATCGATAATTTATGCACCCACTGCCAGTTGTGACGTTAAACTCTGTATCAGGGCTGCGTAAACTATATCACTGCAATAATTTGCTCAGAGATCTCATAATAATCGCTTCTTGTTTTTTTATGATGTAAACAATTGTCAGAAACACACTATTTAAACAGGTTTGCAATTTCATATTTCAGCAATTTTTCAACGCATTAATTTTAGTTGAGGCAGAATATTTATTTTGTTGTAGCTTATTCCAAAGAATTCACAACAGATACTGACAATGAATATTACATAAATTACATTATATTGAACTTCAAGTTCAACCGATCAATGGCACACTTCTTCTACAAGTGTGCATGTGTTTTCAAACATACAAACTTACAATTTACGATACAAATGTGTTTAATTTTGGACTGACCTGTGATTAACATGTACCTTATTTTGTAACCCACTCAGTCTGTATGAACATTAATTTTATTACAGGCACCTCAATATTCATCAGACAATATTTACTACTGATGTTGACGCTTTACTTGCTGCTGACTTTCTCTCAAACACGCTAATCGATCGACCTCGGATTGTAAAATTCACGTGCAAATCGAGTCGCCATTTTACAATTTTACATGTATAAACAAACCACATTTTACGATGTTTCAAAGATTTTCAGTTCAGATTTTTTGTAAGCAAATAAGGGCCGGATTAAAGACATATACTGTAAAACGTCTTATGGATTTTACGGCGTGTCAGCTCGTGTATCTCTAAATAAATTTGCAGCAAACGCTAGCTTTTTTGTGGGAAAAACAATCGGTTCAACTCATGCAATATTCCATATACATTTATGGTACATTGTGAACGGTAATGTAAGATATAAAATGTTTTGTTCACTAAACAGTTCTGACGAAATTTTCCACAATAAACTGAATAACGCAATTTAATGAGCGAAGTACAATCTGTAAATTAATCCATATGCGCCCCGACGTCCCTGCTATTAGAGAACCTTTTCTTTAGTTTTGGGGGGATTTTTTCACTAACAGATAACATTATTACACATGTACGTAAATATCGCCCCTTTTGTTCTCAAATAATTTTTATCTCGCGAGTACAACTCTATTATGAGCTTTCTTCGACATTTGTTTCCATAGTATAGGCAGGCCTAATATATAAATGCGCCAGTTTGTTGCGACTCGCAATCGAAATACACACCGGTTAGAAAGTGTCATCAATCAACGAAATGCTACATCAGCCGTAGCGTATACATCCATGCTATATTTGCGATAAATAATGAAACATGTGCTTCTTAATGGTGGCATATCTCTGCCCCTTGTGTGCAATTAAGTTATTTTTCTATTAATCATGTCGACATGCAAGATAAATACGTTGACATGCAAGATACCTATGTCAACATGCAACATAATTATGTTGACATGCAAGAAAATTGCAATCAGATAAGAATTATACAAAATCTCAAAAAATCTCAAATATCGCCTATCCGTGACATCCAAGGTGCTAGATGCCACCTTTTTATGTCGACATGCAACTTATATATGTTAACATGCAAGATAAATATGCTGACATTCAACATGCAACTTTATTCTGTCGACATGCAACTTATTTATTTCAACATGCAACTTAGTTATGTTGACAAGCGATATATATATGATGACATGCAACTTAATATGTTTACATGCGAGAAAAATATCAATAAAATCAATAAAATATGTTCAATTCAATTCAGATAAATATGTTGAAATGCAATTTATAAGTTGTACGTCAACAAAACTAAGTTGCATGTCGACATAAATATGTTGCATGTCAACATAAAGAAGTTGCATGTTAACATCAATAAGTTGCATGTTGACATTAGTAGGTAGCGTATCTAGCATCTTTAATGTTACATGTTGGCGATATTTGAGATTTTTTATAACTCTTATTTGATTACAGTTTTCTTGCATGTCAACAAGTTATGTTGCATGTCAACACAGTTATTTTGCATGTTGACACAACTATCTTGCATGTCACCATATTTCTCTTGCATGTCGACATAATTAATAGAAAAATAACTTGCACACAAGGGGCAGAGATATGCCACCATACTTCATAGATGTCTGCAGTTTTCTGCTGAACTACAGAACTATAGCTTTCCAGAAATATTGCTGGGATATGCGAACCCTAGATATACGTATACAATACATCCAAAGAATAAAATGAACTTTATATACACAGCTGTACGGTCAGAAAAACATGCGTTCAACTTGGATTCTGTTTGTTTGGTGTTTTTTGAAAACTAATTTTGAATAATTCATCAATATTTGTTGTAAGTTTACTTGAAGAGTTTAATGTAGCAAGTAAATTATGCGTGTTAAAGTGTACTGAGAAGCGATAAAATATACATGTGATTTTCCCAAATCCATTCAAATGATTTGAATAGATCTATAGTTAAATACAATAGGACAAATGTACTTTAAAACGTTTATTAATGAAACTGCCGCGACTGAATATTGTATGATATTTTTTCCAAATTTTTATTCACTTTCGTTGTGAGCAAATGGAAATAATCTACTAAAGTCGAAGATAAAATATTGATTGACTCTTCTGTTTCATGATGACGTGCATTCCAAAAGCAATATCAGTTTTATCAAACAGGTTCTTGTAAACCATTCCGTTTTCTTTACACCTAAATGTATTAACTGACTATGAGGACAAAAGCAAGTGTGATGGTCCACAAGACTGCAACTTTTTCCCCGTGAAGAAATTGACGGAAAATGCTGTCGAGAGGGACAATAAACATACCACATGTCTCCCAAATAATTAGTAAAACCTGATAAGTATTTTATCCATTTATTATATCCAATCCACACTTTTCAAAAGTTGTTCCCCTTTACGGGGTCAACCCAAAGGTCAAAGGAAAAATCCAAAAATCCCCTTCTTTTACAATCAAATATTTGTGCGTACTGTGATGAAATCGCTATGGATTTGATTTATTCATTCAATATGTGGTGGCAACCCACCTATTTAATGAGTCATTCTGGGGCAATCAAAATACATACATGTAGTTCATGTATTACCGAAAACGGAGTTTTAATGTCAACTGATATAGATACAAACATATAGATACAAACATATAGATACAAACTTCTATACTACAAAGGCTACTGTGATAAATCTATGTGTTTTCCCCAAAAGATGACGATAAAGAGACACAACATTTGTAAAGTGTGGATTGTGATCACAACTACGATTTCCACAGAATTATCCATGTAGGAAACTCATGACCAGTTGTGCTTATCATTCATGTAATATGCCACTTTCAAACGGCGCCACCGTCTAACAGTACTTTCAGTACTTTGATCTATTTATGGTAACTAGACGAGCATAAACGAGTACAATATTCAAACAAACACATCTAAACATACATAACAAACTATGACAGTGTCCGAAAAATAGATAATGGTTTTATTACAAAATATAACAAAAAATAAATTGACATATCAGAGCATTTTATTTTTCAAACTAGTGTTCAAAAGGCATTATTGTTTTCAAATCACCATGTCAGCAAGCACAAACAACCATTTCTTTACAATCCTACACATGTGTCCAACACAATTCTCCTTTGATATATTAAGCCTTAAATCGTCAAGTAATTAAAATTTTGTGAAAGCTAAGAACAAGTAAACTGTAGCATAGTACATGTATTGACACGGACATTATTAGTACTTGATTTTGGAAATTTGCTACAAACGATGGTTGTGGAGCTCACCGTCATGTAAATCAATTCAACGGAAAATAATAGTGTCGCCGGGTGGCTTTACGGCTCCAAAATAATAACTATCAGTAGGTTTACAAGGCTTTTATTCAGATGTTAATTGACACGAAGATTTCCAACTTTTCCATAGACTTCAAATAAAAGGTACAAAAAGGATCCAGAATAGTTGGACCCTGTTCAGTTACATTACATGACGAAGTACCTTACATGTATATGAAATGATGGAGCTGTTTGAAAACGTCCGCTCTCTCCAATTGCTACACTCAGACTAAATTCCTAAAACCCGCCCAGTAAAACCAGTTGAGTGAACTTTAAACTATGAAAAGCAACTCTGACAATAAATTAGTAATATCATAAACGTAAAACAAAATATATGGAAAGTAAGCATGGTCGTAAATTGTGACAAATAGACTATCTAACAACGGGCCCGTGATCCATATATGCTTTGGATTCCACTATTGGTAAGGCGGTGGTTTCTGTGAAATGAACGTGTATACATAATATAGAGTAAATATTTGTAGATCTTTATTCATAAATTTTGTATTGACAATTTAACATTGTTCATACCTGTGGTTGTGTATATTGGGGCGGACTGACCGGGGCACTTGGTGCTTGGTGCGGGTACTGGTAGGCACCGGCTGGTGCGGGGTGCGCTGTTGTTGCTCCATAAGCTGGCTGAGCTACCCGTATGTACTGTAAACGATTTCTACGCCTGCGCATTGCAATGATGCAACACGCAATCAGAGAGAAGATTATAAACCAGATAAACCAAAACCCTGAAATAGAAATAATGCCGCTATTGAATGATGTCAGACGGTGACGTCATATTAGATTTATTGAAACCGGGGGAATGGAATTACTTACACCATAGTTGATACACGTAGGAAGTGTAACAGCATTCATCAATGTTGCAGCACTCATAGTCATCTCCTGTAATCACAACAAAGGGTAATACTGAGAACAATTAGAATAGTTTGCAACGTTTGTAGGTGAAGTTGAAACTAATGAGCATATTTTTTCACATCTTGTTCCATTGTAATGTCTCTATGGAGTAGCCTCAGGCCTGAGTATGCTGTAATGTTTCAAAACCTGGGCTTTAATGACATTAACATATTTGAAGAAGTTTCTTTTCAAATTAATGATATTTTAATTTCTTTAACAGAAAAGGATTTATATCAATATACATTATGGTAATATGCTCTGCTTGAAGTTTTGTTAACACTTAGCCTCAAGAGGAATATTTTTTTTCATTTTCTAAAAGATTGTCTCAATACAAATTATTGTCTTTCGTATAAAGCAGGATTGGATATGTTCATGTGGGGAAATATGTTACCTTTCAGAATTAAGAAAGAATATGCTTGAGATCTATACGTGCTTAATTAATGTGTTGGAGTGAACACAGTATTACAAAAATCATTAGAATGGTAGTTTTGGACTTACCGCAGTAATATCGATTGCTGGAGAAGGAGTTGTAGCAGTATTTACCCTGAAAAAGGTCATACATTTGAATTCATTTATTAAATATATAGGATATCTTAAAACAGTAAAATGCTTTCTTTGCTGTTTCTTGCGGCTATAAAGGTATCTGTAGCATTGCAACAAAATGCATAACTCAGATTTTACATTTAATCTCTCTCTCTCTCTCTCTCTCTCTCTCTCTCTCTCTCTCTCTCACACACACACACACACACACACACACACATTCAATCATTTACATAAACGAGTAGAAGTACGCCAATTGCCGTTACTGCCCCGCTCCCACTCCCCCATTCTTTATATCTGCGCATGTATGGGTATCTCAGTGTCAATTTGTATATTTATCTATCATGAAATTAAATACCGGTAGATATTTTCTTTTTTTTTCTTCAAAAATACGATTGTGTTCATACAACTACTTACAATAACCATTGATTTAACAAGTATTCGTGTGACCACTTATCTATTTTCATTTATTTTAAACTGCCTAGCCCTTCTAGCGCATAATTCAGCTGTGTTCAGTTTAATAAATGATAACTAGCATTATGAGATTTATATTCAAATGTCTATATAAAAGTTATTACGTTTTAATTCTCAAATGGTGTCATAATTTCGTGTGCTACATTAAGCACAGACTGCACTGACAAACGTCAGACTTCCAAATAATTGAAGTAAATATACGCGTATGGAATAATTTGCTGTTTCTTCTACTGTAGAATTAATACCCGCGTAAAATCAAGAGAAGCACCCCTAGCAGATTTTAAAATCTAGCTTTTATTTTCAGAGAGTTAAGATTTATAAGAGATTAAAATAAAAGGTTTGCATTTGCGTTTTTATATTCTCGCGATTTGATACAAAACAGCGGGATCGCGAAATTAGGTACTCGCGTAAAATAAGGAATCTACAGTATTTAACACATGCAATGATCGACAATTAAGACTTCACGCACTTTAACGTACTTTTGTGGAAAACTGAAAAGAAATCCAGACATATAACCAATCTAATATTTTTATATGGGCTATGAAAATAATGAGAACATTTCTTTACATAAATTGGCGAATTTTGGATTTTTTCCTTCAATGCTTACTACTTCTTACGCAAGTAAACAATCAAATGAAGCATATCATCGTTTTAAGAGAATCACCCCCTTCAAATATTCTCCTATCATCAGAAAATTGCTCGATTATGAAATAATGCACGATGCATAAAAAGTATAAAGGTCAAATAGGTAAAAAAAAAAAAGCTATTTTAGATACAAAATTGTTATTTTCAAAAACTTAACTCATTAAACATAAACAAACACCCCAAGTTGGTCCCAACTCGTGATTTGCAGTTCAAAGTGCCAATATTTTAACCACCGACCTATGATGATATTTAACCAAATTTATTAATACAATTTAACAAAATATACCAATCGCAATCTTATAACGTTGTCTTAAAAAATATATGTCTTGATGTATTGAGCTACATGTACATTAAGTAAAATAATTTGTCTTAGTGTGTAAACAATGTTTCCTCATGCAGAGTTTATTATTTCACAATAATAAGTTTTAATGTTTCAAATCCCTTAGAAATTCTGTTTTACAATCCTTCTGATAGTAACTCGCTGATGAGGAAAATCATTTTTTCATTTATCTATAATATATGTATATCATTCATCATCTATAATCTTGAACTAGTGAATTCTTCGAGAAGAGTCCTTGAAAAAGAAAAGGCCGAGAAAGGACACAACTGGAACACCATCCACCAACTAGCAAAGCCCCAGGACAGAGAGAAGTGGAGAAGAATTGTCTGTGGCCTATGCTCCACAAGGGAGTGAGAAAGGCTTAAGTCAAGTAAGTCAAAGTAGTGAATTCTTCCGCAAGATTTTACAATTGTTTACAGGGAATATTCGAAATTTACAAATTATTCACCACAAACAAATAAAAATAGATTGTTATTAGTTTACAGTCAGTACACTTTGGAAGGAAACTCTTATTTAAAATATTCATAAATAAATGTCAGTTCATAAAAAGAATTATAGTCACGTGCTCCGAGTTAAAAGAACACCAAATATTGTATGTTGAAAGTTATACCCTCTCAAGTTTTACCCCATCTAAAACTTTTACCCCTCTTTCACCAAATATGCGAACATACATGAACATGTATTGCATTGTTAGTCCATGTACTATTTTCAGTAATTATTCTTTCAAATTGGGCTGGAACCTCCATTCCATTGTCTGTATGACTGTGTGATTGTGTCAATGTAGGTGACATATTGTAGGTACAGTAAAACTAAGATAACTGATTATCTGATAATATTATTTTCTTTTATCTTATGTACACAAAATTTCCAGTATAATCTGTAAACCAACAATACTGTATTCTATCCCTATATATATCTTATACAAAACTGTCAGTGTGTATTAAAGAAAGGAGAATTAATATAGAGCTTGTCTAAAGTCTGATCCTATTGATGTCTAGATCTCAATAAAATATGTTTAGAGATAAAGAGGCCCTCAATAGATATAATAATAATAATAATAATAATAATAATAGTTTATTTCCAATTTTTGGCCCAGAGGGCATACAAGATTACAGATATTAGATAGAAATGCCTAAAAGAGAGATTCTACATATAAAAAATAGTTCATACACATACATGAACTTGTAACAGCCGGGCAAATGTACATCAGTATGTCAAAACATATTAACAATGTCACATTTTGTGTATATAGTACGTAGTCATAAAAGTAGTTTATAAAAATATAAAGATAGTATCATGATTTGTATAAGTATTTCACCGGTCATTTAGATCTCAAAGTATTCTGTCTTTTTTTCGAAAGTATTGATCAGAAATTCACTTAACTTTGTAAGTATTGTTTTGTCTTCATTCGACATTAACCAGATAAATTTGTCTTTCTGTATTAAAAGTGTAAAGTTTTTGTTGAGTATTGAGACATAATGGAAAAATGAATTTCTTTCTTCTTTATATAATGGACATTCAGAAACAAGTGACATTCATCTTCTACACAATTTTGGTTACATAATAAACATGTCCTTTTGTTTCTTTCTAAAGGAATTCTTTGACCAGTATTATTTTTTGCAAATTCATATCTACCTCTTTTAACTCGTAAGTCATGTGCACTTATTCTGAATCTACAAAGTATTTTTCTTATTTTATGAGATTGGATAAACATATATGATTCCATTGTAAAATTTTCTTTAAACAAAACTTTTCCAGAGTTTAAGCCCTCTTCATGGTTTAATGTCCAGTAATTTAAAAAGTCTTTTCTTAGATTTTTCTTAACTTGTTGTTTAAAACATGTGGTTTTGTACTTTTTACATATAGAGAGTGAAATGTTAATTTTCTTATAAAATAGACTACGCTTTTGTACCAAGAGTTAACATTGGATAGACTAAGATTAATAGTTATATATATAGTATATTGTCCTCATCTAGTTGAATTTGTACCCTGCACTACTACTACGCATTGACAAGCTATAGAGTACCATTTGAAGGCCTTATGAAACAGGTAACATGTTGTCTCTTTCAATATGGATAATTATTAATAATAAATATTTTAAAATAGCCAGAACTTACTGTTACAGACTCACAAACAAGAGACAGGACCAGAAACAAAGTACAAATGCACCGCGAGACTACCTCCATCTTGTCCTGAATGTTTGTTGTCTCTGTTAAATCTATATATCTATAAACGCAAGTCATATGACCCGTGACAATGAATGTACACACCGGCGATCCGATGACAACCAGGAAGTGCGGACACAATTTAAGCTTTCCGAAAATCAGAAGAGGGTGGGTCGGATCAGGGCTATAGCTCTAACATTGAAAGGAAAACGTCATCTTTAATCGAACACCTTCTTAGCCTAGAAGTAGTGTAAAAGTTTCCGCTAAGTACACTGATCTACGTAAGCACCTTATTAATGCTAGTATCTAACTAACGAACTAAAGTAAGTAACCATTATAAACTTGGACAATAATGAATGAAGTAAGAATAAAGTGAAATTCCACAAAAGAACAACATTATACATTTTTGTTTTGCCTCGGACTAGAATGCATCGACGTCATTGGATAAATCGCGTCACGTAATTGCCTTATAAATTTCTTTACACGGCGGGCGTCATTTATACAGTAACATGGCGGACGTAACGTTATTTGAGCTGGCTTTTTACACAAACGTTCAACCGTAACTTTAATGTTTAAGTCCTAAAATATTTAGAGTGATCCCCTTTGCCCTTGACTTAATAAAACGATCTTATATACAATGGCATACAGGTTTGCACATACGACTGACAGGGAAGGTACAAAATTAGAGAATAAGCATATGAATTTAATTGTTATATATTATCTTTTGTTGTTTACATATCAAACTTAAGGTCCTCGACAAAACAAAACACTTATTAGGTTTGTTACTGACTGTTTTCAGAAATTTATGGGGTCGGTAAAGTCCATAGAAGGCGAGGCGGAGTAACAAACCAAATAAGTAATAATGTTAGTCTCATAAAAGCCGAAGTTTTAATTGTGAAAACCCCTACACTTGGGGTGATTAAACGATATAGTTCATATATAAAATAATACCATACAACGTCTCATTTCAATGATAAATGACAAGCAATAAAATTTATTTACTGTTTCGTTAATGTACCTACGTTGCTCAGTGTGTTATGGAGAGACTAAAAAATAACTTGAAAGAGTGTTCCAATAAACAACGGAGAAAAGTATAAGTGTATTTCGTTATGTCAGAGAATGCAGTACCAAATGATATTATACATGACGAAAATATTTTCTGTGACATGTACATTTGTTATTTAAACATATCCTGCAGGATGAAGGGGATATAACGGGCCTTGTATGTCCTGGTTCTTTTAACATTTTAAAACCAATGTATTCAGGACGATACATTTGAGGGGTATTGAGCGGAGGGTAACAGTAAATGTAAAGAGAACAAAAAGATGCACCCAGAATGGGATAACTTGAAATACGATTCAGTTGTCCTTATTGCAAACATCTTACTTCTTTTATCACAAGAAAAAACTTAGGTTTAAAATTTGTCGTAATTTTTAAAGCTTATACGCCTTGGATTTTTAGCCGACCGAGACGAAGTATGGGGTGCTTATGCTATACCCTCGGCGTCGGTGTCCGGACCTGCATGGTTAAAGTTTTTGAAGCAGTTTTTGTATATAAGTTAGTACTTGTCTTATCTCCACCAAACTTGCATGGATGATGCATCTGGGCCTACTTTTGGAACTAAAAGACTGTGATGCTAAATCTGGGCCATTAAGATTCAGATGCTGGAGGAGATTATGGTGTTTAGAGCAGGTTAAAGTTTTATGGGCAGGAGCCCTGTGATGGCAATATCTAATTTATTACTGGTCCTTAATCCACTAAACGTGCATGGATGGTTCATCTTGTGATACAAATACACTTCAAAGCCTTGGCTGCTGAATTTGAGCCATATGTTTGGGATGCTTGATGAGGTTAAGGTTTTTGGAGCTGATTAAAGTTTTTGGAGCAGGTGCCCTTTGATCGTCATGTCTCAGCTTTTACTGGTTTTGTCTTCACTATACTTGCATGGATGGTTTGTCTTATGATACTTATGTACTTGACAGGCTTAAATGCCTATATGCTTAGATGGTTTAAAATCTTAGAAAAACTAAAATTGTGTTAGGTATAGGAGCTGGTTACAAAATGCACTAAATCTAATTCATACCTTGTCAGAATGAAACAGTTGGTAAAGCTATGGGTGTGTAAATAGTTATAGCTTCAGATACAGAGCTTGATCTCAGTTTTATTGATGCTGGAGCAGGGGTAAGTTTTTTAGTAGTTAATTACAGGTTTGATTGTTGGAAAACATTTTGTTCTGACTAACTTTCCTGGTACATTTAACTTTGGTTTAGAAACAGAAGTCGAGCCCTCAGAATGTGCCAAATAAAGATTACATCAAGGATGGTAAATAACTTTGCCCTGCCTCACTCAAACTTGCTTGATAGATGTGATTGTTGATATATGATATATATTCTCACGATTCCTATTCCTACTGTATTGAATCATATGATGTAATATTGTATCATATGATATTGTATCATATGATATACTGTAAAATATGATATGATACTGTAAAATATAATGAGACACAATATGATATTGTATCTGTGTTATACCATATATTATTATACTTTCATGTTAAATACTGAAATCTGATGGGTTAAGACACAGTTGATAATCCGTTCAATTACCTTCAGCGTTAGCAACACCCTTGGCAACGGGTAACACAACGAATTGTTACATGCACGTAAATTGTGCGCGTACGGTTCGCCATAAAATTCACGTCATTTCTATATAAAAACAGAAAGTTTTCTTTGTACTCAAGACATTCAGTATAATAAAATAAATAGTGTCTGTTTGGGAGGATAACAGTTGAAATTTACACCCCTCGAAAACCATTGTCAACCTCCGCTTCGCGTCGGTTGACAATGGTTTTCTCGGGGTGACAATTTCAACTCTTACCCTCCCAAACAGGAACTATTTATATAATGTGATATTGTATCATATTATTACTTATTAGGTTAGTTACTGACTCATTACGGAAATATATTGGGTTGATCAATCTCATAGATGGCGAGGCGAAGCCGAGCCGTCTATGAGATTGATCAACCCAATATATTTCCGTAGTGAGTCAGTAACTAACCTAATAAGTGTTTTGTTTTCCCGAGGACTATCAAGCGACATATTTATTCACAAATAGCGATGATCTACGTAAAGCCATGTATACTGGTATACAAGATGCCTAACATCTCGTCCAATTTGACTCATTTAAACTCTTCTAAATATTCAATCTCACCTTTCAAATATTCTTTAAAAATCCTTGCTTCATCCATGTTTTCTTACAATGTTTTGTTGCTATTCAATTTTAAATGTTTTCTCCCTTTCCTCTGCAGAGATTTGAGCAAATTTCGACGCTGCCATTTTGTTCTGCTCCAGACAAAACAATATGACGTCACTATTCTAAGGGCAACTACTCTAATTTTAAAGAATTTCAAAGGGCAACTACTCCAAATACTTTAAGAACTTACGGCATGCGGTTTATGTATTAAATACTATGAAATGTCGAAATGAGTAAGCGAAGCGTCGACCAATGACGGCCATATTGCCTAATATTATTTCTCACAGAACAAATATAGAGATATATGAGGCAATCACGTGCTACGTTTAAACCAATGAAAATGTGACATTTCAGTCCAAGGGAAAACAAAATGACATATTGTATTATATGATTTTGTTGTACCATATGATATCGTATCATGTTATCTTATATAATCTTGTTTGATATGATACTGTATCATATAATATGAAATCATGTTATATATTAATGTTGTATCATATGTTACAATATATATTGTATCGTATAATATTGTATGAGTATCATACAAATATTTATTCTATGATAGTGTGTCAAACCATGCTACAATATCTAATATTTTGATATCAATAAGAGACCATTATATTAACTATGATTTTCATATATTATATACTGATCAAGGTGGTCTCATAAAGCTGATGCCTCGTCTTGGTGAGCTTTGAATTCTGTGATTACCTATGTTTATGTGAAAAGTTTTACAGGTGTACTGTATGAAAAAATCAAAATCAGGCCACTCACTGATTTGATCTGTTTATTATAACTGATAACGAGTACAATACTCAAACAAACACATTGAAACAATACATAGCAAACTATGACAATGTTTGAAGAATAGAAAATGGTTTTATTACAAAATATAACAAAAACATAACATTGACATATCAGAGAATTTTGTTTTTTCAAACTTATGTACAAAAAACATTTAACGTATTCAATGCACCATGTAAGCAAGTACAAACAACCATGTCATGTGTTTATGGTCCTCCACGTGTGTCCAACACAATTCTCCTTTGAAAGATTAAGCTTTTAATACCAGGCAGCTAAAGTTATGTAAAAAAGATATGTACCAGAAGACTGAGCGTTGTATTGACAATGACATTAGTACTTGATTTGGGAGATTCGTTTTAGTTGGCCACTGTAGTAAAGCTGATCGTCGTGTAAATTCATTCTGCGGACTCTCAAACAACGGGCCCATGACCTATACAATTGGGATTCCACTATTGGTAAGGAGGTGGTTTCTGTGAAATAAACATGTACACACAATTCATAGTATGGTATTTATTTGTAGCACCTCAATCATCTACTAGTATTGACAATTTTACATGGTTCCTACCTGTGGTTGTGCATATTGGGGTGGATTGACCGGGGCACTTGGTGCTGGCTGCGGATACTGGTAGGCACCGGCCGGTGGGGGCGGGGGGTACGATGAAGGGGTCGTTCCATACGCTGGCTGAGCTACCCGTATGTACTGTAACCGGTTTCTACGTCGTCTGCGCATTGCAATGATACAACACGTGATCAGAGCGAAGAAAACAATCCAGATAAACCAAAACCCTGAAATTAAAAAAAACAATGATGAAGCTGATGAACAACACATAGGTAATGACGTCATGATATGTATTGAGACCGGGGGGGGGGGGGGGGGGGTACTTACACCATAGTTGGTACACGTAGTAGCCGGTGAAACAACACTGATTTACGTTGCAACAGCTGTGATCATCATCTGTAATAACAACAACAACAGGTAAACACAGAGAAATAACAGTTGCAAATTTGTAATCAGAAGCTGTAGCAACAACAGGTAAAAACGGACACCAATATCATACCTATCAAATAAATATTTACATTCTACTGTGTTTTTCCATCAAATTTTGTGATCTTTTAATGCCTCTAAATGGAACAACCTATTTACTGCATAAGAATTCAAAACATGTAATTTACGAAAGTAGTTCAAAAACATTGATTTCTATGTTATGGGTTTAAAAATATATTTCATACATGTAGTTAAGACAACATGTTTTACAATTATTCAACAATAAAGTTGATTTCATTGTTAAAAAACAAAATTTCAAGAGTATTTTTTATGGATTATTTTTTATAACTATAAAAAAAAACCGGTTTTAAAAACAGCTGTTCTTGCTGTTACTAATTTACTCCCTACGTGATCTTCACTTTATACCGATTTATTTATTAAAATAGGCCTAATTGATTTTATCAATAAAGGAATGTAAATATAAGCATTAAATGATTATTTCTGAAGTCATCCTGTCAATAATTGCCTTCAGTTGAGCAGTTGAGCTAAAGCGCATTATTCAGTTTGTCTGCTCAAATAACGGCAGTTATTGACATGAAGATGTCAAAAATAAATCAGTCAATGTTATAAAAGGAATACTAAATTTTTTATCATAGTACGGATATATGTAAAGAGCTTACGCAAAATTGACGATTATCATGTTATAACAACCTTTTTATTCTGATAACTCATACGAGTATCGAGAAAATATACACAGTAATTGGACTCGCATTAGTATGTGTTCAATTACCTGAAACATGTAAGATACGCATTTACTAAATTTTTGTGTTTGACACACCAAACTATTAAAATGTTTGAATGGTTTTAGATCATTTGGTCGACTTACCGCAATAGTAGTAATATCCGTATCTGATGCCACTACAGATCAAACCCTGAAAAAAAGGTCATACATCGTTATTCATTTTTTGAAGTACTATTATACATTAACTAACGATGAAGCATTCTACCGTTGTATCTGCATCCCTGAGTGTACATATATTTTGTATGGACATAGACCATATTTATATCTACTGTATTTTAACCCACCCATAACACTACCAACAAAACCAAATTGCAACAAACACAGTTTCAATTAATTTTCTTTTGTAACAGATGCATCCCCTGAGTTTTTTAAAACTGCTTTAAAACTGATTATGCGGCACGTCAAGTTTTTTTTTAATATGACAAGGTTAATTTGAAAAATGTTATACATGTATGATGATGTTAGCATGCTGGTATTTTTTTATTGCTAAATGTTGCCATCTTCTATACTATACTTTGTCCTGGGTTTTTGCTTCCACCACTGAGTTTTTGCTTGAAATTTCGATAACCATAAATACCTTTGTGCTCAAACTACGTTTATCCACTAGCATGAAAAATGTCCAGATTATCTGTTTTCGAAACGCCCCCTCTACTCCTTTAGGCTTCAATACACAAACCAAAATAGAAAGTCTAAAGGGATTTTGCATTGCACCAGCCATGAAATAGCCTGGATGATAACGTTGAAAAATTGTGTGAGGTATTCCGAGTGAGTTTCGAATGGTGAAAAGATGTTAACATTTCCCATTAAAAATCTCCGTAAGAAATTTATTTTCGTTTTGTGAAATTCTATGAGTGAAAAATGATAATTTGCCAAGGAAGATATCTTGGATATTTTCCCCCTTTTATCGATTTCAACTGTATATCTTTCACAGGTATGTGTATTTTTACTAAAACTCATTAAATGTGATGAAAGCAATAACTTAGGACAGACTAATGATAAGGTTGACGGTTCCTGGGATTTGTTTGTATTTTTTTTTTTGTGGTTGGCTACATTGAAGCATGGACTGCATGGAATCCAAATACATCGGATTTTATTAATATTCCATATCTGCTCTTTCTATGCTATGGTCTGGTAAACGATATCAAATGTACTTATATAAACATTTAATTTATATCCACTTACTTTCTTTCAATGGATAATTAAAGCGAGATTCAGAGATGTAAATATAAAACATAAAATGTTTTGTCTGATAATTGAAACGTGGTTTATATTGTTTTCTGCCATGATGACTACCCATTATAAAGCATTTCATTGGTACATCAACATATCTTCTAGTATTGTCTTTTAAAATGATTTCACAATGACACTGTATAATATTTCAGTTTAATAAAAAAAATCAGTCTGGTTGTGACATTCCAACAGGGTTAGAGATAGCAATGAGGAAGATCATTTTGTCATATATTAACATCATTTGGTCACGAGTGAAAATAATTTACTTCCGCGGGATTCCACAAGTGTTTTAAGTTGTAAATATATCACAATCATTCAAAACAGTTGTGGGTTGTTATCTGCAAACAGTTAAATGTACATTTACAAGGATATCATCATTTTAACAGCTTAAACAATTAACAAATTTAGAAATTTCAATAGGAATTTCAGCTATAATTAATACTCCTTCAATATTTTCTCCCCCCCCCCCCCCCCCACCGCTACCACCCCTCCACATTCATCTTTTCTATTGCCCTCATGTGATTGCATTATGCATTGAAAAGTTAGAGGTGTCTCTTGGAAATTTTTTACTAAAGGCATTGGTTTAATTTGTTGCTGAGTCAAATAGGTTTTCAATCATGTGATAAACTATTTCAGATTTATATATATATATTGACATATTTATGTATAGGTGTTTAATATAAATATATATATATGCATTCAATATATAGAAACATACATATATAAAAATATAATTAAATGTTCTTGTGTGTCCTAGTTGTTTCAACCATCCAACTCTTTCCCTCTATATATATATTGAATGTTTATTGTACAATCTTCATGTCGCCCCTTGATGTCCCTTATGAAATGAAATTGAAATTTACAAGTCTTATTAAACAGGTAGTTTGTGACCTCCATTATAGACATTCATCATTAATAATAAAAAGAGACCCTCAATTGAGAAACTATATAGTATCTTGCCCTCATGTAGTTGACCGTGCACCCTGCACTACTACTACTACGCATTGACAAGCCATAGAGGACCATTTACATGCCCTACGACACAGGTACGTATAGTTTGTGACCTCCATTATACATCAATAACAATAAATATTTCAAAATAGCCAGAACTTACCGTTACGGACTCACAAACGAGAGTCAGGACCAGAAACAAAGTACACAGGCACCGCGAGACTACCTCCATCTTGTCCTGTGTGTTTGTTGTTAAATCTATTTATAAACGCAAGTCATGTGACACGTGACAATGAATGTACACAGACAGTACAGTATGTATATTGATTGACTGGTCCTCTGTCTTTATCGTATTGGGCAGTTAGAGGACCCATTATCCAGGAATTTTTTCCAAGGGGTTTTAGGGATATATTTAATCAGAGGTTGCCGGAGGGGGGAGGGGGTCCTAGGAATATTTTTGGTGATTTTACTCTGTAAATTTAAGAATTTTGAGATTTTCAGGGGACACTCATACACTGTCTACTCTGCGCGTGTGTCAGGGTGTTTTAACTGATTTGGGTAGATAAATATGGCCACCCGCTAGTGAACAGCTTAATATTGCGTACCCACCCATATATCTACTTTAATAGAATTCATTTATGTTTGATTAAATAATAAATTAATAAATAGATAATATATATAAAATCAATTATATGTATAAAGGATGACCAAGTATGGGAAAGGCATTGACTATGACTTTTCTCCATACACAAAGCCAGATACTCATGACGTAGTAAATTTATATTAATAAAAGTATCATTGGTTGGTATGTTTCTTATCTACAGAAGATGCCAGGGACAACTAGGATTTGTTCGTCTCAGCAGTTACAAACATTCACAAACTCTCCGGACAGCAGCCCTCCTCGCATCTAATGTAGTTTAGCAACTCAGCTCAAAAATATAATAATATTAAAACCATAAAGATATATTCGCGTCCAATCAATGGACAGTGCTCTAGGAAATGCTTATCCTCGTCATATCCTCATCACTATGGAGGGTAATCGTGTTCAAAAATCCAGACATGTAAACTTGTTAATCCGAATATGTAATCGTGTTGTTGTGTGAGTCTGAGTATGAATATGTATAATTCTGATCGTGTAACCTATAAAACTCGGGCATAAACACGTGTAAGATTTGACTCAGTTCCTTCGCATGATGCACAATTTGCAGCTTTATTATTTTCATAAGTTAATTAAACATGCAACTATGCACACTTTCAGTCTGTAGTTTCTGCATTTGTGTCTTCAGGCTCGGCAATAGCAATCTGACATGATACACATTGACAAATGTAAAGTCTACAAGTTTGTCGAATTTTGACATGACCTTATATGGCAACTGCCTTGCTGCGGGGAAACGGCATGCTGTAATCGCCGGAATGGATAAACAAGTGAAAAGCTGTCAATGTGACAGCAAACCGGGTTTTCTTTTACCGGTATGTGAACTGTATCCATAATCCATGTCAACCCCTATCCAGTGAAATGGAGTACCCTATATGCAATATTTTGCCAAAAAATGACTAAGTTCAAAAGCTGGTATTTTTTTCATAAATTATCAGAAATCAAAATCCTAGCAATATGCACACCTCTGATATATGTACAATTGATCTGCAAAAGAACAACTTCCTATCTTGAAAACTGTAGGAGGAGTTATCCGTACAATGAGGGTACCCTATATGCAATATTTTGCCAAAAAATGACTAAGTTCAAAAGCTGGTATTTTTTTCATAAATTATCAGAAATCAAAATCCTAGCAATATGCACACCTCTGATATATGTACAATTGATCTGCAAAACAACAATTTCCTATCTTGAGAACTGTAGGAGGAGTTATCCGTACAATGAGGGTACCCTATATGCAATATTTTGCCAAAAAATGACTAAGTTCAAAAGCTAGTATTTTTTCGATAAATTATCGGAAATCAAAATCCTAGCAATATGCACACCTCTAATATATGTACAATTGATCTGCAAAAGAACAACTTTCTATCTTTAAAACTGTAGGAGGAGTTATCCGTACAATGAGGGTACCCTATATGCAATATTTTGCCAAAAAATGACTAAGTTCAAAAGCTAGTATTTTTTCGATAAATTATTGGAAATCAAAATCCTAGCAATATGCACACCTCTGATATATGTACAATTGATCTGCAAAAGAACAATTTCCTATCTTGAAAACTGTAGGAGGAGTTATCCGTACAATGAGGGTACCCTTTTGGCAGCCGCCCGCCCGCCCGCCATTTTCACCATTTTAATAACCGGAAACGACCTGCAAAGATTTGGTAATTTTTTTGCGGAAAAATGTATGTTACTATACATGTATGTATACTTTTTTTTAAAAAATATCAAAATGATTTTGTTGTGCAAATGAAAGATAAATAATAAAACAATCTAAAACTGTTATAAATAAAAAGAAGTTTTATAATTATTAATTAAAGCACCATGTTTTGTTAAAAATTGAAAGGTTTGAAGAAATAGTAATGGTATACTAGATAAGTATCTTTATGTTTTTGCAATTATGATTTTTCTTCGGAAATTGGATTTCTGAAAGTAAGGAACGGGGTGGGTCAGATGAATTTGATCGTATGTGAACTGCTAAAGTTTAAATCATAAAATATTTTAAAATACATGTATATACCGTATTGACGATACTTTTACAAAATTAAGTAGTTGCTTTATGGCAAACAGTACATGTTCACAAGTGGCTGTAAAGCTGTAATATAATAGCTCTCCGGAATTTTTTTATCAACCAATTTCACAAAGTGAGTCTGTATTGAATCGACATTCAGGACGTCATGCTCATATCCCGTAATAATTGCTTGAAATGTTAAAAAATTCCAATTTTCACCTGCATGATAGGCTTTTTTCCCTATATATTGCCGACAATGCAAAATGAAAACATTTTTAAAAATAATTTATACCCATTTTAATTTCACGACAGTTAATTAACCTAGTCTTTGGAATTTTTATTTATTTATTTTCAAAGGGGGCCGGGGGTGTCGCTTCTTATGTCTCATAATAATCAAAATCTCAAAACCAATGTCTTTAAATTCTTTGTTTTTCTTATCGATAACTTTCCAAAAAATAATACTTTCTAAATAAAGTTGTTTTCCAGAGATAATATGATTATTGGCCTAACTTATATTTTTTTATATTTATTCCGTCCCTATTCCGGCGATTACGGCATGCCTTTACCTGCAGCGAGCCTTTTTTAATCGGTGACGTCACTGTTTCCATATATGGTCATGTCAAAATTCGACAAACTTGTAGACTTTACATTTGTTGATTTGCAACATGTCAGCCATGATATTTCAGAAAACGGAAATACAAATGCATAGACTACAGATGGAGAGTGTGTATTATAGTGGCAGGTTACATATAAATAACCAACAGCATTTTACAGCTGCAATTAGCATCTGTTGGAAAAATTAGATGGAAGGCCTGCGGGGTTAACTCTAAACTGTTTATCCCTGAGTTTTATAGGTTACACGATCAGAATTACACATATTCATACTCAGACTCACACACCAACACGATTACATATTCGGATTAACAAGTTTACATGTCTGGATTTTTGAACACGATTACCCTCCATACATCACAAGAGGTTTGTATTGAAGGACTAAGAGTTCTTGAGAGCCTATTTTCTGCAAGTTTGTACATAAATTTAAAACAGGAAGCGCTAACCACTACTCTCTAGACCAATCAGACAACACAAACAATGTTCTAATGTTCAGTATTTGTAAACAGAACGATTTAAAATAAAAAATAAACAAGTCAGCTAAAAATGTAATTTATATAATTAATAGAATGACCATACAAATATTACACCAACACATTCACAGGGCTAAGATTTAAAATATAAAAAACTAATACATGCACTCAACTACAACATTGGTAACAAATTTCACGGCGAGCATCCCCCAAAGTAAATCATAGCTTAATTGTTTAAAAATATTCTCTGGCATTTCTGTCACTTCTTCATCGGTACGATGGCGGGGAATGTGTCTATTTTGAAAAGTAAAAAAAAATGCATTTTTCAGAAATTATGAGGTGATCTGGGCGTGACCAAATCCAATAAAGCCCGATGGACTTTTTGATAGATTTGATCAAATATTAGTATGACTACTGTACATCAATGTTGCTTATATAAATACGTGAATTATGTATATAAACTTTTTTTCACATCACCATATACATCATCAGTGATACCAATATTCATCAGTTATATCAAAATATATCATAATTGTATAAACCTAATAATGTCATTTAATATATCATTAAATGTCATGTCCAAGTACAAAAAAGATCATTTATATCAATAAAGTAACGCCATGCATTATTCAATTCATTAATAAATCAAATGTATAGCACATGTGTACACAAAACTTCAATAGATACATCTTCGCTAGCCAAGTGTCCGATTCGTTCATGCAATTGATATCAACTGATTTCACGAAAACTGTATATAGAAATCAATATTAACTTAAATAAAATCATACTTAGTCAGGTGTTCCAGATTGGTACGGAGAAGGGGGGTTGTACTGCGGGGGTGGTAGGTGTAGAGTAACACTCCCGTACATCGGCCGACCAGCCTGTACCTGTAGGTCGGGGAGTGAACTGGTCCTCCTAAATCTACACAGGGCGAGGACCAGGTTAAAGATGAGGAAAAGAACCACCGCCACCACGTACCAGAACCCTGCAACATACAGAGTCAAGTTAAAGGATCCTGCAACATACAGAGTCAAGTCAAAGGATCCTGCAATGATAAGAGTTAAGTTAAAAGATCCTGCAATTATCAGAGTTAAGTTAAAGGATCCTGCAATGATCAGAGTTAAGTTAAAGGATCCTGCAATGATTAGAGTCAAGTTAAAGGATCCTGCAATGATTAGAGTAAAATTAAAGGATCCTGCTATGATTAGAGTCAAGTTAAAGGATCCTGCAATGATTAGGTTTAAGTTAAAGGATCTTGCAACATACAGAGTCAAGTTAAACGATCCTGCAATGAATAGAGTTAAGTTAAAGGATCCTGCAATGATTAGAGTCAAGTTAAAGGATCATGCAATGATTAGAGTTAAGTTAAAGGATCATGCAAGGATTAGAGTCAAGTTAAAGGATCCTGCAATGATTAGGTTTAAGTTAAAGGATCCTGCAATGATTAGAGTCAAGTTAAAGGATCCTTCAATGATTAGGTTAAAGTTAAAGGATCTTGCAACATACAGAGTCAAGTTAAAGGATCTTGCAGTGATTAGAGTTAAGTTAAAGGATCATGCAAGGATTAGAGTCAAGTTAAAGGATCATGCAAGGATTAGATTTTAAGTTAAAGGATCCTGCAATGATTAGAGTTAAGTTAAAGGATCCTGCAATGATTAGTGTTAAGTTAAAGGATCATGCAAGGATTAGAGTCAAGTTAAAGGATCCTGCAATGATTAGGTTTAAGTTAAAGGATCCTGCAATGATAAGAGTTAAGTTAAAGGATCATGCAATGATTAGTGTTAAGTTAAAGGATTCTGCAATGATTAAAGTTAAGTTAAAGGATCCTGCAATGATAAGGGATAAGTTAAAGGATCATGCAAGGATTAGAGTCAAGTTAAAGGATCCTGCAATGATTAGGTTTAAGTTAAAGGATCCTGCAATGATTAGAGTTAAGTTAAAGGATCCTGCAATGATTTGAGTTAAGTTAAAGGATCCTGCAATGATAAGGGATAAGTTAAAGGATCCTGCAATTTAAAGGATCCTGCAATGATTAGAGTTAAGTTAAAGAATCCTAGGGAACGATGAAAGTTAAGTTTAAGGATCCTGAAACAATGATAGTTTAGTTAAAGGACCCAGGAACGATGTTAGTGAAGTTAAAGGATTCTTGAAAGATGAATGTCAAGTTAAAGGATCCTGAAACGATGTAAGTCAAGTAAAAGAATCCTGGAAAGATGGGAGTCAAGTTAAAGGATCCTGGAACGATGGTACAAAGTAGTTAAGTTTAAACGATGAAAGATAAGTTAAGAACCCTGCGTAAATAATTATACCCTCTATCCATTTTTATGTATTGTAACTTTTTATCTTTAAAGGTATATGTGGCGTATATGGAGTAAAAATTTTGACATGAGTTTTAGTAAAAATATACATCATGCTTCTTATAATTAGACGTTTCACAAACTCTAGGCCCGTAAAACGTGTTCTTTCTTTAGTTATTTGTCTCTAAACTTTGCTACACGTCTGATGAATATTAATGTGATCGGCCATTTGTAACGCCACTGCGCATGAGTGCGGGAAAACCTAGTATTGAAAACACGATGGAAGAACAGTTTGTTTACAAATTAGAATCACGTTTTTCATGTCTTAAATCAAATAATTCTTATATCAGATGGTACCCGAAGCATTTTTATTCCGTTATTCATTAATGTAGAACTATATAAATTGCTAATTATGTGTAATAAAGATGAGACACGATTTAATCATAAATGACACGGAAAATGAAAGAATACCCCCTCTCCCTGAGGGATGCATGATTGTACTGAGAGTGTTTATTTATTTTTAGCTCACCTGAGCTGAAAGCTCAAGTGAGCTATTCTGATCACATTTTGTCCGTCGTCCGTCTGTCCGTCTGTCTGTCCGTCTGTCTGTCCGTCTGTCTGTCCGTCTGTAAACTTTTTACATTTTGAACTTCTTCTCTAAAACCGCTTATCCAATTTCAACCAAATTTGGCACAAAGCATCCTTATGTGAGGGCGAATATAAATTGCAAAAATAAAAGTCCGATCTGTATTCAAAGCGGAGAAAACCTTGAAACTGTAGAAAAAGGGGGGTGCATTTTTAAAAATCTTCTTCTCAAGAACTACTGATTCCAATTCAACGTAGTTTAGCATAAATTATCCTTATGGGAAGGAAAATATAAATTGCAAAAATTAAGTGCTAATTCTGTGTCAAATTTGAGTTATTACGAAAATAATAATAAAGGAAATGGGTATTTCAATCAGTTTAATAGCTTCGGGCTCGGCATCCGGTAATCCGGCATCCGGTAAAATGGGTAGGCAAGACTTGGTCTGGGCAAAACAAAGATTGGCAGATATTAATCTGCCAATCTCATTAAAATATCAGGATATTTGATGGACTAGTATATTTGTATTCGCTGTAAATATTGCTGCAAAATAATGCGTATTTGGAATTGACGATTGTCGATCTGCCTTGGCTTTTATTTTGCCACGGCCCGGGTTTGCATACCCATTTTACCTAGACTCGTATTCCATACATCTAAAACGAGGTTCTTTGTTTAAAGCAGCCATGACATTATAAGAAAAAGGGTCGATCTGACTATGATGAATTTGCTTGTTGTGCAACAGTTCGCGTATGAAGGGAAATTTTTGAAACATGCAAAAAATATCGTTGCCGATTTTGTGAAGTAAATTGAGGCTAAATATTTCAATGCGTTGACAGTTTTCACACATGACGTTGGTGTTAGCTTGTTCCGATTTTCGTTTCGTTTTCATTATTTCTGCTTGTAACCTGGGAACAATCGTCTGTATTTTTTCGTGATTTTTACGTATCAAATCAAACAGAGACTTTGGTAAATCAAACAGTTAACTGTTTACCTGCGCAAATTAAGCAAAATCTGATGTATTAAAAAATAATGAAATACAATTCATTCTACCGGTAATTCGATCGGCATTATCTTTTGCGTAATGGTAGATTAATGCAATAGGTTTTGTTGCGATGCTCGGCATTTTCTCGAGTTTATTCAATTTAAATAAAGTTTGACATTGCTGACGGAAATATGTAGGAATATACATGTATCTATATGATTCATTTCGAAAAAATAAATTGTGTTCTTTATTTGTTATAGTGAATGTTTCTTGTGTTTAATTGTTTTCAATTTCTAATAACTAACCATATTTGAGTGTTAAGCTTCAAATTATAAGCAAGATACAGAGATTTGCTCACAATTCTATGTTTGTACACAGATCTTAAAAACTAAAGATTAAAAAAGTAAAAAATTTGTCAATATTTATTGAGAAAATTTTCAAAGTCTGTTCGTTCAAAAACCAACTTTAACATCTTATTGTATTGTAAACTTAACATTTTTTCGTCATTATTACTCCTACTGTACATGTGATCCTTCACTGTGTTTGTGTACATTTGTATAAACTGATTTTGAACCTCAAATACCAGTGAACTGGTATTGAGTGAATAAAAGAATATAAAATCTTAGGCCATTCTTTTTTTCCATTTTAAATGCTGAATAGGAAATACCAAGTTAAAAATCATAAGCTGAATGTAATAAACTCATGTGAACAAAATATGAATCAAACCTAGGCGAACTGTGAGCTCTGTATGTTGCTTATAATTCTACAATTGACGCTGAAATTTTGGTTGAACATTAGAAAATCTCTATGAATTAGAGTATGTTAAATACTTGTACAAACAAAATAAAATAATGATACTGTGAAATCATTAGATTTCGTGGTGGCTCATTTTTCGTGGAATTCTTGGGTACCTCTCATCCACGAAATAACATCCTTCACGAATTGATGAATTAGGGTAATAAAGTCATATTCCCTTTTGTAGATATATATGAAAACACGAAATTACGTCCCCACGAATCTGTAAAATTTAAGTCATCCACGAAAATTGGCCCCCACGAAATTTAATGATTCCACAGTATTCTGTATATATCTACTCTCCTTCTCTTTATACAATAAATAATGTGAAATCTACATCAATTTTGATAGTTTTTCAGACACGAGTAAATAAAAACGACATCTTTAAAACAGTTTCCATATTTCTGACACATTTCTGTTGCGGGGATAAAGTAATTATCGCTATTCCTAAGAATATCACAGCGGAAAATTATCCTGGTTTGTACGCGAAGTAAATAACAGTCATTTAATTGTAATGGAGAAGACAAATAAAATTTTTGAATGTTTTTAATTTGAGAAATTGAGCACATTGAGGTACAATTTTCTTCTTCACATCTATACGTGTAGGGTTTTTAAAATAAAAAACAATAACTATTATTTTTTTTTAAAACAATAACTAGTAAGTACTGAGTAGTTGATGAAAAAAATGTAACTATATGCACTCATATATTTTGATCGCTTTACAAAGTGGGGGGGGGGGGGGGGCAGAACGAAAATATAGGGATTTGGAAGTTAACAACTTAACAGTATACCTCTACCAAATGTTTAGTTTTATATCTTGCGTAGAATTTTCTTATTCTGGTAAAAAATAGTATTTCATGAAGGTACAATGTCAAAGATTACATGTATACAAAAAAAGTGTAAAATTCGAATACTTTACAATATTTATTTTTTGTTTTTCTACCGAGGGACCATATGGCACAATATCTTTTGAACGCCCATTGTTGCTCAGGTGAGCGATGTGGCCCCATGGGCCTCTTGTTTACTCAAAATTTTCTCTAAACGAAAATCCACTTGTGGTTCGTAACTTATAAAGTAAAGACATGGAACACATGGAGCACGTACGAACCTGACTAGCAAAACCACTACAACTTCATGATAAAAACTTATTAAACTAAGTGTTAATTCGGCTTTAATTCCTATTCCACAAATCTACATGGTCTCCGATGACAATCTTCCCTTTGTTCCTATCCTTGGCAGTCTGTCTCTTTTTTCTGTCTTGGTCAAATCTGTCAAACTGAAACGGTATTACGGGTATACCTATCTTTCTCGTCGTCGCCATAATTGCTGTGATAGACTGAGCGTGGTATCACGTGGCCGATATAAGGCGGGATTTATTCAAATGCTGCATTTATTGTGGACGCGAAAATAATTATAAAAATCATATGTTAATTTCTATATCTTTTTAACCCGATTGATATAAACTGCGTAATTCATTGTGAAGATATCTTTAAATAACATATTTAAATAAATAAAACAATCAAATATTTTAGCATGAAAAAATACGCCACATATACTTTTAACAGACATTTGACTAGGATAAAAAAAAGTTTTATTTTAAAAAAAAGTGTGCTTACTACTTAAAAAATTCTACATATCCTAAAATTGCTTACACCAGAGATTCTAGACTTCAGTGAAACATTAGTGTAATACCTTTGTATTGCTTAGAAACATATCGTAGGATTTACTTACACCAGAGTTTGTGGACTTCAGTGAAACATTAGTGTAATACCTTTGTATTGCTTAGAAACATATCGTAGAATTTACTTACACCAGAGTTTGTGGACTTCAGTGAGGTTACAACACTCTGTATCATCATTGCAGCAGAACTGATGGCCTACATAGTTAAATTAGAAAGAGTAACGGGTAGAAGTGGCTATTGTTTTGAATACATGTAGTATAAACATTGTACCTTTGGCTATTTATCAATGCCATAAAAACAAAAGATTTTCTTGAACTGTACAAAACAATTCTTACGAAGACTCCGGGTATAGCTAGAACTGCACACACGGCGTAGATTCTTAGAGGGGGGGGGGGGGGGGGTAAACGTTAAATAATCACAATCATTTATTGATTCCACGAAAATCCCTCAATGTCTTATCTAATCCTTTATTTATTTAAAACCAATAAGGAAACATACATTTAATATAAGGTGTGAATTTATCTTTTGCTTAAATCCTCACAGAAAGGTGATAGTCTCTACCGTCCTTCTTACTCGGTGAATAATAAAAAAAAGTTTATTCCCTATGATTAAGGTGGAATATATAGTTCAAAGAGACATATTCAGTCCCTGCAGCTAGGGACTAAATGGGTCATTACCATCCGTATTTGAATACAGTGTAGTATGGAACTTGTTCAGCCGTTTTCGTGCGTGTGTGTGGGGAGTGGGGAATTGTAATTGAACTGTGCTTAAACTAATCAAAAAGGAAAGGGGGAACTCTAATTAATAAAAATATGTAACATATATCGGACCATTCCAAACGTTAGGTAGGAGGGAAAGGAAACCACTTTGACGTAATGGTAACACAGTACAATATATATATGGAGTATATATTTATTTTAAAGAAAAAGCAACAGGTCAAGTGTTTTTTAAAAAGCTCTTGCGCAAATCTTTAATTCATTTGTACTAAACTATCAGTCATTGTAATAAATTGCCTGTAAATTGCATTTCTATACATTGTAATTATAACTTACCTGTTTAATGTATTTCTATGCATTGTGATAACCACCTGTTAATTGTATTTCTATACATTGTGATAACTTACCTGTTAATTGTATATCTATACATTGTGATAACTCACCTGTTAATTGTATTTCTATACATTGTGATAACTTACCTGTTAATTGTATTTCTATACAATATGATAACTCACCTGTTAACTGTATTTCTATACAGTGTGATAACTTACCTGTTAATTGTATTTCTATACATTGTGATAACTCACCTGTTAACTGTATTTCTATACATTGTGATGACTTACCTGTTAATTGTATTTCTATACAATATGATAACTTACCTGTTAATTGTATTTCTATACAGTGTGATAACTCCCCTGTTAATTGTATTTCTATACATTGTGATAACTTACCTGTTAATTGTATTTCTATACATTGTGATAACTTCCCTGTTAATTGTATTTCTATACAGTGTGATAACTTCCCTGTTAATTGTATTTCTATACAATATGATAACTTACCTGTTAATTGTATTTCTATACATTGTGATAACTCACCTGTTAACTGTATTTCTATACAATATGATAACTTACCTGTTAATTGTATTTCTATACAATATGATAACTTACCTGTTAATTGTATTTCTATACAGTGTGATAACTCCCCTGTTAATTGTATTTCTATACATTGTGATAACTTACCTGTTAATTGTATTTCTATACATTTTGATAACTTACCTGTTAATTGTATTTCTATACAGTGTGATAACTCACCTGTCAACTGTATTTCTATACAGTGTGATAACTCACCTGTTAACTGTATTTCTATACAATATGATAACTCACCTGTCAACTGTATTTCTATACAGTGTGATAACTCACCTGTTAACTGTATTTCTATACATTGTGATAACCACCTGATAATTGTATTTCTATACAGTGTGATAACTTACCTGTTTATTGTATTTCTATACATTGTGATAACTTACCTGTTAATTGTATTTCTATACATTGTGATAACTTACCTGTTAACTGTATTTCTATACAGTGTGATAACTTACCTGTTAATTGTATTTCTATACATTGTGATAACTCACCTGTTAACTGTATTTCTATACATTGTGATGACTTACCTGTTAATTGTATTTCTATACAATATGATAACTTACCTGTTAATTGTATTTCTATACAGTGTGATAACTCCCCTGTTAATTGTATTTCTATACATTGTGATAACTTACCTGTTAATTGTATTTCTATACATTGTGATAACTTCCCTGTTAATTGTATTTCTATACAGTGTGATAACTTCCCTGTTAATTGTATTTCTATACAATATGATAACTTACCTGTTAATTGTATTTCTATACATTGTGATAACTCACCTGTTAACTGTATTTCTATACAATATGATAACTTACCTGTTAATTGTATTTCTATACAATATGATAACTTACCTGTTAATTGTATTTCTATACAGTGTGATAACTCCCCTGTTAATTGTATTTCTATACATTGTGATAACTTACCTGTTAATTGTATTTCTATACATTTTGATAACTTACCTGTTAATTGTATTTCTATACAGTGTGATAACTCACCTGTCAACTGTATTTCTATACAGTGTGATAACTCACCTGTTAACTGTATTTCTATACAATATGATAACTCACCTGTCAACTGTATTTCTATACAGTGTGATAACTCACCTGTTAACTGTATTTCTATACATTGTGATAACCACCTGATAATTGTATTTCTATACAGTGTGATAACTTACCTGTTTATTGTATTTCTATACATTGTGATAACTTACCTGTTAATTGTATTTCTATACATTGTGATAACTTACCTGTTAATTGTATTTCTATACAATGTGAAAACTCACCTGTTAACTGTATTTCTATACAGTGTGATACCTTACCTGTTAATTGTATTTCTATACATTATGATAACTCACCTGTTAACTGTATTTCTGTACATTGTGATAACTCACCTGTTAATTGTATTTCTATACATTGTGATAACTTACCTGTTAATTGTATTTCTATACATTTTGATAACTCACCTGTTAATTGTATTTCTATACATTGTGATAACTCACCTGTTAATTGTATTTCTATACATTGTGATAACTTACCTGTTAATTGTATTTCTATACAATATGATAACTCACCTGTTAACTGTATTTCTATACAGTGTGATAACTTACCTGTTAATTGTATTTCTATACATTGTGATAACTCACCTGTTAACTGTATTTCTATACATTGTGATGACTTACCTGTTAATTGTATTTCTATACAATATGATAACTTACCTGTTAATTGTATTTCTATACATTTTGATAACTCACCTGTTAATTGTATTTCTATACATTGTGATTACTCACCTGTTAATTGTATTTCTATACATTGTGATAACTCACCTGTCAACTGTATTTCTATACATTGTGATAACTCACCTGTTAATTGTATTTCTATACATTGTGATAACTCCCCTGTTAATTGTATTTCTATACATTTTGATAACTCACCTATTCATTGTATTTCTATATATTTTGATAACTCACCTGTTAATTGTATTTCTATACATTGTGATAACTCCCCTGTTAATTGTATTTCTATTCATTGTGATAACCTACTTGTTCTATACGTCTGAAAAACTACCATTCATAGTTCTACACATTATGGAAATAAACATACCTTAACATTGGAATAATATACGTCGTAATTTCCTATACTTGCCTTTTATTGTAATACTGTTGCATATTTTTATTCATTTAACAAAAGACTTTTATAAACTTGATGAACGTATCATACCTGAACAAATTATATCCTTTTTGCAGAAAAAAGCCTGCAAAAACAAGAAATCGAACTTTATACAATTATTCCATTTTATTTGATGCAAATTAGTTTCTATTTGTCTCTCTTGGATATGAACGAGCACAGGACAACACTTTATAAATAGTGCCTGTTTGGGAGGGTAACAGTTGAAATTGACACCCCGAGAAAACCATTGTCAACCGACGCGAAGCGGAAGTTGACAATGGTTTTCGAGGGGTGTCAATTTGAACTGTTATTCTCCCAAACAGGCACTATTTATTTTATTATACTGAATGTCTTAATTTTAGAGGTTTTTTACTGCTTTTATATAGAAATGACGCGAATTTCACGGCGAACCGTCCGCGCATAATTTACGCGCATGTAACAATTCGTTGTGTTACCCGTTGCTAAGTATGTTGCTAACGCTGAGGGTAATAGAACGGATTATCAATTGTGTCTAAACCAATCAGATTTCAGTATTTAAAATGAAAGTATAATAAAATATATTGGTACATAGGATGTACACGTACATTTACTTGTACAATTAACAAAATACAATTTAATAATACACTTCTTCAAATATCAGTCCACGTGTACCTTAGCTATTATTATTTGTCCATTAACTTATTGATTTTTTTTTCAATGTACCTATCAACAAATACTAGTAATTCAATCGATAAAATCAATCAATTTAATCACCCAATCAATCAGTCAACTTACCTTGACACAAGAGACGTAGAAACATACATGGATAACAAGCAACGTCAGGGACGCCATAATTCACCCGTCATGGAAACATATAGATGTACGTTATACTGAGCAGCGTGTGTCGCCGGCTGTTGATGTAACGTGTCGCAGCGTTACGTTATAATTACAGTACAAGTCTATACATTTACACTGGAATAGTGACTATTCACAAGTACCAAAGTTGTTGTTATATCTGTGAGCTATAACCCGACATAACCCTCTCTCTGGTAGGTGGCACCAAATTAACATGCTGGGGTCAAATTCCAATGGGTTTTTTCTTTGAGGAAATAAATTGTTTGATAATAACAAGGAGGTCAGTCATGTTTCCTTGAGACCTGATCGAAGACTCAAACAAGCTTAGGAGTGCTCAGGATAAAAATGTCAGTCTCCGAGATTACGGGTTGCTGGATAGCTCTACATTCATTCACCCTACCTATTGGACTGGTGGGATTAACGAATCATATTGGTCTATTTAATGCTTCCACATACTGCCTCGAAAAAAGGAAATATTCTCGTGGAAACAAGAAGACAGAAAAGCCAAGAAAAGACAGTCAGATGAAATATAGTCTGAGAGAGCGAATAAGATCAAGAACCAAAATAAATGCATGCATATTTATGGTTATTTAATAAACTTTTGAACATCACACATGTACCATACAGTTAATTCATCACTGAATCGGATCAGGAAAGTCCAAAGTCATTTTCCCATAAGCAGACGCAACGTTTATTTTTGGTATCTTGCACGGCTGCTTCATGATTTGATCCCAGTAAAGAGGAACTTATTTGCAATAATTTGAATTTTATATGATGATATGATATTATAATAATATCTCAGTCATGTAGCATATACAGTACTGATGTTTCCGTATTTTTTTTTCTCACACTGAACAAACCGATCTCACACCAATGATAATCTAAGAAAAAGCTGTATTTCTCGGTCTGGAGACAGATGTTGCAATATTTCTTGGTCAGAAAGTCACATGAAACAGGTATAGCGTATTTGTTGGTCAAGAGACAGGTTTATCTAGGTATTTCTTATGAATGACCGACTTCACACATCCAAACCCAAACAGCTTCTGGGGCATGTACGTTCCTGTTAGAGAAGACGTCTTGTTATTGATGCTGAAACAGATGACGTCATCAAATACTTCTGACGACTTTATGCCGCCATAAACTATCACAGAATCGCCTTGTAATACTGAACCAAAGCTATAACGCTCGAACCCCGGAATCCTTCCAACAGATTCTGCTTCTCCTTCTTGAAACGACAGAATTTCCCCGTCCGGACAAATAATGAGGATTTTCTTTTGATAAGCTAGAGCAGACGACAATCTACAGAAAACCGGAAGTTGAGATATAACAGTGCACGTGTTTCGCCGTGTGTCAAAGCACTGAACAATCTTAGTATCATAGTCCTCTCCAGTTACCCCACCAAACAGAAATATTTTTTCTCTATGAACGGCGGAAGCAGCCGACCGGACCGGCGTACTAAGGTACCCACAATCCTCCCATTCGCCAGCTACCAGCTTAAACTTCTCTATTGCTAATATAGTCCGGAACCCTTCCTCATTTCCGTCATCATATCCTCCCAACACATACACTGATTCACCGACAGCCTCCATGGAATGACGTCGTCTGCCTAGCAACATCGGCTGACAGCGTGACCACGTGTTCCAGTTAGTATGGTAACACAACATTCCTTTAAGTTTTGAGCTTCCACCAGATACAAATATTGCATTTCCATATGAACACGTAGAAAATTCAACACCAGGGTCATAGGGCAAAGGTTCAAGGTAGTTCCACGTCATGTTTGACCTACAGCACGTGACAGTCCTGGTAGAAAGTTCTCGGTGGTCACTCCCGCCTATACAGACGACAACTTCTTCAAAATCACCGGAATTGCGATAAACAAGTCGCGGAGATACGAACTCATGTCTTCTAGCCGGAAGTAGATGATAACGTTTAGCTTCCTCTAGAATATTTTTGCACTCTTGTTCGCTCTGAATCAGGGGGTTTTGTTCCACGACCTCCAGGAGATATTCAGGTTGCAGCAGCGGAAGTCTCAGATATGGGAAGAGAGTTGCGATGTGCTGCTTCCTGTTATCGAGATCAGCGTGAACCCAGTCAAATACGGTCTCCATGACGATCTCCTCGTCCTTGACATTCAGATCGTTATCACTAATGATACTGATGACGTCATACACGTCCAGGGCTCTGAAATCCTCAGTATGGCAGATTTCGAAAAAGTAATGCAGAATGAATTTAAAGGCTTTTCGGGCTAAGAGGTGACAGCCGTGCCCCTGGGCAAGCTTCCATGTCCCTAGACAGTTCTCTGTATCTACCCTGGAAATCATGAACTCCTCACATCGCTCCACTAGACACTTGATCTGCATCATGACAGACGCTTGCAGCAGATCCCCCACATTGTCCTCGTCTAACTCCAGTTCCCCGCTGTATATAAATTTCAGGATGAGATCGAAAGTTGAGCTCGGGACGTTCTGGATGTTGACCATGCGATTTTGGGATTCTATCATCCCGGATGTAAACATGGCGTCAAAGTAAGGTGACATGGCCGCCAGGAGGAGCTGATGGGAGTGGAAGGTCCGCTGTTCCACAACGATGTCCACATCACTATACTGGGTGGACTCGTACAGCTGCCGCAGCCCCGAGCACAGGGCGGTGACGTAATCAGTCCTCAGACGGTCCGGTTCTGTCTGTCCCATAGCACCTAAAAACACAAGTAAAAGGGCTGTCAATGTTCGCATGTACTGCCATCATTTTACACTTGTAAAACGTCATGACATACGTTTTGTAGAAGACATTCTCAAATTTAAGAGTCTGCTAAGTCATTTAATTTCATGCTACTGAAAATGTGTATGATTATGTCTTTTTAATAAGAACAATCCTATATTGACTGACAGACAGAATCTTAAGGCAGTTGACAAGTTGTGGATACTACTTAAATAAATATAACTTAAGTATGTTTTATAACAAATAATATCAGTCATAAATTTTTATTTAAGTAGAACTCTCAGCTGGTAATATATAATTGAATATATTTTTGACAATTTCAGGAAATTATCGTAAGTTCTTGTAACACTTTACTTGAAAGAATTCACTTTACAATAATTTCTTGTGATATTTTCTCACATGATTTTCACGTGAATTTCCCCTCGCTAGATAAGACTTTCTTTAATATTATCTCCTGTAAATGTAATTTCACGTGAATTGCACGTAAAAGTCATTTAAGTTCGCATTAACGTGAATTTTCATTTATTTCATTTGGGGGGGGGGGGGGGGGGGGGGGGCTTCAATGTTTCTATAGAGAGGATGGGCACTGACAAAGACTCTGTCTAGTTTGTATAGATTTGGTTTGTAATTTGACAGTTGATAAAATTAGTAAATACTTTCAGTCATTATGTCCACAGTTTCCGATAATGGAGCATATACAATTTGTACCTCCAATGAGGGTTTCAATTTCTCGGTCTGTACAAAGTTCAGTTATCATTTCCTTATAATATTCGTCGTTAGATTTGTTAGCCGACTGTTCGACAGCTAAATCATGTAACATGCATCAAAGTTCAATAAATGTTGATTTCCCTTTTTTACTGGGCTCAAAGAATGACAAAGATTTTAATTGTCAATGATTCAGGTTTCTAATATTGTCCGTAGCTGTTTGAGTTGTGTAGCAAGTGAAAACAGATAAAAGAAATGCTCTTGAATGAAAATTTAAAAGACTAAACCAAACATGTAAACAAAGAAATTGTCGACCTTTGGAGCCGAATTGATTGGGATAGAGTCAGACTGATCATTGTTCCCGGCTGACCTACGATAGTCTTAGATCTATATATGTACATCTGTATCCGCATTTCAAAGCATGTCTCACACCCTTTATTGATAATTTTGATGATTTATCAAACACAGCACAGTAGGTATAAGTATCATCGATGCCACGTTGTTTATAAAGAATATTTTAAAAACAGCTGATGTCCCAACATGAACAGTCGTCTCAAAAGAGGCGTTCCTTTTTTTTAGGTCTCCTTGTTTACAAATCATTACTGATGCCTGAAAACATTTTACAGTTCATTGCTGATGATTTAAAGAACAGATGTAACCTCAATCACTTGCAGGTTCTCAAGGATTATAATCAACAGTCGTAGATCGATAACTCGGTTAAACCCCCCCCCCCCCCCCCCCCCCCCTTGTCTCGTACTTCATCTACAGAATTCACATGCCCTACAACAAGCTGATTAGCTTGCACTGTAATACTGTAATCAAACTCCACAGAAATTGGAGATATCCTAACAACAGGTTAGATTACACGGCACCTACCTTTCTTGGGCTCGCTATTTAATTTCTACGCGTTCCAACAGGATTCAAAGCGGGATAACTCTATTTAAATGTCTGGATCATATTGTAAATTTTGAGTTTACCGGGTGGCAGTGAATACAAAATTTACAACATGACAACTTGTAAATATTGTATTTACTGCCACCCGTTAAACTCAGAATTTACGACATGACATGTTAAGGTGGAAAGCTACATCAACAGTTTGTTCTATGTATCGTTGGAGCATCGTATCTGAAACATGATTTAGTTGTTTAAAGAAAAATATTTGCCCATTTTTTTTTTTATTTTATATGAATTTATTTTTTATGAGAAAGTATAAAATGTGTTTTGGTTGTAAAAAACACACTGTGTTTTAAATGAAAAATTATTTTTGAAAATTAAAAAAAAACAACTTTTGTTCATGTTTTTAAAAACCATAGAAAACATCGTTTGAACACACGTGTTATTGATTGTCTATATATGATTGTATATGGAATACACACATATTCTGGGCGATATATACTAGTAACGTGTCTGTTTAATTTCTAAAGTACTGCTTGGGGGAACATTTTTTAACAATAACCACTCATATATGAATGCATCCCAGTACTTGCAAATAAATGTATCCCCTTGCATCATATGTCTAAGACAACCTCAGTGCTGGTATATGTTTTATAGATCAGATTTACCTCCCATTGTAACCGACTAGGCTTCCTTAACCAGTGCAATATTTATATATGCATTATGCACTGCTCTTTGACACTCTTGTTATTGTGTAGATGTAGTTATAATCTTGCTCCTTGTGAAACATATATTATTGTAAGTAGAAATAATGTTATATGCAGTAGAATAAGTGTAGTTATAATCTTGCTCCTTGTGACACATATGTTATTGTATGTAGAAATAATGTTACATGCAGTAGAATAAGCCTGCAATGTGGACCTGGACATTCTTTCCATCCATGTATTTTATCCATTATTAGCTATAATCATGATTATATTATCATTGTTTTTATTGTAAAGCCCTTGAAGGTCCTTGATTGGTGAATAAATATAAACATATCTATTTACTAAAGACAATTAACAGTAGAATTATCTCGGAAGTTATAGTACACTAAATTGACAAAAACTGTTTATTATGTAAACCATTTTAATGTATAGGGACTGATAGTCCTTAAAAATCTGCTGCTGACACATTCAGGAATCATACAAAAACATTTAACTGAATAGAACATCTTAAGTATTTGATAATCATTTAATTCCATATACATGGACCCAGAGTTCACTAAGTCATGATCGGTAGACTAAGGTGTCTTTTGTTTATATTTACCACCACAGCAAAGTATTGGTTGGAATCTGGTGGGAAGGGCAGTTTCTTGATGTCACATTGCAGCTGCTTGGTTTCTGTGACGCTGTATCGGATGACCTTGGCCTCTCTCTGAGCTGTTTTTGTGTCGCTGACCAGGAGAACGCTTCCTTTGTAGTACACCACAGAGTACGCCGTCATCATCAGCCTCTGTGAAATGGTCCCGATAAGCTCGGGCGCGGACTCATAGGGGTCTGTTCTGCTGGACTGTAGAAGCTTCCCCTCGGCAGTGACGTGGAAGAAATATTCCTCGTTAGAACAGATCCTCATTATTCCGGTCAGGACGCCTTTTGGAAAGGAACCAATTTCCGTGCAAGTTCTAGTTTTCAGATCATAGCATTGTA
Source organism: Magallana gigas (assembly GCF_963853765.1). Taxonomy (NCBI): domain Eukaryota; kingdom Metazoa; phylum Mollusca; class Bivalvia; order Ostreida; family Ostreidae; genus Magallana; species Magallana gigas. The sequence goes on along the minus strand of NC_088859.1, from coordinate 53,070,696 downwards.
TGGCGTGTGAAAAGGTGACAATGCTCTGGGAGCCGCCAAAAATCAGGATCTGGGAAGCAACGCATGCGCAGGAGGCGTCCGACACCGGGATGCAGAGCTCCCCTTCTTTTGACCAAGCACCCTTACCAATGCTGTATTTCTGAATAGTATTGAACGTGTCGTTGGGCATTGACTTTCCACCGATGACAAAAATGTCCTCTCCTACTCCACACATACAGTGACCAAATCGCCGAAAGCCCATCCTTTGCAAGAATGTCCAGTCATTGCTGCGACAATCGTATTTGACAAAGTTGTTAAGATTTCCCGAGCCCCCCGATATGTAAACACAGTTGTCATGGAAACATATACCCGGACTTCCCCCCGGGTTAAAGTTGGTAATCTGGTTCAGCGCGAACCAGGCGGACTGCATAAAACTGTAGCAGACGATGTCGACGTCATCAGAGAAGTGATTAGGTCTCACAACCAGGAGCACGTGGTCGTTTCTGTATGAATCTGATGTCATATGCTCGTCGACCTGCAGCAGTCGTGTCTGACAGGAGGAGTATTTCGCCAAGTGGGGGTTTGTCCCACAGATCCTCTGGCGGGTTTCCCTCCTGATTTGGGAACACCGGACATGGTAAAGCAGGGAAGACAGAGATTCTTCGGATTGATTGTCCTGTCTGTCAAACCATTGGAGAATCAGGTTCAACACGCCCTCCTCTCCCGGTACAATGAGATCATCGCTTGATATTAGTTCCTGAAGTGTATGAGAATTCAACTTCTGAAAGGATTTCTTACCAAGCAATTCTACGATATTTTCTTTTATAAAATTTAATATATTATCTGCCAGGTTTTTACAGCTGTAGCATTCTGCTAGAGCTAGGACATCCACACAGTTGTCTACATCTGTATGTGTGCAAAGGAACCTCTCACAAAGATTTCTTAATGGCTTTATCTGAAAATATACCGAGGCCGCAAACATGAGATCGGCATTTGCATTGTCTATGTCCGCCTTCCCTGTATAGATATAAGATAGTATATTTTCTACGACATGTTTATCAAATCCGTGTAACTCTATTGCAATATGGTCTTCGGATTCCTTCATGCCCGACGAAAACATTGCGTCGAAGTACCCAGACATTGCCGCTAGGACGGGTCTATGGCACCGGAAGCTGGCCCCGCCCACTTCGAGTATTACGTCAGTAAGTACTTCATTCCTCCACAGTTCCAGTAGCTGCTCCGAGAACACCCTCAGTCGCGCCCTTTCCATGATGTCAAGACGACTTTGTATGACTTGAACTTGTTTTGATTTTACAAGAAATTCTATATCGAGTTCGTCGGCTGCCCTCGACATTTTGACGTCGAGATCTTCGAGCCCGACGTTCGTCCAGTGGTACAGCTTCTCCATGAGGTACTCGGGATTATTCTCCATCTCCAAGAAATTAACTGACGACTGGAGGCAGGTACCCAGCATCCTTTGAGAGTAAACGGCCAGCACAACTTTGTGACATGGAGTCCTTGCGTCCCCATAGACCAGGTTAAAATCGGCGTGCTTCCCCTCATCTCTCAGACAGGACAGTCCCTGTAACAGGAGCCTACAGTGCCGCACATTCATCTCTACAAATCAAAGAAAGACGAATCGATTCAAATGTAGTCGAACAATTACCTGCACGGGTTATCTAACTTTTTGTATTGGAAATTTAAATATCGATTATTTGAATCAACGTATGTGTTTAGATCTGTTTACTGGTTGAAAGTTAACGTTTCATCATGTAATATATAAACAATCGGAGGATACATTGTATTTCACTCACCTTAAGTAGGGTTTTCTCTGTGTTGATCTAGTACAATCAAAGAAGCGAAGAGTCATCTGCATCATGCTGTACACTGTAGTCAATGCCGGTACTGTCATCAAAAAGCGATGTACAACATGAACAATAGAGAAATGTTTGTGCGTCATGTTCATACGTAGTTCGATGACGGCGGGAATTTTAAAAACACCAGAATCATATGAACCCTGGAAAGTGCACCTTAGCAAGCTTTTTGGTATACACAACGTAAAAAGCGGTTTTTACCGAAAACCATTATTTTGCGAAAATGCTGAAAGTGGGATTTATTTTGTATCATACACATCCGTGCCAACCAAAGATATTACGGCCTGGGACACCTTCATATTGTGGTCCACACTTCCTATCGAAATCAACAATAAAATCAAGTATAATTTTAATTTCTTTTCTTTCCCAACTGTTTCAGCCTTCATTGTATTTGTCATTATTCGAATCCCGCTCGGGCTTTTACAACTTTTACCTTTCAAAAAAAACAAAAAAACATAATTTTGGTCAAATTGTGTAAAAGTTGAAAATTCTAAATCTGTGAAAGCATTTTGAATATAATGAACGGTCATCCACATTAACTTGTTTCTTACTCGTTGAAAAAAAAAAGGCGAAGTTTAGTTTCTAATGTAAACAGGAAGAATTCGTAGAATATTTACTCATTCGGTTAAAAAATGATAAAGATGTAATGAATGAAAAACTGAAAAAACAAAATTGTACGCATTTTTTATGGTGTTTTTTTTTTACTTTCTACACTGAGCGGGTAAGGATTTTCAGAACATATGCATAAAAAAGAGACGTGCATAACCTTAATATTGTTGCATAGGTATTGTATCACAGATACCTGACACAGGTATTGTATCACATATACCTGACATAGGTACATGTATTGTATCACAGATACCAGACACAGGTGCTACTACTCCACCCGTTGTCTTCACTGCCACGCCGCCAATGGACGCCAAGAAAACGAAAGAATCGGGTTCTTTGAAAGCATCAACTGATAAAAGATATTGAAAAAAAATGATGTGATACTGTAAGTACGTAAGTTAATACTTTATTATAGTGACGTGTGTTTCAACTGAACATATACACATTGAAATATAACATATATTGTCACACCAGGCCCATCGGACCTATATGTCACTGTTTTAAATTCTAATACAAATATAAAAGGGGGAGTTAAAATTTGAAGTTATATTACAGACAGCTTGGAGTGGTTGGTGGGGTTGTAAACAACACGAATATATACTGGAGAGGGGTGGGATAAAATTGAGGCATCATCAGAATAAAAGTTAACAAATTTGGATAATTATGATTGATTTTATATTAAAAATTTCAATTATAATTGTAAACTATAAATGCTGGCTGTCAAGTGCGTATAAACTAAAAAAAGAAAAAGAACAATGTTTGCACAAGTATTTATAAATATTGCGTGCGTATATTACGGTCATGGTGTCCAAATATGTGGAAGTGTCAAAACTGGCATCTTTAATCAGCATGCTTATGTGGTGCACACATTTGTTTGTTGACTTTGAAATAATATACAGTCATGTAAGTCTTGTACAGAAGGGTTTTAATACTGAAAAAGTTTTAAAGTATTGTCAATATGTTGATGTCTGAGAAAAAAAAATCGACAATCAGATTCGATTACAGTCAAGTAGAGCTGAGCCCGTTGACTTGCCAGTAAGAATTACCTCCCGTGACCCGTTGAGATCCCAGTTGATTGACACCAGATCTCGTTAAGGTGGGTATTTTCTCTACCTCCTGCCTTGTACCACACACAAATGCTAGATTAATTACTGAATATTTGAACATTTAATTACAAACTCTCCTGTGTCTTATACATGTTCACAACAGTTTAAGATTTGTAACATTGTAAATAATTGTGTTTTAAATCTGCCCTACCACACGCGTAAAAGCGACAGACAAAGGGAAATGGGGGCTCCCCACGCATCAATATAAATCTTCATCATATCCTCTCATTTTCTGCCCAGAAAGTCCACACGAACTGTCCCGATTGGTGAAATGACTTCACAACTACCGCTGCGATCACGGGCCACCAGTCCTGGAGCCCTCTCTGTGGCGAGGAGCAGCGTGGGGGATACGTGGCTCGGAGCGGACAATGGGGGGCTGATAAATCGCTTCGGAATTACCACTCTTTATCACTGTTTGGCAAATATAATTAAACAATCTTTTATAAGGCGAAATATTCTTTTCAGCAGGGATAACTTAATTACAGAGAAGAGAGGCGCAATAAATTTTGTGAAGTTTTAATATCTCGCTTCTTTCTCGTACATTTTATTGCCTTGATCTTACAAGATCAGCTTGGGGGAAATAGCTATATTGTATTGATATTAAACTGCTTTTGTGTCCACGAACGCAAAACTCTAGAACAATCTGGATAATCTTTTATTTGGGCTAAGATTTCAATATAATATCCGCAAAATGATAATTAATATCACATTTTCCCGTAATTACGTTCGCTTGTGTATATTTTTTGCTTTGTAATAATGACGCGATGCGGGTTTGAGAAGCGCTGTAAACCATGATCACCCCACGGGTGACTCTACACGTCAAGTGCCGAAGACTTATAATGTCTTAAACAATGCTTGCCCCCACTGAAAGTGATCTCTGACATCCAAATGATACTGTCGACCCTATACAGGTGCTGGGGGTTTTATGTTGGTGTTTTTTATGAGCTCGACCAAAATACAAGACTATTTATGGTGCAAATACCAAGAGTAATATATGGCCTTTGATATTCTTGCTTTTTCTTTTTTAAGAAATTTCGTCCCGAGAGGACAAATTCTACGTAACATTCCGATTAATAAACCTGTAAAAGATAAGATACGACAATAAACAGGTAACATAGATATAATAGATGCATTTAGTTTTTGAATAACATTATTCCCCATTGTTCCATTGCTCCAAATGAGATTGCCTTGGTTATATTTACTAATTTTTTTCGGGGGGGGGGGGGGGGGTGACGGGAGGGTTCCCTCCAATCCATGTCTTGCAGACCTGCTAGGTACACAACATGAAGGAGCAACTGTTTTCTATAAGTGTCGGGATCGAGAGTCACCTCTTACACACAGTCAAACACCAAACCGCAGATACAACATGGTTCGTCGGATATCTACCGACATTTACACCAATGTGGTTATAATTTCAGCAGGTGTGAAACGCTACTCTGTAATACGTGTAGTTTGATTAATTAAGAAGCTTGATCAGGGCCTGATTAACAAAGCACGGCAGGTGACTAAAACGTAGCCGTGTTCTGTTGAATATACGAGTATATACTTACTTACATGTATCTGTAGGTATAGTAATAACAGAATATCTCATGATAATGACACATATGTCTTACCGTGTTAACAATGCAAATTTATGAGAAATAACTTAAAACATTAGAAAATTGTCCGACCAAATTGTTCTTCTATGCTGCTAGCCTTGTTGCCCCTTTTCATCATTTGTTATTTTGAAGGCTATGCATTAAATTGCAACGAAGAATTCAAGCATGCACGTGACATCTTGAAGTGCGAGTTAATCAAGATAAACTGTTCCAGGACAAAATTAATCTTTTATTGTTACATTCTTTTGCTTATCATCGACAAAACATATTCTGTGATTTATCATTAATTGCAAATTAAAAAAAACATTTAAATAAAAAACTAACTTCTTGCATAATGAAACTCGCTTCGTTTTTGGTCTGCTGAATACAGTCAAGTGGTATAATGTGCGGAACAGAACAAGCCAATAATGAGTTGATGGTTCAAATGAAGATACTTGCTTTTCGTTTTAGTCCTTTAAACATCCTTTGGTAGAAAGTCTTTCTTTTTAAGTGAATAAATGACTGCATAATTATGTTTTCATGATCATTAATGACTCTACACAATTACTGACAAATCTAAGAAATGATTTATCTGTATGGTGTATTAATCTATATCATGGTATATATGATAGTATACGATATATATGATAATAATACGAACAGTTTTAACGCATTCTTTTTTCCTTTTTTTTGTGGTATTTTTATCGATTCAACAGAAGACAGTTGACAACCCTCTGATCCCAGTCCTTTATCTTTTGTTCCTGTTATTAGCCTCACCAATATTGCTGATAGTGCACTGTGCTAGCTACCAGACAAAAGTAATGTGCTAGACTAATTTATATAACTCTTAACAGTCTCACCGCAGCGCTAATGAACAGAACATCGGCTGACTGCGCGGGCTCTCTCTATAAGATTTTATTACTCGTTCGCCCCTTTCGTTACAAATGATTTTTATGATGCTTCTTTGAGTCTGCAATCTTGCTAATAAACATTGAATAAGAAATGTATCACCCCCTTGTAATGGTTGAGACCCGACTAAACGTTAAACTGTCCTAATTGAAGACGCTCTCCGACGTTACGCAGTGATACAGTTTGAAACACAACAACGCGACGGGAGATGAAGATTCGCATCCAAAAAGAAGTGTATTTTTAGGTTGTTAAAACTTCTGATAGCGACCCTGTACAGGTGATGCATCATACCTGTTATTCCTGAGTGAAACACCCACGGACCGCGCGCACAGCACCCCCATAGGAGAGACTGCCCCTCCCCCTCAACAAGATTCCCGGCCGGGAATTTCAACCCAAACATGTATTTTAGCTATGATTGCGTTGTACTTTTGATGTTTTAAAAGTTGACATGATCATCAGCGGGATATAGAAGCAGGCCATAATGTGGCGGAAATGTTAAAAAGTACCCGCTCTCTTCAATTTTTCTCTCCCGCTATTTGTATTTTATTTCATACACAATTTTAAGAAGCACTTTTCAAACAACATCATTCTTTTTATCTTCTATTTTTGGTTGCGTCGTCTTGGGTTACAAGTTGACGCATACAAAAAAGGGTCTAAGTATGGCCCGTCAACAATCATCAGATTTTTAGAAAATATAGAATATACAAATGTACTTTTCCGTTGTAAGAATTTGGTCAGCATTCTGTATAACTAGGTCCCCGCATTTCAGACAGAGTTACTGTATGTAACTGGGAACTCTACTAAAAGGAAATCCGTGTCGAGTGGTAGGACGAGGCTTCACTTCTGCGGAAGATCACGATATTTGGTACGCCATTTTGAATTTAACTCTTACACCTCTACTCCTTTCATCCAAGCAATGTCGTGCGGAAGACTACATGCAACATCGCTGTATTATATATTGGATGCTGCCCAGGGGACGTCTTACTAGTAAAAAGAGCCGGGACTTTCAAAGAAATGTAGCATATGAGTTTAGATTGGGCGGTGGCATATCGTTAGATCTAGAGTGGGTTAAATAAAATGCATATCTTGATTAATTTCATTTTTATTAAATAGTCTAATCAACTATTATATTTCTAAGGTCCCGACCGACCCGAGTCTAAAAAAAATCAGCAACTAAGACTGTTTTTACCCAATCGGTCAGCATCAGAAAGTTGCCGATCGTCCTGTGTCATGATAGCTGCTGGAGCGACAATGTGCGTGGTATTTCAAAGATTGTTTCAGGAATATTAGATTGTTATTGAATTGTTAATCAATCGAAGAAATCAGTAATGAACAAAGGCGGGCTATCGAGTATCAATGAGTGATAAGTGCATTAGAAATACCAACAAAGGAAGTGCACAACCAACCAAACTGTCCTAAACACCTGTTTGATCGTTGTCATAAAAACGATAACTCATTGTTTGTTAACGTTCTTATTAAATCAGTAACTAAGGTGGTGAGAACCTCTGACGTAAGAATCGACGTCATTAGATACGTCTTTCATCTTTCAAATGTCCTCTTGGATTTTTACACTTTACTTGGCATAGCATTCTGAAACAGAAACAATTAATTTCTGTATATTATAATGTGTGTACTTTATACAAACATTTGCATCCACGGGCCATATCGCACTGCTTGCAATGTGAATACAAAATGGAAGCTATCCTCCAGCCAAGTTTGACGTTAATTGATATAGTATTTTTATTTTTTACATATTTTATTGTATAAGGATTGGAAACGAGTTCTTAAATTTACAGCGGAAAGGTTCCTGAAATAGTAATAGCACCCTTAGCTCCGTGTCGCTGTGATGACACCCGGAGGTGGTGAGTATCTGTACCGTGACAACGGTGTCGAGGGAAAACACTCCCAGTCAACTTCGGCCTCTTTGCCACACCTGTATTTTATTCGTCTGCGACTGCTGGCATCACATTTAGATTGCATTTAATCATGACCAACAAGTTAACATTTTACTTATTCTACAGTACCTTGTATGATAGAATACTAGATTGTTACTGAAACATTGAGTGTAATGGTAAAGACGAACATCTATGGTAGAGAATTCAATGAAGCTAGCGGCAACTTATTACAAAAGAACTTATCCGACAATAGACCAATGCATACTTCTTTTTAAAAAAGAGAACGTAATAACTGCCCAAAACCAACATGGATGCCCAAATATTTAGATATATATGTACATGTATAGTATAAGGAAATAAATATTGTGTGTTCTGCGAATCATTCTATACAGAATGACAAAATCAACGAGGTTTTTTAACAAATGGCTGATCAGAGCGCGTGGTCAAAAGAAACAGACACAGAACCCGAAAGCAGTACCGTCTACAGCGGTAATAGCATTGTTCGTCCGTCTGTCAGTTCTATAATAAACAAAAGATTGGAATGCAGAACAGGTTTTAGAATGACTTAAATATTTTCTTGAATGTTCATTCATTTGCAGCATATCACGGTATCAAAAGTACTTTTGCTGCTTCGAGAAAAAAAAGTTAAAAAGGTACAATCCATCATAGCAGGCCTGGATTACTGAAAATATTTTTAAAACTCAGCGAATTCTTGTACAATTAAACGGGGATATTCCCAAAAATGACCCCTAAGTGAAAATATGACTAATTAATCTTTAAAGAATGTTGTGTTGGGCTCTCTTAATTAGCAGTGGGTGAGTAATACATAGACAAATGGAGAGAGGCTTATGTCATTAAATATACTTTCAAAATTGCATTAAGTTCAGTTTACAGTTATGACATAAAATATTTTGCATTAATAACGGCGCCAACAATTGTTGGAAACATTTTTCTAAGACTTCTATCCCCTTCCGTCACTTGCTATACATTTCTCATGGAAGCTTCCAAATGCCTTTGGACACAGTATGACCTAAACTCAAAATAAGGTACGACTAACACCCGACCCTCAACTTCATCATGATTCTCGTATTAAGTTTGTCTGACCCTTGGCCAATTAAGATCACTGAGAGGGCTGGATGACTGTAGCCATTTTTAGACCATATTTATCTCCTTTTGATGAAAAGTATATTTTCCATCTAAAATGTTTTTTTCTCAACTAAACAACAAATAAAGTTTAAAAAATATCATTATTTGAAATCTGACAGATAACTTGTTGACCATCCATTCTCCTTAAAGTGTTTTATCTTGTCTATTCTTCTTACTTAATTACCTTATATGTGTAATATGAATTTATATGAACTAAACTTTAAAAAAAAATCAGTATTCAGATTGTGGCAGATATCACAAAAAGCATATTTGTCTAACTTATATGTAGTGGAAAGTATAGGAACAGTGGGGAATAAAATATAGTTGATGAATAGGATCGAATCTTCAATTGTCCGACAAGATGATGATCATCTTCCGCGTGTAATTGCTGAGTCCAAGATGTCAATGATAACCTTTTGCGATAGAAATGCTAACCCTAACCAGCGTGGAGCAACTATATATTATATAATATATAAAAAATAATAGTTTAAGGATTAGGATTAACTGTTTTTGAACCTTGCCGAGTGGTAGACAATGTGGGATCTTCAATATTAATAAAACTTTTGTTTATGCCGTCATATTAATGTAATGCGAATGTTAAAACCTGGTGGGGACCATGAAAGCAAAACATTTGACAAAACTTGCTGTACATCCTATTTTAATATAAGATATCCCGGTGTGCAATATGCTTTAATGCACGTTTGTAGATCAAGATTATACGACTCAGCAGTATACATGGACTGTCGGATGCCGTACTTTAACTATGACCTTCAATGACCTTCACCTTTGACCGGGTCTCTCATGGTGACTCAGCTGTCACCGAGTTCCTCGCCGTTACGCATTGAGTGACATGTGATAAATTTTCTTCACTTGTTTCTCACTTTGGTTTTTTTTTTTTATCCAGGTATGTGTAGTATGTATTGCTAAAGGTACTCACTGTCAGATCTGTGACACCTGGGAGTTACATATATAACTTTTACAGCGCACGGCTCCACCGTACACTGCAAATCACTGAGTCTCGTAATGACGACCTGTAGGTAGTTCTACTGTATCTAGGGAGAGGCGGGGGTGCAAATTGAGTCTGAAAATCAGTCATGTCCATGGGGCCCCTTCGTCTCTTTCTAAGATGAATTATTAAAAACTATTTTGTTAATGTGCTTTCAGTCAACGGAGTGTACATATAATATCTTTTAAAAATGAAAACAAATCGAATTTAGTGAGGTTTTATTGCCCATGAAATTTCCTTCGGCTATTTATTTAGTATAAAAAGAGCTCCATCAATTGCTGTCACGTGCCGTTGTCTTTGGGACAAATAAACACGGGGAGGTGCTTCTGTTTGAACAGGGGCCGCCGTGCTCATACCTTTCCGCCCACGACTGTATCTTTGTATCCAAAGTCCGTCGATCGATTTGGTAATTCCTTTTTAATAGCTTTCCAATTCGTTAGTCAAACGATCCGAACACGAATATGAGAAATTACATCTCTCTGTAAATTTATGAATGGAATGCTTGCAGTGTTCTGGGGCAGGGCCGCGGCTATTTTATGATGTCCCTATAAGAAACAATTGCGACCCTGTCAATAGTCGGCCTCTGTTTGTCTTCTATTTTCAGCATCCAAAGTGACACTCTATCTTTGAAGTCGTGTTAATTGCCGGAAATCGATCACGTCCCTCGTTTAATGGCTGACTTCGGGGCAAATTCTTACTCCAGAAAAAAAAAATTGCTGAATGGGTTAGAATCACAGAGTTTTATAGATGTCACTGTAACAAAGCATTATTAGATAAATATTACAAAATTTTATAGATGTCACTGTAACAAAGCATTAAAAGATAAATATTACAGAATTTTCTTTAATATCATAAAACTGAAATAACCAATTTCACAGCAAAACGGCGCTTCAATTTTTGCGACTCTAGTTTAAACAATATTTTTTCTTAAAATCAGATAGGATATGCTAGCAGGCATGGCCGATTTTCGTCCTCCCCCTTTTGTGACTTTGCAATGCAATGTACAACTTTTCCTAGGGAGGCGGAATAGGACGGACAACAATGACACATCAGATCAACCCTTAATTTCAAATTTCATATTTTTAATATTTGAAAAATATAAATGATTTGCTTTAAAATTCGTCATTTTTTCAAATTTATTTACAGAGATCTTCGTCTCAAGAAGATTACATGTTTTCTAAAAATGGCGCAGACTATCCAGCATAATGTCTTTAGTTGACAAAATTCGAGGATTCCCACCACTGAGACAGACACATGGCGCATGAGAACACGTAAACTAACTACGTGTACATGCAACGTAATTTGGAAACAAAAAATGCCAACTTGAATAGCTCTTAAAGTTGCTACATACATTCTGTGTATTTGAGATGATAATGCCTGTTTTGTCTGTCAACATTGGTCGCACTCCAAATGCAAACAGGGTGAAGTCTCACTAAGAAAACACGCCATGTATTTCGTCACATTTAATACATAATAGACGAACCAATACAAACAGAAATGCGCGCTCTCGCAAATATTGACGCTGAATATTTTTTAACATTGCTGTCCTTTTTAATTCTGTCTGGCTTCATTTGTAGTTGTAACTTAGGGTGTTAATTTGTTCAATTTAAAAATAAACATAGCACATCACCCGGGTAAAGGCACCGCCTGATGTCTACCTACACGGCATGGTACCTCGTAAATAAAATTATACTCTCATAATAAGGCCGTTTAGCGCGCCTTTTATGGAGGCTAACTTTTATATATATTTATATATCTCACCATCAAGGTTGGAGGAATGTCCCTGATAAGACTGACGGTACATTTAAATTTGATCCCAAAGTCCCAACGGCCTCTTTATAAAACAATCACTGGAGACGCCGAGGACCGCGGGCTCCTTGCTGATTAAATTAATTTGGATGATTTTGGTTCTTTTAACTTTTAACGAATCAATCTTCAGTCTTATGCGCAGATCCGATTGTTCTCCAAGATATACAGTTGAGGACATTTCAAATTCAGTTTACTAACAATACAGGACGTCGAGGTTTTTTTACAACCTGTTAACACAGACTTTGGGTAGCATTTTTGTTTATCAATATAAATTCCAAAATAATACAGATCTCTTTCGTTTAAAGTTAGACCAAGGAATTCCGATTTAAGTCATCTTACTCCAGTATTTATTGTATAAATTTAGAATGACGTTGGGTAATTTCAGCAGAGGTAAGCGGTTCACTTATTTCATTTTTTTTATTGAACTTGATATAATTCTACACAATTATGTACAGACAATTCCCTTTGTTCTGGAAATAGTAATAACTCATAATTATAGAATATTAAGCTGTAATGAACATCGATTTTGTCATAAAATTTATATGGCATGAATAATATAGACTTTGACGAGCGTTGATTGACAGTAACACAGCCCGGCTTCCTAATCCTGACCCCCACACTGAATCATTGTCACAGGGTGACCAATTATCAGACATTTCCGGAAGTTAATCCTTTGTGACAGTCTCTCTAAGAACACTGGGATAGCTCGCCACTTTTTCCGCGTTAGTTTCAGTACAGAACACTGCCCGGGACTGTACTTTTGGCAGTGTGTGGGCACAAAAACACGAAAAGACCGCATACTGTAAAGATTTCACAAAAAGCATGCATTTTTCTCTGCATGTCTACCGAGTCCGCTTGAATTAAATATAATTTGTTAATTGTTATGTTAAGAACCTAGGAAACAGATAGAAAACCCACGGAAATTTTTTTTATAGGATTTTTTCTTCAGAGTTTCTATTTTTGAAAGAGTATTTTCCTGCAATGTTTGATTTTTTATGAAGAAATTTGTAGGTAATAATGAATTGATAATACATAATATAAGCTTGTTATTGACAAAAATCAAGCTCCATTACGATGAAGCAAGTTTAAAAAAAAGAAATATAGACAGTCCCCACACTTTTTTTTATTCTGTAAAATTTTGGGTTGTTGTGTTTTTGGTTTTTTTTTATTGAGGGGGGGGGGTGTCTGTTTTAAAGCGTTTATTTTTGTATTTTTGTCGTAGTTCTGTTTGAGTAACCCTACTCTCATTTCTATCACACGACCGGTAATTTATTCACTCTTTAATCCAATCAGTTTTATTCCACCCGATATCGATCTAAACGTTTAAACATTTAATTTTCAATCCATCTTTGCCTAAGACATTCAACGAATGTTGGTCAAATAGATTGAGTATGCAGTATATTGAATTTTGATACATTTATTCCTCATAAATGATATATTTTTTAATATATTGGTATAACACTCGGATTTGTGTGCTGCTTAACCTTGGATTTACTCATTTATCTAGGCTGAGTATATTGTACTGCTCATGTGTTCATTTATTAAAACAATTTTGCTCTCCTATTCCGCCCCCCCCCCCTTCACCTTTAACCGTATACAGTAATGTAATTTGGAAATGATGCAGCAAGAATTTGTTAATTAGTAAATTAAAACCTCAAAGTATCCTGAACTTGGTAATGTTTCAACAAACCAGTCAATCATCGATCAGAATTGGTCGATATCAGTAATTGATGGTAAGATCAGAGGGAGAACCTGCACGAGCTAATTCCTGAAGCAGGCGCAAGTCTGATTGGTGCCTGCTAGAAATTGCCCAGTTCCTGCTATAGTTCCTGCCATTCCAGAGTCCTAAGGAGAGGGGTAATGATATCGCTTTCTTTAAATTCTCTTTGGGAATATTACGAAGAGTCTGTCACTTTAAATCGACGAAAGAATGTTGGGAGGATTTTAAATCATGATAGAAACTCATACAACCTAGTCCAATTAACATATTTTGTTTTCTTGTTAATTATGATAAATTTTACTATCATTACTACATTCTATACTTTACTCCATTCACAAAGTTGAAGTTTTGTGCCTATTCCTGCAACAGAATTAGAGCTTTGAAAAATGAGTTTCCACTCTAAGAAATTCTTAATTCTATTTTAAAGTGGAGGTTGAAATTCTACTGACTCAAAGTTCCCTTTGTTCCGTGGTTATTATGTCTTTATAAGAAACCTCAGCTATCTCCTCTGAGACATAAATAAATGCAGATTTATTTCCAACAGTTAATTTTTTCAAAATACGATATGAAATAGCGGCTAAACAAGCGGGTTGCATAACAAAGCTAGACTAAAGGGGCCTCAGTTTGACTAAGTATTCAACGAAACTATAATGTGTACGTTGGTCAGGTAAATTAGCTGGTAAAACAAAATATGAAACGTGTAACGGATATGTTTAAGTTTGAAGGATAGTAACAACTATATAAAATAAGCTAAGATATATAAAATACCGTATACAACGTAACGCTTTGCGGAGATATACATCGTGTCGTCATGTCAGGAACGAAAAGTGTGACCTCAACTAGAGGTTAAAACGTCAATGATGTAAATAACCGTACAGCGCTTAGATTATAATGAACAACATCTGAAACGTCTTTGATCTTACACGCAAAACGCTCGATATTTATTTGATATATTTAATGTTATGAGACAGCGATGTAACGTTACTGCTTTATCTCCTTGTGAACGGTTAAACATTGATAGCATCATACGTGAATTATGGTGACACCTAGCGGTTAAAATAACGGCTACGACACCTAACGGTTAAAGTCGATCTACGACATCTAGCGGTTAAAGTCAATCTACGACACCTAGCGGTTAAAGACAATCTAAGCCACCTAACGGATAACTCAATCTACGACACCTAACGGTTAAGGTCAATCTACGACACCTAACGGTTAAAGTCAATCTACGACATCTAGCGGTTAAAGTCAATCTACGACACCTAGCGGTTAAAGACAATCTAAGCCACCTAACGGATAACTCAATCTACGACACCTAACGGTAAAAGACAATCTAAGACATCTAACAGTTAAAGTCAGTCTACGACACCTAACGGTTAAAGTCAATCTACGACATCTAGCGGTTAAAGTCAATCTACGACACCTAGCGGTTAAAGACAATCTAAGCCACCTAACGGATAACTCAATCTACGACACCTAACGGTAAAAGACAATCTAAGACATCTAACAGTTAAAGTCAATCTACGACACCTAACGTTTAAAGTCAATCTACGACACCTAACGGTAAAAGACAATCTAAGACAACTAACAGTTAAAGACAATCTACGACAGCTAACGATTAAAGACAATCTAAGACACCTAACGGTTAAAGACAATCTAAGACACCTAACCGTTAAAGTCAATCTACGACACCTAACGGTTAAAGTCAATCTACGACACCTAACGGTAAAAGACAATCTAAGACATCTAACAGTTAAAGTCAATCTACGACACCTAACGTTTAAAGTCAATCTACGACACCTAACGGTAAAAGACAATCTAAGACAACTAACAGTTAAAGTCAATCTACGACACCTAACGGTTAAAGTCAATCTACGACACCTAGCGGTTAAAGTCAATCTAAGACACCTAACGGATAACTCAATCTACGACGCGTAACGGTTAAAGATAATCTAAGACACCTAACGGTTAAAGTCAATCTTAATAGCGTCATTGAATAAGAACATAACGTTATGGATAAAGTCAGCGTGAACAGCGCCAGTGAATTAGAACATAACGATATGGTTAAAGTCAGCGTGAACAGCATCATTGAATTAGAACAAAACGTTATGGATAAAGTCAGCGTGAACAGCGCCAGTGAATTAGAACATAACGTTATGGTTAAAGTCAGCGTGAACAGCATCATTGAATTAGAACAAAACGTTATGGATAAAGTCTGCGTGAACAGCGCCAGTGAATAAGAACATAACGATATGGTTAAAGTCAGCGTGAACAGCATCATTGAATTAGAACAAAACGTTATGGATAAAGTCTGCGTGAACAGCGCCAGTGAATAAGAACATAACGATATGGTTAAAGTCAGCGTGAACAGCATCATTGAATTAGAACAAAACGTTATGGATAAAGTCTGCGTGAACAGCGCCAGTGAATTACAACACAACGTTTTGGATAAAGTCAGCGTGAACAGCGCCAGTAAATTACAACATAACGTTATGGATAAAGTCAGCGTGAACAGCATCATTGAATTAGAACAAAACGTTATGGATAAATTCAGCGTGAACAACGCCAGTGAATTAGAACAGAACGTTATGGATAAAGTCAGTGTGAACAGCGCCAGTAAATTAGAACTTAACGTCAAAATGCAACGTTACTATAAAAGAAATATACTCTATCATTGACGGTTCTAAGCATTAAATGTTTATTCAAAATATGCGACTGTAGTTATAATTACTCATGGCCATGTAATTACGTTTGGCTAATACGTGATATACAGATAAAGGTGTACCTTCCTTATATAAATGTGCAAATGTCTTAAATTCCCCTAAAATATAGGCCTTAAATAATTTGAAATTTTGCGGTCTTATGTGTCATTTTTTCATGTAAATCTGATATTTGCGGGTGATCATATTAATATTGACAAGATTGGTTTTCGATTTTTATGTTCTTCGTCTTATCACAAATCCTATTTTACTTATCAATATATTTAAAAGACATTTTTTTTCATTGACCATCATTTTCTCATTCTTATACAATGACGATTGGCGTGCTTCAAATCATTCTAGAAATGCGAAGTGCTACAAACAGACTTTGCATCTTATACTTTCAGAAACTGGTGGTCGCTCGTGAATAAACTGGTTGCAACCCCTTGGCGCCTATCGCAATTGCAAAAAATTGAGAGGATCATATCGGGTTCGTAAAAGATTATCACGATCCTTCTAAATACAAAGGGCATGACAAGCGCATTTGGAAAATGAAAAGGAGGCGTATATTTATTTTATACAAACACTGCATTAGGGATTAAAGTTTTTATTCAACCCTTTTATCACAAAACGCAATTTGTGTAACATTAGGAAAAGTGAAACTGTAAGAATTGTCGCTGTAGAGGGCTGTTTTATCTGATAGCCTTCTGAGCGGTGTTTGGTTTTGGGGTAGCAAGATATTTCTACCCGTCGGTGATTTAAATTCTGTAATGCAAATACATTTGTAAATATATCGTGTGTTCCAGGAAGCTCAGAGTTGTAGAAATAGTTGGCATTTTTTGAGACATACCGAGGGTTTACAAGTCTTACAAGACACGTTGAAATGAACGACCCCTTCTGTCTAAGCGTTCGACGATCGGCATTAAAAATGAATCAAGAATATCCCCGTGTGTTCAGATAGATCACTTATGTCAACACTAAATCATTCCCGATTGAAAACTTTTCAGGTGACAGCCAACCTGTGTGTAGAAATGACAGTATTTACTTTGATGTCAGAGTCTGCGGCCTTTCTCCGAGTTCTCCATGTTTTATGCTGATTTGGTATTCCAACTATTTTCCACTTGACCTTGTGGGGTTGGGTTTTGGTTTTGGGTGACTTCCCCTTTGTGACGTTTCCCCTTTGTGACGTAGACAGCGTTGGGTTTACTTATCGTTCTAGCCCCGCGTTTCTCTATTAAGGGGGAGGGCGGGGCTAAACATTCTTACCTTGCTAATGGTTGTCCATGGTAGAAGAAGGTCCGATAAGGAATGGTATGTGTAATAAATAAGCAATTAGTTTATAGAATTGCCCGCTGTCACCAAATTAGCTCATATACATTCGTTTGATATTTCACTGCATTCTTTTTGTCTCTAGAAGAGCACAGTTAATTTGGTTTAATCTGATGTTAAACATGAGAATTTAATGGTCTTGGATTAAATACAGGTCGGTTATAAGGTCGATAAGAAAATCAAAACACCATTTGTTACGAATTTTTGTATTTATTAATTGATAATACTGTGTTAGATATTTTGATTGCGTCTGTATTGAACTTTACTGAACTAGTAAGGAGGCATTCCACGTCGCTAGCATAAACCCGTATTGTCTACCAGTGTTTTCCTGATTTAAATAACAATATGTCAATATTGAAATAAAAAATCAACGAACTCTAAGAGTAGATATAGTATTTATTGACAGACAGACCGACTGTGTAGCAGTCCAGCATTTTTCAGTCTTCACTGATGCGCCGAATGAATTCACAAATAAATGTTTTTGAAGGAATTCCGTGTAATTGGTTCCAAAAAATTGGCTGCCACTCCATCGACTGTGTCTTTCAATCGTTTCTGATGAATCATAAATTAGTTTGTTCCTTGGTTTGTGGAGTAATATTTCAATTGTGAATGTGTTTTTGTCGCTGTGAGGGTCCGTCGTAAGGCCCTGCGGGTGGTAGACGAGGACACGGACAATAAGTCCCCCCCGGCGGATCCCCTCAGGTTAGTGCGGTCAAACATTGCATGAGATTTTTGTATATTATTTAATCTGGTTTCATTTTTTTTAAATTTCAAGTACAATATTGTTTGCTCATTTCTTTATAACGGAAAGTATTGTGCGGCCCCTTTATGACCCAACAACAAAAACCTTAAAAAAGAAAAAAAGTAATTAAATCTTAGCGTGATGCAGAGATTGGCGAGATTTTTTTCCATTCAAAACAAAGGTCCCGCCCTACCGTGGGAGTCAAGTATGTATAGATAGTATAAATGAAAAAAAATGTCAATTTATGATAAATGTTTTTATTCTGACGGGTGATTTAAAATTATTAATATTGTGCAACAACTTAGCGGCTATACATTGGAGTTAAATAGTCATTCTGTTGCATTTGATGGATAAATTCCACCCGTGTTTGTGTGTTAGAGATATTTCTATGCTGAGAAAGGTAAGCTTACCTGTTATATAACTTTAGTATCAAAGCCAGGCATCCCGCGCCGGACTGTAAATCATAAATTTACACGCATCGTTAAGTGAAATTCATATTTAAGTTGATAAATCATTCATAAAATAATTCATTCATTTAATGATTTATTTGTGATGAGTCCTGTATAAGACAAAACAGAGAAATAAATTTTAGTTAAAGGGTGGTATTTTTAGAGTCATTGGAGTTAACACAAATTGGGGGTCGGGGTATCTCGCGTGCGTACTGTACGACTTTTTATCATGACTATGCAAGAAATCATTATCCCTAAAACTAACATGAAATACTTGTTTAAATCAAGATGACTTTTGTAAATAGGATTACAGCTACCGTACAAATTGTTGTTTGTCCGTGTATTTGTCCAGGCTCGCGTTGTGCCCTGGTAGCTGAAGTGTGACCGATCGAGTGTAGAAATAGTCACTCAACCGGAACAGAGAACTGAAAATTAAAAGTTGATTGTAAGCTAACATCTGGCTAATTCTTGGCCATGCTTCATAAATCCACTTAACAAGAAAAAATTCTCGATGTGCATAAATTAAAAATCAAAAGAAATCAAATTGAAAATACTTGTAACATTCAGTAGGTTAAATGTAGAGAATTTTGTATTTAGATTCATTAATCGTGATATAAAAAAGATTAATTTTCTCTTTATAAAACGTCATTTTCACCTGTTAAAACGCTTTACACCTTAAAAGTAAATGCCACATTTCGAAATTAAAATCTAGATGTAAGAATTCTTTGAATTTCAAAGGTTTGAAAAATCTCATTGCATAAGCTTGTAAAATTGTTAAGTCACCAATTCCCAACAAAGATCAAAACAATTTTAAATGTTTATTATGGTTTGTTATGAGAAAGCAAGAACCCAATTTTTAACTTCTCTGTTGACACAGTTTACACGGTACAATCATACAATAATTGCGATATTTGGACGGAGATAGCTTGGTGCGGTACTTTTATCCCGCGAACAGAGGGCTAACGATACACATTGGGATGTCACTTAATATTCCAAGTTGACATCGAGTCAATTCTTTAAAAACACCAACAAGACGGATGTTTAGCTAGCAGAGCTTGGAATTCTCTCCAACCGTCGACGGTAGCAGTGAGATGAGTGACAGCTAGGTATTATGATAACCCTGAGACAGGATTTTTTGTGCGTTTAGTGGACCAAACTTTCCGTGCGGCTTTCTAGGGATACTTTCGACCATAACATTTTTGAATTATTAAAATAATACACTACCCTTTATTTACTGACAACCATGAAAATTAGAAATAGATCTCCACTATATCAGCCTTCTCGATGTGTGATTTTAGCTAAGCATTCAAATAAGGTGTCGAATTCGGGTTTTTTAGTGTAATTCATCATTTTCGAGTTTGTCTACAATGTACATTAGTGTAACTTTTATTAAAATATTATTATAAACCATTATTGCTTTTAAATTTAAAGAATATTTTAAGGAAAAAAAACATCCTGATTTTAAAATTTAGGAAATTTTTGTCCAGGTATAATTTTTTTAAGTCAAAAAGAAAAATATGCCATCATCGCTTCCTTTGTCACCCATAGAAATCTACCCAGCTTACTATGTATTACCATCCGTATCATCCCGGTAAAACCTGATATTGTTACAAAATAAAGTTATATTATATTTCTGTTTCGGCACCTTGATAACGCGATGTTTAAAGTTGTCACCTATCTACCCCATGCCGAGGCTATGGGACCAATTACAGGAGGAGATATTGGAAACATCCACCAGTTAGCTCTCGGTGGCCTTTGTGTTTTCTCTTATTAATCACGAGGTTTGAGGAAACCACCCTCCTCGAATAATCCCGCTCAAGTTAACGGTGCCGCGAACCTTTGATATTTCCAAGCCTCTCTGATCCAGGATTTTAGAGGCGTTTTGTAGGAAAAAAATATTTCAAAACAACTAACAAACAAATATGCATGGTCATACCCACATTTAGTTACTTGAAAATTCGAATACTTGCATGTATTATTGATTGTTAATATTTGGCATATATATGTTGGTTAAGATGCTGACATATACCCGGTGGGTCATCGGGCGACATACTTGATCGTTCATGTCTGCATACTTGATGGTTGTATGCAAACATGCCCGATTGCTCCTTTGTTGACATGCCTATAACGAACTGATTATATGTCGACATACTTGATTTTTCATATGTCGACATATCAAATTGTTTACATGTCGACGCACTTAATTGATTTGTCATGTTGTAAATTTTGAATTTACCGGGTGGCAGTAAATACAAAATTTACAACATGACAACAGTTGTCATGTTGTTAATTTTGTATTTACTGCCACCCGGTAAATTCAAAATTTACAACATGACAGATTGTATTTGCTTTGACATACCTGAACTTCATATGCGATACCTTATTTTTATATGGCATACCTTGTAGTTGGTATTATAACAGCTTTTCCTTCCTACAACACCTGGATTCTTAAAATATGACACAGCTAATCGTGTTCATACTCTGATATACCCGTCTCCCATCCAATAGTTCATTCAGCGACATACCAGATAGTTCTATCACCCTAACATAGGTAGCTTACAGATTAACGAATATCCTAGAAATATCGCGGCATAGCTAAACCTACAGATTAATGAATATCCTAGAAATATCGCGGCATAGCTAAACCTACAGATTAATGAATATCCTAGAAATATCGCGGCATAGCTAAACCTACAGATTAATAAATATTCTCGACATACCCCGGCAAAGCTAAATTCAAAGATTCACGAATGTCCTCGACATACACCGGCATAGCCAAATCTAAAGAATCACGAAAGTCAAAGAACTCCACGTACCATTCCGCGTGCTTCGGTCCTTACTGTCAAAATGCACACATCAATGGATGTGAGCGATCGCTGCAGACACATATCAAACATATGTTACAAATTGAAGTGTCATCAATGTCTAGTTAGATGATAGATAAAGACCTCATATCAAGAACAGAGGTCGTGTTCTACACCATCTAATTGTCTCTTGATCCGTCATTGGTAAATTCCTCGGAATAATAGCATAAATATTTCTACATTATTTCCTGAATTTCTATGTTTGATGGACCTCAAATCTCTCATTTTCATCACCTGGCTTATTTGAGAAACATGCCGACTCTATGTTGCTTTATTTGTAATTTTACCTACCATCAATTAAGATATGTATGGATTACATCGAGGCTGTTATAATGATTGTGTGCGAGTTTAATGGGAGACGAGGGTTATTGTGTGTTCGCCGTTTCCTCTGAAGATTATTGATGAATAAACAGTTGTGCATCGACTGCATTTATTTGGCGATGTCATTAGATTTGTAATCTCTGTTTCTGATGCCCCTATCGCCTTGGCTTTCTCGCCCAAGCTCGCTCCTGTTTGATCAGTGCTTATATCACACGAAAGTGAATTTGTCTTCGGGATAAAATGAAACCCGAATATAGGCCCAGAATCTCATCTATTATGCTCAATATCAATGGAGGCATTCCGTGAAGTCGCGGATAATCAATCAATTCTAAATTAATGTGATGGGGATCTTTAAACACGGGATCTCCAGTATCTGACCCTTTTGTTTGCCCGGAAACATAGAATTAGAAACATTTACCGGATGACGTCAGCAAAGAAGCTGGACACTCCGACAATTTGACGTTCCCCCTGTTATCCAACACAAGGCTATTTTGGTTTCTCCGAGTTTCGTGTTGCTTTAATTTCACACTCCTTTCCAAGCCCTTCACTGTTTAGCCGGCTTGCTAACTAATTTGGTTACCAATCTACATTTACATAGCAGCTTACATCCTCAAACTGTTTACATCCCACACTTTAATCGCTTGATATAACTGCATCAGTTATAACTAATTGACGAGTAATATAACCGCATTGATATCAGTCTTACCTGGTAGACGACACACCTGTTAATTAATTAATCATTCCAATGTTTAATATCCACCCACTCTCCCGATTTGTGAACGCTACAACAGTAATCAGCTGGCCCCAGTGTCAAAGGTACTTTCACTTTTGCATTGACCGGTGCCTTTGCGTACTATTTTATTTAATTGTTTATTGGTATTTTACCTTAATCTTCCAGAAAAGTGCAATAAACACTGGGTCATATTACCCTGTATCCAATACCTACCGCCATACAGATTTAATTATAGACATTACACTAACGACATTGATAATATGGTATCGCAAAAAAATATTTACATTACTCATTGTTTTTTCCAACCTTTATCTAATTAGTAGCAATGTGACAATCAATATATGAAAATGATTATTATTGTTTTCAGAGTGCCATTTCTTGAAGTTCTACACAATAATGAAACAGGAATTTTTGTGAAACACGTAAAATTACATCTGACCAACAAATGGGTGAGAGGGCGAGTGATTTGATCTTATTCCTGATTGTGGGAGACAGAATTCTCGGATATTGCTAGTGCTTGGACAATACTGGAGGCCTGTCAATCATCAGGCCCGCCCACGCATCCAGTCCCGGCCCCCCAAGACATAATAGATGAGGGAGCCTGAGGTGAGACTGTTATGTAATCTTGACAAACATTAGCTACCCCCAAATACGAAGCATTTGACGTGTTTGAAATTCCTGAAATGTATAAGATCACATACCTTTAGAATAAGGCTTTAAGTGTTGTCAAATACGGGTATTGGTGTAGGGTTTGTGTCGTAATTTTACCGTATGAATTCCCGATTGTGGCAAGAGGCAGACTGATATCAAATGGAATGACAGATTGATCAGAGATAATATTGTTAATCGTTCTAATTACTCGTACAAAATCTCTTGACTTGATCACCTTTTTCGGCTTATCAAATACCCCAATGACAAGACTGAAATGAGAGTTAAACATAGCGCTGGCGCAAAGTCCTATAAATAGCCCGCAAAGATAGCTGTACAGAACGGCTGATGTCAGATACAGGTAATAAATAAATAAATAAAAACAACTAAATTTAACAACTGCAAATATAACCAAGACCACATGCAAATAAAGGGAAATTAAATTTTCCAAATTTTAAAAGTCTTTCAATGTGTACATTGAACGGCATTTGTGAAGTATTTGGATTTGGGATCTGTAACTTGATCCAAGACGGCATAGGATATATCACTGCAGAGATCGACAAGTAATCCTAGGTATGGAATTCCACCAATGTATCGATCGCCGGGCTCGGGATCCTGACCCTCGAATACCTGTTTGTATGCTGCGCTCGATGACATTGTCGGGGTACGCTTACCACGCTGGCGGTTGATAAACTTTAAATCAAATACTTACTTAAATACCTTTTGATCTCGCAAGTCATGTTTAAAATCAGCTACAAAAGGCACTTTTGCTCTCGATTCAACATGCTTGAGAGTGTTCAAATTCTTGTAAACATATATGACGCCCCTAAATGACAGAGGTCCAAAAAAACTACCAGTGTCTTGGGAATTGTAGCGTTGTTTTAAAGAAATAAAAAAGAGGGGCGCTGGAGAGAGCAGATACCGGTCGGTGATTGGTCAGGGATGTTCACTTCCGCTGGTCACCGGTATCGATCATCATCTTGATGTCTTGTTCACGAAATGAGAGAGATGACTCAAATGGATATTGTGCGAATTGATAATTCCTTGTCCTCCAAATCTTACGTACCTATTAATCACGTGAGATAACCGATTCTTGACGCAGGCGCAAATGATGCCGGGATTCTGATCCTCCGTTTTTTTTAAACGATGGCTAGTTTAATTTTTACTTCAACCAAGAACTAATGCATCTACGTTATCTATTTTCATGGAAGGATATACTGAATATTGCCTTTCCAAGCAGCGCTGGCTAAATTGTTCAAGTAAGTCGTTTTGATGTTTTTATTGAAATAAACCGAACAACACGTGTAATGGGGAAAAAAAGTCATTGTGTGACCATATCTATAAGGCTATCTTGACAGATATTTACACGAAGATGCAG
Source organism: Magallana gigas (assembly GCF_963853765.1). NCBI lineage: Eukaryota > Metazoa > Mollusca > Bivalvia > Ostreida > Ostreidae > Magallana > Magallana gigas. The sequence continues at coordinate 53,045,903 of NC_088859.1, read as the reverse complement.
TAGGATAATTCAATTGTATCCCGTATCTTTGCGCCTTTAGCATCTCAACTATCGTATAGTGTCAATTTTCCTCTGATTAGCGCGAGTCTTTTGTTACATTCTGTCTTTCGGTGATGTCTGAGATGGAGGGAAATTGAGAGTGCATGAAGGTAACCATTAAATTAAATAGGAATGAAACCTTATATCTTTATACACAATATGGATAGAGACCTACTGTTTTATGGCTGTGGAGACTTTCGGTTTTTGGGGGGTTTTGGTGAGGGAGACACGTTCAGGCCCTCGTTGTGAAGCAGAGAGCGGCTATAAGTGGGCCCCCTAACCTCCCCGGCGCTTTCCCAGTGTGCCCCTTGTCTTTCAGTAGAAGTTGTATTTTCATGAAGTCGCTTCGGTTGATTGAAAACAAGCGGTGTGAAAATGGGGAAATCTGGAAACTTGTCTTAAATCCAATACATAATCTGAAGCAATGAAATGTATTCAATGGAAACAAAAACGTTTCTCTCGGCAACAGCGTGTGAAGGCTGCAGAGAGTGGAAACTCTAGGCATTAGGATACACGGAGCCAGAAGCTCAAGTCTGACTGCTCAATTCCGGAAATCGAAAATAAGATTTTTGAAGAATATCAATCGATTTCAAATTCTAATTTATGTCACTTTGCTTACAATGATTGTTTGACGTAACCCTGACATTTTGATCTATTGACTCTTGCTAAAGACTTGCTGCATGAACATGTCTGTCAGTTCACCACTTTAATACATACTGTTTTCGTGGATAAAAAATAGGTTATTAGTTCTTAATTTCATTGTATTAGTTCTGCATATTATAATAAGTAAAATGAAATATAAGAATAAAAGAAGGTTATTAATTCTGAATTTCATTGTGTTAGTTATGCATATTATAATTAGTAAAATGAAATATGATAAAAAAAAATATCAAATAATTGATGGCGAAATAAACAATTCTGAAAATGTGTTAGTTAAAGATAAATAATCATTTTTTTTTTATATTTTATTCATAATAATGCTATGTCATGGAAAACTAATTCGCAGTAGATCAATGAAATATCCTATTATTTTTATAATTACGTCACGGGTTTCTCTGGGCGTTGGGCAATTCAAAAGACCAAAATGAATTTCTTGCAAATTTGCAATCTTATCTGTAGAGGTTTGTTAACATTCCCCTAAAAATGATGAAAAATACATTTATCATTCATCCTAGGTTCGGGCTCTTTTTCGATTCACACACTTCTTCAAAAATAAAATTTCTGACATTCTTCGACATTTTTCATCATTTTTCACTTTCGTTTTTTAACCTTGTTGGATATTTTGGTCAGATCTGACTTATTTTTTTTCTGGCAAGGTTTTAAACAACTCGAATTATGAGCTTCCTTTTTTATGAGTTAGCGCGTGCATTCGGTATAAATCGCTTCCCAGGGCTCTCTGCTTTTGGACTTCCTTTTAGCGACGAAAAGACATGGTGCAAGGAAGGCTCAAACCAAACGCGGAATTTGTAGTTAATATTTCTAAACATAACGGAACCTGTCAACTCAATAAGGAAACTTCAACACATTTCATCTCAAAGACCGTCATAGTCTAACTAGAGACCAAATAAATGTCAAGCCATGTCCTCTTAAAAATCCACACAGGATATACCCGGCCGTTCTCTGATCCATAATTATCAGGATCCCTGAATTAATTCAAATGTTAACTGATTTTTGCGGAAATATCAGCAGTGTAATGTGTTTAAATCGTTTTTGCAGGCAAAGTAAATCCTATTATAAGCCTCGGTATCATATGATAGGACTCGCATCGGGGTCTCGTGCGATTCGGCGTTGTCCGTCACGGACCACCACGAGATGTGGAAAGTGAAATGTGTAACTCTAGCAGTTGGTCCTTTTGATAGAAGGAGACAAGGTTCCTCGAAAAAATGACAAAAAATGAAGAGAGAGACACCCCGACGCTTTAGAAAGTGATTCATGTCCAGAATTGCCCGTATCACTCTCCAAACGTCGGGTACGGGCTGTAAAGTGGGGTTATTTTTAGGTGGTTTGAAATCAGATCGTGTCCAAGTCGGCTGAAAGCATGCAAGCTATCCATTACTTTATAGTGTCTCAGAAGCATTCCGTGAAGTCACGCCAGCTAATATAGTACATTAAAGCTGACCTTGAACTTGTATTAAATTCTTGAATTCGAACACTTATTATGACTGCGTCTAGTTCAAATTACGGATTGCTTATCGGCAAGAGTAGTATAAATATTTAATTTGGGCGGAGAATCTGGGATAAACTGTCTTTTGTTGAGCACTGATGGTCGGAATGGCGTGTTACTTGGATCAGTCCATCAGTCACTGCTTACTCATCGGACCAGCAACCCTCGGAGGTGGCGGGAGATTATGGGATATAGACAGAAACGATGTATGAATTATTTATTTATAAATTGATCTAATTGGACGGGAAATCCTTCGATCTTGGACCGTCTTGTAAATGGAGATTGGTCTGCAGACAAATAGAGCAACCTCATGCGAGCCGACGTGATTCAGACCCCAGTAGACTCTCCTGGCGCTGAAGACTGCTCCAAAATATCTGACACATTCTTCATTAACGCAAATTTTGAACAGGGTTTATGACGCAAAAATCTGAATACATGTATTAATCAGAGGGTCTTGTCATACGAGTCTCAGTATTTACAACCCCATTATGTAAACCAAAACAACTGATTGGATTGTTCTTTCTTTCTTTCTTGTCCTTTTAATACGTATGGTCAATTGTTTTAGGAGGCCTCCCTGATTGTATCTCGTCGTCAGATCACACACAATCAAATTCCGCTCTATCAGATAGCTACAATTCAATCGTTCTGGAATTTTTCACCTACTCGTAGTTGTAGCTTAGATTTAAAGTGCAAAATCCAGATTCGGGGAATTATAGAAAAATTCTCTACGGAACTATAAATTATATTTGAGGACAGATTTGGGTGCATAAAGGGATCAAGAACTTATTTCCTTAGATTTACACATTTTTTGTATATTTACGCCGTACAGTCTCCGGGGAATTTAAAAGGGAATAAGTTTGAATTTTATTGTGCGTCTGAAAGAAATAAAAATTAGAGTAACGGTCATTAGTTATGCGACATCAAACTGTTTAGCAATGTGACAACTGGTAAGACAATCTCTTTCATGTGGTTTGTGTACAAACAAGCTCTGCACTCATTTACGCTGCTGAAAAACAATGGCTTAAAGATAAGATCAACAGCAAGTTAAATGATATCTGAAGGCGACTTTGGCATATTTTCGTTTGACAAAGTTCGTGTTTCAGTTGTCCCGACAAAAATGTCAAGTATTCCAGGCGATGTCCTATTGTCTATTAACCTTGGTAGGCAATTTGGATCGGGTGTGTTATCTCTTTAATTGTGCAGTTAATCGGCGCTAAAATAACAAAAGGTTGCACGGGGAGGAATGTGTAATACAGTCAGTCTAATTTGTGGATGATCATTTTTTTCTTGTGAAGTACATGTGTCATTACGATCCACAGATATATATATATATATATATATATCACCGAGTACATTAATTCAGCGGACAGCCTTACGCTTATGAACCTGTTTATATATATATATCAGTATATTTTTAAAGTTATGTTGCATGTATGGTACTAAGTACGGTATGACTCTTACATGCATTGGACTTTGCTCTACGAATACATATTTTTGCTTTATTTACATTGGATATATTTACTTCTTTATGAAATAATATGATACTTATATTTGATATAGTTGCATATAAAAGTATCCAGTTACTGGCATTATCACACAAAGCTTGAACACTCACAGTCTCAAACCTGTTATAAAGTGCGCAATCAAAATCAACTTGTAAATGCCTCGGAGAAAAGGTGGATTTGAGTGAAAAACATTACAGTTTGATGGACAGCCGATCATATCGGGGATTTCCCGGCTTCCTGACTTCTGTTAAGGTCAGGGGCTTTACTGGGCGGGCGGCCAGCGGCCGGTACTCGCGGCGCACGTGTAAATTACTACTCTACTTCTCTGTTATGGAGCAGTGGAACAGCTGATCGCTGTATTGTACCCTAATTACCCACACTCAGACAGAAGTGTGCGCTGTTTACCGATGTCCGTGACGTGGCTGGCGTCGGCAAGTCGCCCCAGAAACAGGTGTCTGGATCAGTCTCCCTCCCCACCCCACCCCCCACCCCCCGGAGCTTGCAATGGTCTGGACACACCATTCAATCTACAAGTGTGAACATAACACAAAAAATAGCAGAAATCTGATCTAGTTGTCGGAGAAAAAAGTTTATTTGCCGAGGTCTTAATTTTAAATAAATCAGAAAAAGGGGGAAAGTGATGGATATCTTAATTTTTGTGAAAGCAGTGGATCCCTTAAGTAATGATAGAAAATAAATCAATTTCTGCAGGCCCTGAGCCACGAAAGGTAAAAGAAAATGGAATTATCAGAGAAGATTTATAATTTTCTTCATTTATGCATGCTACGTGTATGTTACACAGCCCACTAAGAGCGATCAGCCAATCGCATCTTACTAGGGAGATAGCGACTGTTAGAGAGAGCCTATGCGATATACCATCGCTTGAAGTAGAACATGAAATACCAGCCATGTTGAAACTTCTTCTAATAGTCATTTGTAAGTTATTAATTATTTATGTCTTATGAGCTTTTCAATAATTACTTTCCAGGTGAAAACTTTAAAAGATTGCGTAAGTGTGCACATATTTACAGAGTAATAAAATTGCCTGGTTCGGTTACATGTATAAAGGGATTTTATAGTAATTATTCATTTAACTTTTGGAGAGATGGAAATAAAACGGGTCGGTTTGTGACGAATGGTGATTTTCTGTGACAATATACGCCGGGTAGCCCTTCCATCTGACCACTCTGCCGATGAACGGACTCTGTAAGCCGATAGCTTGATTGATTTTCTAAATGGATTACATAAACCCGGGTCGTCTTCGGGGGTGCGTTTCTTCCCGTGGACTCCCGTATTGATTGTTTCTAGTTGACGGTGTGAAGCTGTGATCTGACCAATCATTGGACAGATTATAGGCGCTTGTTGACCAGCCACTGACGGGTGGGCACCCCCAGAGATCGGATTCCCGTCCCTCGGGCATCTTAGGGTGCATCCCAGATTTACAACTCCGGAAAAAATGACAAGGTTTTATCACCAGTATAACGCTACTGGCATATCATATGCATCTTATTGTCAAGTGAGAAAATTACCAGTGCAGGAATTAAAATGGCCTTAGATATAATTCATTTTGCTTTTTTTTACTTCCATGTGATCAATTTGAAAAAGTGTTTTTCTGACTGGAGGGTGGCTTTTCATTATGTTTCGATTGAATTGGACGCCATTTGTCGATATCTTAATGCATACAATATTCTACCACCTAACACCGTCGTGTGGAGGCCGCAGCAATGACCTGAAGTAGCAAAGGTATTCCGCATTTCTCTTACCAACACAATATTCATTAATCAGAATAAAAAAAATATGACTTAAAGTAAAGTGATGATTTTAGGTTGGCGGATCTGACACTTAGATAAATTACAAACAGCATTCCTGTTTATTCATATATTCATTTTGATGACTGGGCTACCGACAAGATTGTACAGTTTTTTGTCTATTTTCATTAAATGTGTAAAATATATGTACGGTACAGTATAGAGTTGCATCTCCAAAAACCGACTCTTCTCGCGAGGCGTTGCTTTGCGATTGCACTGATAGTTAGGTTCGGGGAAAGTAAATTGTATTCCCTGGAGAGCTTTGTTTTTCTCTTCAGAAGCCGCTGCTCCCGTGATGCTCGATGATTAGTTTTCATCACTCTGATATTGAATAGACCACCTGTTTCTGGCTGTCTGGGCCCTGCCCCCGGGACCCACCGACCTACGGTCCCCCCTGGCTGACCGCTCTATTGTCTATTGTCATTCTATCCACGGTTTACCTACAAATTTCTCAATGAGCTGCTCTTGTCGCTCGGTGTTCATTAGATTGATAACAGCAGACTTCTGAGGCTGAGACCTGCTGGGTTGAAATATATAACATACACTGTATTCTGTGGTGCCATTCAGATATCGCAAGATAGCAATATAAACGCACTTCAGGATTTGGCCATGATGAGGACCATACAAGTGTTGATTCCAATTCTTGAAAATGAAAAAAAGCGCTCGTCTTATGATCCAATTCCGGTCATTAGTGTGACATGGTCTCAATTTGTCTCAAAAGTCATATTTATCAATTTGTTTATTTAATCTTCGCCATGTGAAAAATAAAATATTGAAATGCTATGTAGTATTCAAATGAAAATATACAGTTAGTCATTTTTTCGAAGCTACGAGATAGGTGTGTTGCAAAATTGAGCTTTTTCACCAATTTTAATTTCAATGTTCATCATTAAAATGGATAATTTGATTAAGTTGCTGTAGTATGAACCGTTTGTTGCTGTATTTGTAGGTCTACCATTTTGATTAAGTTGGTTTGTTGCTGTATTTGTAGGTCCACCATGCCACAGTTGCTGGATAAGGCAAGATATATAACGCTGTTGCTACTGTTAACCACACTGGCAGCGAACACTTCACCGGCCGAGGACCAGTTTAACTTTGGAGACTCGGACATCGCTCACTTCCAGGATTCCAACGTACTTCCGGAAAGGGAGGAGGTTCTGCATTATCTTCTATTCAACTTCACTTCTCGGTGAGTTACCTGGTTCTCGGACCTCTCACAAAATGACCAGCTTATGCCCCGCCGCCCCCAATTAATCACAAAATTTTAATTTCTGTTTTATAGATATACCCAGTAGGTTTCATCCTTGTCTCCAAAAGTTATTGAAATTTCTTTGTTCATTGATTCTAATTTACTCTAGACATTTTATATATTGCTACAAATTGCTTGTTCTGTGTAGAAAGAAAGGGAAAAATGTCCAATTTCTAGGAAAGCTAAAATAGCATAACATTAACACGTTTCACACAAGTCAAATCATTCTGTTTAATTATAACATCATGGCATGGTTATTTAGTAAAATACTAAACTACAGACAGTACTTTTAAAAAAAACTTGTTGCTGGCGCGATGTTTTGGGGTGGCCGCCAGTAATTCTTTGTATATATTTACTTTCAGGTTGTAAGTATTCCCTTAGATCAATAAATGTAAAGTCGGAAATACTGACGGGCATTTAGGGTAATTTCTTCCTTTTGAAGTTTCTATGTTTCAATAGTCCCTGCTGGTAGATTGTAGCCGCTTCTCTCACATCTATGCTTTTTTTCAATCAAACCTAATTGTATACGGAGTTACTGCTTTAATTTCCATGGTTGCTTTTACCATTTTGGGCTTTTGTAGTCTTAAAGCGTCTGACTATACTCACCAAGTTTTGCATTTAATAAAGCATTGGCGTGCATGTCTATAGTCTCTGTTGGATCGCAAGGATGAAACAGTTTATTACAAACGTTAAAGTGAGTGTATATCAACCAACTGGAATATTAACTAAACATTGTTTAAATGTTTCGTTTGAAAATCTTCGCTTTTAGTCGCATTGTGCAAATAATGAACCATTTGTAGAAGATAATTTTGATTTATTTATACTTAACCGATTCAGTAAACATTTTGTATTTAATTCCTTTCAAACATATTTACATATTACACACTCATACCCTCTGGTCTTGATAAGAAGTGACACAGCACAATTCGGTAAATTGAACGAAACACTAGCTTGCATTCTATTGTCGATTTGTCCGAAAGCTACACATTCCAAAGAATATTAAAAATTCTGAAATCAAACGCACTAAAACTGTTGGATAAATAAGGAGTGCGGGGCATAAGTTGAAGCATTTTATGAGTGAAGTTTCTTTTTAATTTTAGTATTATTTATATACTCACTAACAACTAGAAAGAGCTACCGTAGACTATTTTTCGAAATTGATAATATGAGCATATACCAAAGCGATGCATTGCGTTCAGGCTTGGTGATATAAGTTGTCCCAGTCGGAGTGAAGCAGACATGGAACAGACCGAGCTCTTTCTATGGATACCAGATGGGGAGAAACACAGATTATTTTAAATTGTGACTTCAGAAATTGAATTCTGCATTTGAAAGAAACTTATTTCGGAAGCTTCCACGAAATCTCTATTTACTTAGCAATCAAAGTATCATCCAAAATTATTTCAAAGAAATTGTTACCAGAAATACCTATTCTTAATGTTGAATTAATGTTATATAATCGTCGGCTGTGTAACAAACCGATGGGTGAAAGTTAGATGATTAAACATAACGTGATGATGAAACATTGGGGGAAATCCACAGAATAGCTAGGCTGTAAAATAAAACGTATGCCTCTCAAATGTAAACTTCGGTAAAACGTTTCACAGTGGTTGGTGTGGCTTCAAAGAAGGAACACAATATAACAGATAAATCGCGCATCTTGAAATTGATAGCGACTACGAGTGTCCGCTAGGTAGAGCCCTCCCCCCACCCCCCAGTCGTTTCGGAGTAATCCGCTTAAAAACAAACCATGTTTATGTAGTTTAGAGCAAGACAGTAAACGGAGAAGGGGAAAAATGAAATAATGAGATAAATATTTGTTATGATTGCTGGAAAATGTAACCGAGCTGGTTTCTCCATCCTTGACATTGAGCCTTTACGCCATCAGTAGTTGTCTGTTTACTTAGGCAGTGGACCAAGGGTTATACACAGCCGAGATCAGCCGGCGACGATGTCTTCCTCTGGCTTCTGGCACTGTGGGTGCTGGGAAGAGGTGGTAGGGCGAGGTGGTGGGGATGTCTGTCATCTTTGCATGGCCGCTTGTTCAAGGAGTCTGAGAGATCAATGTTGATTTAATAGGGAAAAACCACTTGCACTCTGTTAGATAATTTATCAGAGTAAGATAATTGATTAATACAAAAAATATATTAATTATTCTCTTTTTTTTTGTCCGAGGATAAAAAAAAACATATGCAATAAATGGACACGACCCCTAGCCTGCTAAGCTTTTGCTGTGTTTGTGTTTTAATGATTTAAGAATAAATAATATGCACATCCTGTAAAAACGTGCAGTGGGATTTAGGGCGACATAGCCACGCATTTATATCCACTTCTGATCAATCGGAAGTAATTTCGTTTGAATGAAAGAAAATAAAAGTTTAATTTTATGACCATATAATGCTAAGTCTTGACACTTCCTCCATTTATTGCCAGCTTATGTTACCTCGATCTGAATTTTCTACCAACTGTACTTGATGACTACAACTTTAATCTATCTATGGACAAAACTCGTCCAATTCCCCTAATTTTGCTAATTGCATGTTCATATTTCAGAACGCTGTTATTGTTACACTTTGTATAGGAAATTGAGATATTGTATTCGCAGTTTTCACGGTAAGATGAAATAATGGGTAGATTTGGGGGTCTGGAGTGCGACTTTCGTGTAATAGACCTACCCGTTTGCGTCAGTGTACCCGTATGTTAGGCTTTCTCACATTTCCTGAAATTACGCTGTTCAGAATGCATGTAATCTTGTCTCAACTTTCTTTAACGTCTGTTGAAAATGTACTTAATAAACAAGTTAGAAAAATGTTTTTAATCAAAATTGGCGTAATAATAATGAAGTGCCAGTCCGTAATGTTTAGTAAATCTCAAGAATTTAAAATGAAAATATAAAAATTAACATAAACGAGGTAATCTGCTGGGACAAAAATTCGAAAATTTCACCCCAAGACACATACTGATGTAGAAACATATTACAAAAGGAGTTGCGATCGGAGAAATACGGGACCGAATATTGATTTGAGAATTAGATTAGGCTACAAATTGTGACGCATCTCCAGACAAAATTAAACTCGATCAGGCAACAGTTGATCCGGATCTTATAAATAATATCTGGAACATTATCCCAACTAGGATGGCTTTCACACGCTCAAAGACGCGGATAGAATATACAACACGAAATGTATCACAGCTTTTGGCTTGATAATATCTATCAATACAAAAAAAAATGTAAAACCACTGATCCTCAGCATCAACTTAACACAGTAAGAAACCAGCTCGGTCCAACATAGTGTGAATGTATTCTAAATATAAATTTTCTTAAAATCAATCAAATTTTTGTGATAAACCGAGGAGTTCGTTGTTATGGTGTTTCTTTTTGTCATTTTTTTTTACAGAGAAGGTCTTTGATTAAGCAGTTATTACCCGTTTTATTTATTCGTACTGAAGCTAAGCATTTGTTTAGTCTAGCGCCATTGTAAGGTCGCCGAGTTTCCACATGTTTGTAGAATTCTATTGTTCACATATTTAATGAGTTTTTGCTTTTATTGGTAATAATTACGGACTTTAGAGGCTTTGATAGGGGTATGAATGGCCCCTAATCCTGACTTGTGTGTGTCTCTGATTTACTGGAAGTGCAGGGCGTCCACTCTATTTATTCTGACATCGGCTGCGAACTGCAGTCTAACTTTTCTGATTTTGTCATTTAAACTCGCCTAAAAGTTAAACACACTTATTGTACATCTGTTAAAGATTTTATTAACAATTCATTTAACAAATACGCAACTAATTTCTCCGCTTTAATAGAGGCTTTTTTGACGCCCAGAGTCCAAGAAACGTCAAATTCCCAGCTGCCATGTGTAAAGTGCTCGTCATCAAAGCTTGATCACTGAAATTAGCCGGACCCTTTTGTATTCATCAGTCAAAGGCCTAAAATTACACTGATTAAAATTATTTATAAATGATTTGATTTCTTTCTCGTAAATAAGTCCATAAGATTAAAGTAATTTATTCTTTATGAAAGTGCACATTCTGAACTTACAAATAAACGAGTTCAAATTTTTCATCGCTTTTGACGTTCAGTAAAAACACTTGAATTACACCAAACCTGATGCCAACAAGTTTTTGGCTTGTTAAAAAACCGACTGTAGTTTGTTGATAAGTCGTACTTTTGGAATCAATGGTTAGAAAGTGGCGCGAATTAATTCCTTAGTTTGTGGATAGGATGGTTTCCCGACTCGCCGGCTTGTCTCAGATTTCTGAATTAAATCACACGAGGTGTGTTACTACTGAGTTTCCGAAGAGATAAACAACAACGAATTATGATGCCATTCATTGCCATGGTTTTTTTGTCCTTAATCTTTCTGTATTGGTATAGATGCTGTACCTCATGTAACAATTTATATGTTTGGAGTGAAATAAAGTACTTGAACATATGGCAAATTAACGAAATAAAGAGAAAATACCAGTAGTTTTCAAGCTTTATTTTGGAGTAAAGCAATTTAGAATACTCGGATATTGATCAATTTAAAGATCATACACCTATCATTTTATTAGAATTTAAAAAAAAAAAAAAAAAAAAAAAAAAAAGATTTCACATCTTTGAAATTTAAAGGATAAAGTATTAACTTGAAGTTAATGATTATATGGTTTTATATATTAATTATATATAATAAAGAGGTCCAATTTTCATTCCAGAGTATTTTTTCCACACACAGAGAAAGGAAGGCCATTGTATTTGACTGTCATACCGTGCGCATCCCCGATCGAATGGACTTTGTTGCATGGAGGTAAGAGACACTACTTCCGGTATAAAAAGCGCATGCACTGTCATAGACCGGAACCTGCATCTGTACACATTAGATGTCAACATCGTAACGACTAATTACAAAACGTTTACACCAAGATGTGTTTTGCTGACCGAACTTTTGCATAGCGTACATAAATACTGTTGATGGTGAAATAAAATCCTTTGATAATGTGTTCCTAAATGATAAGAATATGCATAACCATTTTTATTTCATTCACGCTTGTAATCACAGTGACGTCACATAACAGGGAAAATGAGTCTGGCATTACACCACCGGTGTTAAAAAGCGAGTAAAAACAAAGGAGGCCATCCTTTGTACCGCTTATAATTCAGTTTCATTGAGGACCATCTTTTTGAACCTCATATAATTCAGTTTCATTAAATTTTCTTCCTGACGCAAAGAGTTGTGACCTTCACCTTAAAATTTTAGGCGTTAGGTGCAGTCTTTTATTCTTGAACTTGATTTTCTTCTTAGATCTTTTTTCTTTGGTAGGCAGTATATCATAGCTAATCTCCTTCTCTACTCGTCCTGTATTTTTTTACTGTGAAGACTGCCGAAAGTTGCCAAGTGTATGTTATTATTTTCATATGTGAAAATTATGAAGATGGTCTTTTAATTTGCGTCTTTCAATAATCCTTTTGCTTTCGTGACCGACTTGTCTGTGGAAACAAAGCTGGAAGCCAGACACCAAATTGTTATTGTGTAGATGTGGAGAGTTTACTATAGGCCACGCCGCACTCATTACGGGTTCAGTAATAACTATTTAGTCTGCCCTGTATTTTCTTTACTTATATAATAAATACGCTTCCTTTACAAAAACAATATTTATTCTAGAACCACTTCGACCTCGGCTGCAGATTTTAAGAGTCTCTCTCTCTCTCTCTCTCTCTCTCTCTCTCTCTCTCTCTCTCTTTCGTCAAACAAGTTACAAATGACGCGGTATCAAGTGAAATATGCACAGATTGCGTAGTTTTAGCTCAAAAGCCAGACAAATCTTGTCGATTTCAAACAGCCATGGCTGAGTGGCCAGCAATGAAATAGACAGACCTACGTCACATTGTTTGACACAACTACCCAAAGTCCAAGGTCTTGTTAAAATGGTTCTAAGACTACGCAATCGGTGCATATTTCACTTGAAACCGCGTCATTTATAACTTGTTTTGACGCAAGAAATAGAAGGCTTCGTCCAACCGAAAGTCCAAGGTCTTGTTAAAATGGTTCTAATTGCCATAGTGATAGGTTTTTTAATTTCTTAATAAAATTAATTTCGAAGACAGAAGGCTATATTAACTGATATACATGTTTCTTTTCGTTTGTAGGTAAGGCTCTGTACAATCACACCGGGGGAGAGTCTCACAGCTTACACTACACCACGGGGACCCCTGGGCTGTACACGATCACACTGAAGCCCCTGGAGAGCGACACCTACGTAAAACTGTACATCTCCGACAGCTTCCCGCTAAAAACCTATCCAGTTCTGCCAGATGACGATAAAGTCAAAATAAAGAAAAAGAGTCGGAAAGGATTCAGTGTCGAGTGGAACAAAAGTCCCAAAGAGACGCCGTTCGACAACATCATTGAGTACCATATTGCTGTGAACCGGAAGCGCTCTTTTGACACGTTTTGCTCACTTATGTCTCATCTTCACGGGGACAAACGTCCTTCCCGACCAGACACTTTTAATTTTTTAGAAGAAGAAAAAAGATACCAAAAGTTTTTAAGGGAAGCGAACCCGATCAAAGCTGCCAAAAAGAACGCGATCAGTTACAGGAAAACGAATGCAACCGTGTTCAATTTTAACAGAGCCCGACCGGGGCGGAAATATTTTGTAAATGTGTATGTGTATAATAAACTAACGCGCCTGGCCAGCGCTTTCCAAAGTTTGGAGGTAAGGACTAAACCTGGAAAAAGAAAGCCCCCTTCTGTGAAGAGGTTAAAGAACGGACAAATCCAAGTACATCAATTCACGAAGCCCAAGGAGCTGCTTACAATGGAGTTCAGGGTAAGCAAACCTGCCAAGGAAGCATTGCTTGGTGTTCAAGTGTGTGGCCAAAAGGTGCGGTTTCAAATAAGGACTAAAAAGAAGAAATGGTTCAGTAGAAAGATTCAAAACTATAAGGAGTTTACTCTCACAGATCTGCCAAAGGATACGTATACGATAAAAATCAAAGGTTCAAAGAAAGGAGGTGGTGAAGTACGATTCACATTAACTACTAAGAAAAATAAATATAAGTTTCCGAGTTTACCCAAGAAAACTTCGGTGACGTCACTCAATACGACGTGTGAAAATGTGACCATCGCCTGGATGGGCGAGACACGACGTCAGACGTTTTGTGTGTATAAGACGGAACTCTCAGAGGCCCAGAGCGGCCTCCGACCAAAGATTGACCAGTGTTCTAGTGAAATTGACAAGGCTAGTGAAAAAGTGTTTTGCAAACGATTTAGAAATCACCGTCAGCAACACGCTTTGCAGGAGACGGTGACAGGACTTAAGACCGGACGTCACTATAGAATTGACGTCACCGTCATCCGAAATAAACGTTCAAAAATGTTCTTACGATATGACAGTTTATATGTTAAAACGGAAGACACGTGCTGAAATAGAGGTGATGTTCAGGTGTGTGGTGTGAATGTTTATTTGTATGTGTGTCTGTGTGTAGCGAGTGCGTGTCTGAGATCTCTATATGTATATACAAAACAATGTTGGCGGATGACCAAAGCTATATTTCTGGTTACAAGATTACCTTTGTTACAATAGGAGTTTACAAAAAGGTGTTCTTAATCTATTTTGAAAGTTAAATTAGGTAAAAATTGGAGTTATTAAGGGGATTCTACTACTGAAATTGTCTTGGTACATGCATGTATTACAAGCCCCAATGTCTATTATTTTCATATGACCAAACCATGACGATTTTTAAAAAAAAATTTCTTTCTCTTTTTTACATTGAAACATATCATCTTTTGTCCATTTCATTATTTTTTGCCGTAGCAAATATGGCTTCAGAGTTAAGCTTTTTCTTCATGTCCGATTTTTATCCCAGGCACAAAAACTTTTTTTATACATAGTGTTTTGTTTAAAGTTGTGTGTCCTTAAAAAAGTTTTAAATACTGAAATCAATGGCAAATCGGACATTTTAGTTGATCATGAATTCCATATGGTTTCCTTCTCCCTATCAATAAAAGAATGAGATGTGAGTGTGGCTATGTACATGTATATAATTTAATTTATGTGTTATGGAAGTTGAAACATTAGGAGTTTTCAAAGCAGCTGTGATGTAAAGTAAATGCATTGTGATATTCTTGGGCATGAGTGACACCATATAGGCTATCCCCCCCCCCCCCCCACCTCGACGACAAAATACCCCGTCACCCCTGTGCCCCGACTGTCTTGTGTCTGTACCTTGCTTTGAAGCTTTTAATTTATTTGAGTAAATGAAAGTTCGTTTGTCAGTGCAATGATTAATGTTTTCATCTCATTTTATAATTCACGATTTTGGTGCTATATATGCTTGTTCACAATCCATCCCCTTATGATTTACACATCCGACATACATTTTATTATTATATTTTTAATATCATTTTCAACTACAGAAATTAACACGTTAGGCAACAGTGCTAGACTGGAAAATAAACAACTGTAACAACCACCCCAAATTTACACTAGAAATAAAAAAAAAATACGAGAATCAGTTCTAAAGATATATAGAAGATACCGGTTCATATAATGAATAGACAAGTTACATTTATTTAGCACTGGCTCTATGAAATAACAGCATTTACTCTGTGCAGATTGTCAATGAGGATCCTCATAGTTTATTTTATCCTAACAGTCGCCGATGTGATTTTTAAACTATTTATTCCAAACCGTCGTTAATATAGTCGGGAACTTTGACACGCAAATCATGTTTGGTTTATAAAGATAAGAAATGGATGTATCCTGAATTTGGCACTCTCAGAATCTTTCAACAACTAACAAACTGTGCATTTCAGA
This sequence comes from Magallana gigas, assembly GCF_963853765.1. Taxonomy (NCBI): domain Eukaryota; kingdom Metazoa; phylum Mollusca; class Bivalvia; order Ostreida; family Ostreidae; genus Magallana; species Magallana gigas. Next base: position 53,030,336 of record NC_088859.1, on the reverse strand, counting down.
AAAAAACGGTATTTTTATCAAAACCCTTATCCTGATATCAATGTTACCGTAACATTGGGCCCCGAGAATGTTACTGTAACATTGGGCCCCGAAAATGTTACCGTAACATTGGGCCCCGAGATTGTTACCGTAACATTGGGCCCCGAGATTGCTTGCGTTCGGATCGTCTCGGGCAAAGACCTATGTTGTCGCCAGTGACTTAATTAAGCCCCCTCCCTCCTCCTCCTCCCCTTGCCATTTTTTTCCGAAATGAAATCCAGTTAACCTGGGAGTGTGTTGTGTCAGTATTTGTTACATTTTGTTATGTATTTATTACACAAGCAGTATTCCTTTCACATTTCTCCCGCTGTAATCTCATTCAACATTTGTTTATATTTATTTAGAAGTTGAATTTATGAAATGGAAATATTTTGAAGGTCTCTATATCGTCGCCTCGCTTCCATGTGCAGGTATAAGTTTCATTAACCGGAAGTGACTTTATTTTGCGCATGTTCAGCTAATATGTAATCATGCTTTTATAGGCATTTTATGCAAATTTAACAACCTGAGGTCCCTTTACAATCGCAACCTCTCGGGCTTTTCGGAAAGGCCCGAGAAGTTGCGATTGGTCCCGTTAATGTCATGTTTCCATTTTGTTTTATATTTAATATGATTCAAACATGTTGTTGATTAAAAATTGTTAAAAGAAATTCTAATATGTGTTTGACCTTTTTATTAATTTGTGACACACCGACAGGTTATATATGTTTGTGACGATGAAAGATGATCTGTTTCCCTGAAGGTCATGGGGATAACACCTTCTTTGTCGTTGGTATATTTTAAAGTAGGAATACTGAAAAACTATTGATTATTAATTATTAAGAAATGAGTTTTCAAAATATATATTCTTATCAAATAGGTTTGACAATTAACATTGCTAATACATATCTGAATTAATATACCTTATGAAATTTTTCCCTGGCAAGGCGTACAATTGAATGGATAGAAAGAAAAATTGCCTCAAATCAAACGAGTTTACGAAACTGATTATAAAATGAGATGTAAAGTAACTGTTCTACTATTTAGATAATTCTCACTGTTTTTCAGTCTTTCTTTCTCTCTGATCAATGACTGTAAAATGATGAAATAATTTGTAGCTGGCGTTCTCTCAGTATATGGTTCAGTAGATGAATGAACGGAGAACTGACGCAATCTAAGGGGATAAAAATACACGACACTGTCACTGCCAATTATAATCAGTGATAACTGAAATAAAGTGTGCTCAGTTTTACCGGGAAAATAGCTCACAACAAAGGGAAACAATTAAAGGGACATAACGGTTGTATTATCACCCACAGGGGGCGCTGCAATTTGAGATAAACTGTACGAGTTTGTAACGAAGCAGGGTATTACTTAGATTAAGAGGAAGACCGCCGGTATGTCTTTGTGATTCATTGGAGGTGGAAGGAAGTAAAAAGCCCCCCCCCCCTCCCCATATTTCTTCGCTACCTGTTCGAAGCATCTCAAGGAATGTTGATACCCGTGAGATCGTTTCGCAATGTGTTGCTCTCGCCTTATCTCATAGACATGTCTAAGCTCAAGATAAGTCAAATTGTCTATCTCTTAATCCGTGACCTACTTTTATAAGAACGAAAGGTCAGTCTTTGATTTAGTTAGCTGGCTTCAACACATGCATGTCGAGTGCCGCACTTTTCCTTGTTTAATATGATTAAAGCCATTCTCCACACAATTATGCACTCGCCATCTAGTGAACAAACTTTCAAGGTCCTTACATGATGAACATTGGTTTGAAATTAAGGAAATGCCCCGCGAAAGTACAAAGCTAGGAACACCCTTTTGTATTTAGTCATAAAGGCTTGCTTATCCGTTTCATTAAGAAAGTGAATTTAGGTAATGCCTTAGTGCAAATGTTTTAGATTTTGTCTACTATCGCTGGATTTATTACCTCGGCGTGTGTAAGGTAGGCTACTCAAGACGGAACCACGTGGGGACGGGGGAACGTTCTTTTTATTCCATCAGAGACGAATTCATCCTTAGAATCACAACCACCCATGCAAACTATTTTAATGTAATACAAATTATAAACTACCTTTCAAATATTGTAATGTTAGTGTGTTTTTTTTCCTGGGGTATTTACATCGAACGTTTTAAATATTGTATTATTAGTGAGGCTTTTTCCCCGGGGTATTTACATGGAACTTTTTAAATATTGTAATGATAGTGTGGCTTTTTCCCCGGGGTATTTACATGGAACTTTTTAAATATTGTAATGTTAGTGTGTTTTTTTCCTGGGGTATTTACATGGAACATTTTGAATATTGTAATGTTAGTGGTTTTTTCTCCCGGGGTATTTACATGAAAAGTTTTAAATATTGTAATGTTCGTGGGGATTTCCCCCGTGGTATTTACATGGAACGTTTTAAATATTGTAATGTTAGTGTAATTTTTCCTGGGGTATTAATATGGAACGTTTTGCCAAATGACACAGAGGCTGGGAATTCGTGCCGTCGTCGTGTACCACTGGTTACCGTGTGCTCTTCCTCCATCACGCGCGTGTTGATTTCTTAATTGTTCGTTTACTTAACAAAGAGTCGCAGAAAGCGCATAGGACTTGTTTAGATTCTGACTAATACCGAAATAAAGAGAGCGCGCACTTCGTGAATGGCTTTCTGAACAAAATAATGAGAGAAAGTGCACAAAATCACCTCAAATCGCGCCGAAATTAGAAAGCCAGAGGATCTATATTATATAAAGATAATAAACACAGCAGCAAAGTAATGTAAATTCAATTCAAATTCAAGAAAGTTTGCCTATTGTTAGGATGGGATGTCTCGTTCAGCCTCCAAAGTATTCTGTAGTGACCGACCCCGGAATATTTTACGTGCATGAGTACATGTAAAAGTGAAACCAGTAAAAAGTCAATCTTGCACTGACAGAACCCTCCTCATTTGGCGTTCTGTGATAGGCTAAAACAGACCAAACTGCCGTTTTATGCCGACGACGGCAGAACGAGACCCTCACACAAACAGGTGCGTGGTCTGTCACGGCGAAAGAGTAGAGGTACACATTTGACTGTCCTCTTCGATAAAGAATAATTAGGCCAAAAAATGACATGTTCATACTAAACATTAACTTGTTTTTTCTTTCCCATTAAATAATTGCAATTGCAGCTATCTAGGCTATCTTTTGTTGTATCTTCTCTCGAAAATAGATGACCTCAACACTGGGAATGTTGGGTACAACCGAGTACTCTTACGGTACCTGGTATCTGCTCACGGTCTTTCACACCCACGGGATCAATGGCGGGGGTCAAGATTCCTAATGTTACATCCCGACCTGACGGAATGCCGCTAAGATCCTCCTTTGATTCTTTCTAATCACGGGACTCAATCAGTCAGGGGTCGTTTGCTGAGGGGGACCTCTGGTTGGCTGTTACTGTAGAATTATACACTCAACTCCCCCTCCTCTTGAACCCAAAAGGGGTCTAACGAGCTTTCAGTGCAAAAATTCCGACTTGGAATTAAAAACCTTTACTAATAATGAATTCGAAACAGCATAATATGATAGGTATTTTTCACACGGTGACATGATGTAACATCAATTTGCCAAGGTTATGATAATAAGTTTGTTGAATATAAGGAGTGAGTTTCGAAGGATACAATTTCTGTCGAGTAAGTACGAACTCCCTATGTTTAAACATTCACACCTCTCTCGCTGTTTCTGCAAAGTGGACGTCTTGTCTATAAATAAGACCTATATGTAATTCTGTCTCAAAGTGTTGTATTTAAAATATCGTATACATGTCTGCTACAGTGTACACTATCTTGATATCAAATTAGTGTGGCATTTATCACTGCAAGATGAATTACTTCACAAGTGTTCGGTGATGTGACACCGTAATCCAACTTGTTCACATGTCTTGGACGCATTTATCTAATTACCGGCTGATTTGTGACGCCTTTTGTTTGCGGCTGGTGACAAAGTATCACCGAGAGATTAAGAGGGTCTATAATCAAATCCTGATTTCCTTATATCGGTTTAAAACTGTTAGAAACGTGTCTGTGGCGGCTACGACCTTGAAACAAAAATATAAAATTGCTGGTAAATATCTGTTTTCGTAAATATTTACGAAATAAGTGATCAAGATGCACACATTTGTCTGCCCCGTATTGTTGTGCCTCGCGTGAAAGGAACACCCACTGGAAATTCATTTTCACATGAAGTGAAATGCGCATGAATTGAAATTTCATTTTTTTCTTCTTTTGGTACCAGATCTTGCAGAATCACATCATATGCAAATAAAATAAAAATCACCTAATATTTACATTTAGAATTTTCTTATATGATTTTAACGTACAAAGTTTTTATTTTTAATGTAAACTTCGTGTGACACAATTACCTGTGAATTTGTTACAGTATGGGACCGCTGAGTGACGTACAGTGTCATCTTTATGAATCAGATGGTGAGGTAGATTACCACTGCACTCCTCTCCGTGAGGTCGCAGCCAACAGAGGCGACAATTTTATGCTTTATAAGTTGATAGTTTATATTAAACGGAATTTGCCCTACAAGATTATTCAAGGTGTTAACGTAAACTCAGAGAAGATACAGAATGTAAAATATCTTAAATGGATCAGAGAGAGATATATCAGACAAAAACTCACTTTCAGAGAATTTTGGATGATTGTACAAGACATTTGAACTATTAAATTGCCTTCAAACGACGACTTATTTTTGCCGACCAAAACAAAATTAAAGATGTTTGAAAAATGTTTGAAAATTTGGTTAAACAATTAAATAAATTAATTTAAATCGTAGCAAATTTCATGTATTAATTTGCTATTTGAATAGATATTATATTTATATTTATAACAAAATGTTTATAACAAAATTATCATCTGGTAAGAGCGATAGTGAAAATCGTGAGATCTTTCTCGTTGCCACAGGAGTGAGTACATTGCCTCTCCGTACAAACATTGACGATGAAGGTCCGCTCGCCGGAGCAGACGAACACTTGCGCCAGGTGGTAACGAACTTTATTAAACAATTCCTTCACACGGGGAGCACAATGAATCGATTAAGTCAATCCGACAATTTAATTATTGAAACAATTGTAATTTTCCAGACGCTTTTTACGGGGCATTGCGCCGTGCGATGCTGACTTCTTCTAATTCAATAACTCCTCCATAACCAGCTGTGCTTTATGACGTCTTATGTTAATTTTTGACGCATCATATTATTGCCCTGGTATCACTTCGTTATTTTTTTTATCCTCAATTTACTAATGGATACTTATGTTTTGATTTAAAGAGTCAAAATATTTATTGTTTTTTGCAAAGAGTAAAATCAAAGATTGTCAGAACAAAATCAAATTAAAGAGAAATAAATCTGATTCTCTTTCGCAGTTAACACAAATTAAGGAAATATACCACCCCCCCCCCCCCCCCCCCAAAATATATGAAAGAATTAAAGTTACACCCTGGCAAATAAGTAAAACCCGCTATTACAATAACACTAGTATTGTATTTGTGGCTTAACATTTATAGGGAGAGGGCAAATAAAGTTTGTATAACTCGTGCCCAATCCTATTTTAATATACTGTTAACATTATTATATTATTTGACGTGTACGATGTTTTTGAACAAGTTGGCTTGGATTTGACTGAATGTGAATGTGACTTTTCTTATACGTATTTGCATGGCATTTAGCGATGTGCCTGATTTAGCGGAAGTCGCATTCCTTCAAAAGCGCTAAATAAAACACCCAGCCAAATATAGTACGTTTACAGTCTACTGCAATGAAATGTGTTCAAAAAATCGAGCTCTCTCCGATAATGCCTGACACACCTTGAAAACATATAGCCATTTTAAGGTATTAATATAACAAACTGATAGAAACAAATAAACTGGATCCAGAATTTACAAATTGTACAGTTCTGATTTTGTCTGTGGGCATCTAACAGGAAAGCTTATCTATTTTTGCCGACACTTTTGATAGATTTTAATGCATCTTTTAGCGCTATTTCACGCTGCAGATCAACTGTCACTTTGTACAAATTTCTCTGCAGGGGGAGCCGACATCAGTACGGCCTTGTGATGGATCCTATCCTTTCTAACAACCGTAGGGGGAGCCGACATCAGTACGGCCTTGTGATGGATCCTATCCTTTCTAACAACCGTATCTGCTTATCAGGCCAGCTTTATAACTTTTGTTTTAAACCATCAACAGTTTTGTTGTGCAAAAACTTGGTGGTTTATGTTAAATGCAATTTTCAAAAAGAGCAACATTTCAAAAAGACAATAAATGTTGTTAATCAAGTTTATATCCGCCATTGTGAACCACAAGAGTGCACATTGTGAAACAGACTACATTACGGGTTCGTGTAACCAATTTGCACCTAAAAAAATATCTAATGAATTATGATGTCTTTAACATGATATCAAATTCATAACAAACACATTTATATGATTCTATGCACCCGCTGGCAATTATTATGACGTCATAGCAATCAGGAAACGGAAATGTGACGACTAAATTCCGGAATGTGTAAGATATGGGAATTCATATCTCTAGTTTGTTCTGGGAGTCTAGGTCGTGAAATTATCTCATGAATAATTGATCCTAACTGTTAGAACAGACAGACAGTCAGATGGAATGATCAGCCATTAATCTGTACATTAGTGACCTTGATATAACCTAATTGTTTGCCGCTGACGTAATAATGTGAACAATATGGCGCTACGATTTATAAAATAATAGTTTGTTGAAAGTTGGGATTGAGCTATTTGACCATGCAGCCCGAGATCTCCCAGAATCTGACAGTTAAAGAAGCCTGCCTGCAACTTATAGAAATAAAGTTATCAACATCAGGCGAAGAGAACACGTAATGTCAACAATATACGATATAGAAACGCGCTACCCCACATTTGTTGCCAGATATGCTCTTCATTGAATACATCACATTCTTCAGAGTTATAATTACTCTCACAAATTTCGGTGAGCTAATTTCGGAGAATAAAATATTTGTCTGGTCTATTCGAGATATAGTAGGCGATAAGACAGCACGTAATTCACAGATAGTTTCAACAATGGTGTTTCCGTTGAAGATACTGATGATGTGACGGAACACTTGCCCATGATCAAGCAAACCAAATCTAAAAATGCGAACGGAATGATGCAAATCGCGATGCAGAAATGTTTTTAGCGGGGAGACGCGGCGAAACGTGAAACAGAATGGGGGTGGTGAAGGAAGCCGAGGCAGGCAGCGCTGAGAGAGGCTCACGTGCCGGATAGCGCCTTCACCAGCCCCCTCCCTAAGTTTGCTCCCCCATCCAGCTACCAGACAAAATCTCCACATCCAAACTTACAGGTGTTTCAACAGATTGCCCAGAGCATTTAAGGTTATAAGCAAAATCCTTCAAGACAAAACGTGATCGCGCAAGCACGGTGTGTGGCCTATTGTGGCCTGTTTCAAGTGTTAAAGGTGACTGGATCAAAATTACATGAAAATATTGGCTAACGTTAACACATGTGAAAAGTAAATGTGTTTATACAATCTTAACTCTGCAATCTATACACACTCTCATCTATTATCTTAATATCAAAATGGTTCCTTTGTAATTGTAAACGCTAAAGTTGTTTTATTGCCACAAAAACACGACAGTGAAAGGGAGACGAAGATTTGAGAAACATGCAAGCAACATCCGAGAGTTCGATTGACTTGACAGTCGTCATCTACTAATTAATTCATAAACCAAATTACTGTTTTAAGTAATACCTATACCTATACAACGTACAGACTACTGTCATTAGTGATACACGTACCCATACAACAGTCTACTGTCATTAGTGATACACATACCTATAATCAACAGACTACCGTCTTTAGTGATACACGTACCTATACTACAGACTACCGTCATTAGTAATAAACGTACCTATACAACAGACTACCGTCTTTAGTGATACACGTACTTATACAACAGACTAATGTCATTAGTAATACACGTACCCATACAACAGTCTACTGTCATTAGTGATATACGTACCCATACAACAGTCTACTGTCATTAGTGATACACGTACCTATATACAACAGACTACCGTCATTAATGATACACGTACATATACAACAGACTGCCGTCATGTGTGATACACGTACCTATTCAACATACAAACTATCGTCTTTAGTGATACACGTACATATATACAGGCTTCCGTCTTTAGTGAAACACGTACCTTAACAACAGACTACTTACATTAGTGATACACGTACCTATACAACAGACTACAGTCATTTGCGATACACGTACCTATTTAACATACAGACTTTCATCTTTAGTGATACACGTACCTATACAACAGACTACCGTCATTTGTAATACACGTACCTTTTCAACATACAAACTATCGTCTTTAGTGAGACACTTACCTATACAACAGACAACCGATATTTGTGATACACGTACCTTAACAACAGTCTACTTACATAAGTGATACACGTACCTATACAACAGACTACAGTCATTAGCGATACACGTACTTATACAACAGACTACTGTCTTTAATGATTCACGTACCTATACAACAGACTACAGTCATTTGTGATACACGTTACGTATATACAACAGACTACCGTCATTAGTGATACACGTACCTATACAACAGACTAATCACATTAGTAATACACGTACATATACAACAGACTACTTACACTAGCGATACACGTACCTATACAACAGACTACTGTCCTTAATGAGATATGTACCTATACAACAGACTACCGTACTTAGTGATACACGTACCAATACAACAAACTACTGTCTTTAGTGATTCACGTACCTATACAACAGACTACAGTCATTTGTGATACACGTTACGTATATACAACAGACTACCATCTTTAGTGAAACACGTACCTATATAACAGACTACAGTCATTAGTGATACACGTACCTATATACATCATACTACTTACATTAGTGATACACATACCTATACAACAGACTACCGTCTTTAGTGATACACGTACCTATACAACAGACTACCGTTATTAGTGATACACGAACAGACTACCCTCATTTGCGATACACGTACCTATACAACAGACAACCGTCATTTGTGATACACATACCTATACAACAGACTACCGTCTTTAGTGATACACGTACCTTAACAACAGACAACCGTCATTAGTGATACACATATCTTTATACGACAATCTACTTACATTAGTGATACACGTAACTATATCCAACAGACTACCGTTATTAGTGATACACCTACCTATACAACAGACTAACGTCTCTAGTGATACACGTACTTATATACAACAGAGTAGTCATTAGTGTTACACGTACCTATACAACAGATTACAGTCATTAGTGAGACACGTACTTATACAATACTACTGTTATTAGTGATACACGTACAGACTACCCTCATTTGCGATACACGTACCTAAACAACAGACAACCGTCATTTGTGATACACGTACCTATACAATAGACTACAGTCATTAGTTATACACGTACCTATATACAACAGACTACCGTCATTAGTGATACACATACCTATATACGACAGACTACTTACATTAGTGATACACGTTCTTAAATACAACAGACTACCGACATTGGTGATACACGTACCTATACAACAGACAACTGTCATCAGTGATACACGTACCTATACAACAGACTACTTACATTAGTGATACACGTACCTATACAACAGACTACCGTAATTTGTGATACACGTACTTATACAACAGACTACACTCTTTAGTGATTTACGTACCTATACAACAGACTACAGTCATTAGTGATACACGTACCTATATACAACAGACTACCGTCATTAGTGATACACGTACCTATATACAGCAGACTACAGTAATATGTGATACACGTACCTATACAACAGACTACAGTCATTAGTGAGACACGTACCTATACAACAGACTTCAGTCATTAGTGATACAAGTACCTATACAATATACTATTTACATTAGTGATACACGTACCTATACAACAGACTACTTACATTAGTGATACACGTACCTATACAACAGACTACTGTCATTAGTGATCAACGTACCTATACAACAGACTGCCGTCATTTGTGATACACGTACCTATATACAACAGACTACAGTCATTATTGATACACGTACCTGTACAACAGACTACCATCATTTGTGATACACGTACCTATACAACAGACTACCGTCATTAGTGATACACGTACCTATTTAACAGACTACCGTCATTAGTGATACACGTACCAATACAACAGACTACCGTTATTAGTGATAGACGTACATATACAACAGACTACCGTCATTAGTGATACACGTACCTATACAACAGACAACCGTCATTAGTGATACACGTACATATACAACAGACTACCGTCATTAGTGATACACGTACCTTAACAACAGACAACCGTCATTAGTGATACACCTACCTATACAACAGACTACCGTCATTAGTGATACACGTACATATACAACAGACTACCGTCATTAGTGATACACGTACCTTAACAACAGACAACCGTCATTAGTGATACAGGTACCTATACAACAGACTACCGTCATTAGTGATACACGTACCTATATCCAACAGACTACCGCCATTAGTGATACATGTACCTATACAACAGACTACCGTCATTAGTTATACACGTACCTATACAACAGACTACTGTCATTAGTGATACATGTTCCTATACAACAGACTACCGTCATTAGTGATACACGTACCAAAACAACAGACTACCGTCATTAGTGATACACGTACCAAAACAACAGACTACAGTCATTAGTGATACACGTACCTATACAACAGACTACAGTCATTAGTGATACACGTTCCTATACAACAGACTACAGTCATTAGTAATACACGTTCCTATACAATAGACTACAGTCATTAGTGATTCACGTACCTATACAACAGACTATAGTCATTAGTGATACACGTACCTACACAACATACTACAGTCATTAGTGATACACGTACCTATATACAACAAACTACTGTTATTTGTGATACACGTACCTATATACAACAGACTACCGTCATTAGTGATACACGTACCTATACAACAGACTACCGTCATTTGTGATACACGTACCTATACAACAGACTACCGTCATTAGTGATACACGTACCTATATACAACAGACTACCGTCATTGAATGAGATAAACGTCATCAGTGTTGAAGTCAAGTATGAAATAGAATTATTTGAGTTTTCAATGATATATTTGTTTTTCATAACCTATTTTCGTACATAATTTGATCTTGTGTTTCAAATACCTACAACAGCGATAAAATAATATTAAAGAATATGAATATGAACAATACATTTGATATATTACTGCATGAAATAAATTCGAGCCAGTGTGTCTTATTTGAAATAATTTTACATTTTATACTTGAACATTGTATCAGAAATTTATCAGTCTATAAAATGGTTACAGATATGTCTACTTTAACAAATGCACGACACATCAGGGCCATATAATTCCTGAAATATGGATATATGAAATGAAGCGACATTGAGGGCGACTTTATGCGTCGCCGGTCGGGCTGGGAATTCTAAAGATTGAAAATTTACAATAGTATGAAGGTGATAACAATACACAAGCTGTTCCAATGTGGGGAGATAATGTGTTTATTAATTGTCACTATCATCGGAGGGTCGAGGGGACCCAATTATGTACCAAAAAGTCGGAGGTACTTAAAGAATCTGTCAATGTGAGTAGTTTTGTTGAACAATTAAATATTCAAGCTACATTAATATGGCCCGCTGTAGAGGCATTGGAATCTGCAATGAGGGTCGTTATCTCGGTCGGCATGGTAAGACTTGGCCTTCAGGATAACCCCTTTCTTCATCTTTGGTTAATTTACTACGGATTCTGAAGGAAGCGACGATTGTAAATTTTAGCAGGAAGCCCCCCTCAAGATGGATGGTCGTGAACGGGTGATCACGCTCATGTAGTTAAACACAGGAATCGTGACCCTCCGCTTCTGTCGACATAGTCTATGAGTTTCTGATCAACCCCTGAAACCCTCGGTCGTAGAAGCGGATGCTGGTCTTTGAAGAGAGAAGTCTACTCATCACTTACGCAGCCCATCCGTACAAATTTTGTGCATGCTGAATAATTGTCGCGAAAACTACCAATATGAATAAAACATGTTACTATTTCAAAGAATAACGACCTACTTCTCGTTGTAAATGGTATCCAAGTCCTTGATTTACTTGTCGTATTAAGATTTAACTTAACGGGCATTCAATAATAATACCAAATATTGAAATTGATTTAGCTTGGTTTCAATTTGCGCTGCTAAACTTCTCTAGTGAACCCCTCCCTCCCCATCCTCCATCCTTTTTCTTCCAATGTTGAATCAATAATGGGCGTCAGAAATTGATCTACCTATTTTTCTCCTGGGCAGAATATGGTCAGTGGTGATCAGGATGTACAAAAACAATCTGACGGAAAGACATCGATCACGTGCTCAGTATTTTCAACGCACGACAGACTAATTACCCATAAAACAATTATAACGTCAAATTCCTGGTAATCTTGGATTGGGTTATCTCCCCTGTCTTATCCTTCCTTCCTTCCTTGTTCGTTTGGACAGTGAGATATCCTATCCCTTTGGATTACATTGTCCCTATTTTTTTTTTGTTTTACGTAAGATAACATATTTTTTCCTGTAGTCTCGACACAGCTGAAAAACAAGACAACCTCCATAATGCACCAATAGACCTTGATCGAAAAACATTGACTGACTTTTTGTAGCTTATCTCTCCGATTAAGAAACCTTCGGGTATGTACGTTCATTTGAAGTATGTACTTTTGTTTTGCTGTTCATCAATATTCTCTGCATAATCTAGTTTTCATTGTTCTCATTAACAGACTCCAATTAATCGAAAAGAAAACATGTCTCTAGTCTAGGTCCAAGTTGAGTACCTTTTCTGCACCAAATAAGAGAGAGAGAGAGAGAGAGAGAGAGAGAGAGAGAGAGAGAGAGAGAGAGAGAGAGAGAGAGAGAGAAGATATCGTGAGGTCTAGCTACAACTACTAGACGTATCAATATTTTATTGTAAGGTACAAATCCACAAGTACATGACTGTATGCATTGTCAAAACCTGAAACAACCTTGGATTAGAGTCGATCTGATCTCAGCTCTATCATCTGTGCGCTCTCAACAATCACCAAGAACTGTTCACTCCGTAATCTGATCTTCAGGCGCGCTCCCCGGGCCAAACGAAATGGAGATTGTATTAGCATTGTTTTAATACTGTAATACAGCGTCAGACACGCTTTTTATTTTAACTCTCTCCTCCAAAAATTTTATCAGATAATCAAGTATGATCAAAAAAAGGCTTTGAAGTGGTAGAACATCACTATCGTAATTCTGAACGCTGAAAATTCCTACGCCTGACGGTTTGTTTTTTCTTTAGTATTTTTGCATAGGTTTCTTTTGTTAAGAATTGGCTCATTTAAAGAAATATTGGTGAATTCAATGCAAAGAAATTTCCGATCAGTAACGATGAAATAACCAGAGACTCATTTTGGTTTTTCCCTCATTTTTTGACATTTTTTGATGGAGAGAATGTATTTCTGATTACTAATTTTTAGAATTAGTTTAGTAAGTCAGATTAAAGATAGAAAGGCTGCATAGTTTGACAATAATGAATAACCTTGAATTCCAAAAACTAACTTCTTGAGATTAAGCTATAAACAATGGCAGTCAGTAATTGGCCATCTGTTTCTTAATTGTATTATTTCTTGTTGACCCAAATATCAAAGATATAAAGATAAGCTTGTGCTTCCTCAAGACATTGTTTAGAATTCGCTATTTTTGCTCATTAGTGTCAAACAGAAATAAGAAAGATATCGGGTTTTTTCCGTGTAATGTACTAACATTTGATGAAGAAATATCCTCTAGTTGGTCGCCGCCGGTGTGGTCGCATGTTGCAGACAATGGATGTGGAATTTCCCGGCTAGGTTTTGCCCGGATGTTGTCAATCCTGCAACAGACCGGCCCCGAGAGTCATAACACGGGAAATGGGCAAAAACCAATAAAAAATCGTGTTTTACTACTGTACTTTTCCTACTTTGGCAGATTACTCAATACCTACAAGGATTAAGGTGGGACCGGTTAACCTGAGATCGTGGAGGGATATATATGTAAATCGTTCATATGATTTTTCTCTTAACCCTGCGGTCACAAATTATCTTTCTCCTATAGTCGCATTAAAGATGTATGAGCTTTAACGACGTGTAAAAAGTGTATGAAATATGATATGTACTTATCAGTTTTAATAGAGATATTTTTTTACTTTATTTTTGATTAACTGATCATAGAAGACAAGACGGCACGTATTAATCCCGGCGGCTAGGTCACGTGCCTATGACGTAAGCATATCGATGTACCATTGATGGCATTGTGTTCACGTTGACGTGTAATTTTATAAAAATGTAAGAATTCGGATCGGCGTTTATGGTTTATTAGAAAAGTCGCCAAGATTTTATTAAGTATCATGCAGTTGTTATATTATATGACTCGCTGTACTGCCTTAAGAAAAGCTAAATATGAAAATATCTTATTTTAATTTCCTCTAATGTATGCTCGCCTTGCGAATTATTTTCCACAGCACGTAGAAAAAACCGCCATTGGTTATCTGATTATTTAACAGAATAGTACTTTTTATTTATAGATAGATAAAGTACAAATGGGGATATATTAGTACTAGACTAAAGTTCCTAAGGAAATTGCACTTTCACATATACTGTAGAACATGTATATAAGATATAAATAAAATAATTGATAATTATATAATTTTGTGGGGACTTGAATTTAATTCTTTTTAAAATCATAAATATATACAGTTACGATATATATCATTTCGAAAAATTAAACAATTCAAAAATTCTAGTGTTGGTGATCAGTATTTGTTGTTTTCTAATCTACTTTGAGGAGACGCTTCATCAGTTACCTACATGCATATATACAAGGTGCAAGTTTTTTCGTTTTTTGAGGGGTTTATTGTTTTTGTTTGTTTTGTTTTGTTTGTTTGTTTGGTTTGTTTTAAACGACACTCTCAGATCATTTTTTTTCACTGACGGTCTGTGTAAGATTAAAGTGATATCTCACTTCAGTTCTCCCTGATAAAATCCTAATCCCCCCTTTTTTTGCTAATACTTCTCACTTCCATACGTTCTTTAACTTGAATGGTCTGTAAGCTGGTTTGAATCCGGAATATGGATAAAATTTAATCTGAATCAGAAACATGTATAGTCAGAAAAATTGAATGGCATGTAATATAACTATATATATGTATGTATAATACATTTGTATATGTTAAGTTTCGCACCTCAAACGGTCGAGAACCAATGTCATATTATAGATGATGAAATTGACTATGAATAAAATTGTCTTTTATAATTGATTAGTGATATCCTCATTTGACCTGTAAAACGCTTACGCCCGTCTAATTAAATATATGGATCTTTAAGGGGCGTAGCTCCATACAGATCCATATATAAAAAAAGATAATTGAAAAAAAATTCACTCATGTGCGATTCGATAGTAATACATACATAGCATACCTCTCATTTGGTTTGGAAACTTCATTGCGGTTTTGACATTAACAGGTGTAAAACAAAAAAAAATATTCTACGGCGAGGGAGGAATAATTAGAGCGAAGTTCGTGTGTGGCTTATGTAAATATTTAATGTCATAACAGCATTGTATTCAATCAAAATCAATTGATGCAACTCTTTATTTTTTCCGGATCATAAATCACACACATTATGACAGTATGCTTGTGTTGATGGCGTTTACGAATAATTAAACGTACGACTAGTGAAAATCGGTTACACCCAAACCAAAAGAAAAATGGAAGTAAGTGAACCCTCCCTTTCGATCTTTTAATTGAGGTTAACTGTGTTTTTTTATATTGTCATAAACTTAATGGGAGTTTAATTACATGTTTGATCAAGGTTTATTTTGATAGGGGGAACGAAAAGTTCAAGGAGATCGTAAATTCTCTTAAAACAATTTGCAATTGAGGAAATTCTAGTTAAATTTTACGTTGTCATGTGATCTTAACATATTTGTGCAATTCTGATACAACCTGTTTTATCATCACATCAAGACAGTGTGTTGGTAATAGAACAGGGTTACATCAGTCTTGTTTGCAAAAGGAACGAATTGAAATAAAAAATATTTACTCGATTGAAGAAGAAATATATTCACTGTTTATTTGTGAGGGGGTTCCTTCACTAAATGATATCAAAGCATGTTACCAACTGAATACACTTTCTAGCAGGGTTGGCCGGGAAATACCAGTGCTGGGAATTACCGGTGGTAAATACCGGTATTTCCCGTCCCGGTAAATACTACTGTTTTCCACTAAACTGGAAAATACTGGGAAATACAAATTTATAACCTTTATTTCTTTTATAGTTTGTTCAATGTAAAACTTATGTTTATGCTAAAAGATATTAACAGTAAGCATCAAAAACCAATTTATTATACTTCCCCATTTCACTGTCAGTTTATAAATCTTAAATTCACCAGATCACCTATTCCAAAAGACTTCTATAGCTGCTAATGTACAAATTTTAGTCCAGTTTTTTTTTAACTTCAAGTTTTGTGTTTTACAGATTTATAATTCAAAGCACAAAATAAACTGTTATAATTAGTGTAGGTGTTGCAAGTAAAAATTCAATAATCACACATGTTGTTTTAATAAATAATTACACTTGACAGTTTTGTGCTCCTGTTTTGGGAAGATATATACTATGAGTGGGGCTAATTGGCTTCTTCTTAGGTGTGTTGCATACTGAGGTAGTGACACAGTCACAATTTATTTTTCACAATGTTTTTGTCCCATTTTCATATTCACAAAATAACCAGAAAATGGAACCTTTGATATTATGTTTATGATAACTGTGTAGATGCACCTATACCTGATTAAAGCCTTAAAAACAAATTACAATGGTATATGAATGAACCATGTTTTGAGTATTCATAGAAGATAACCAATGCATTACTGACCAGTCAAAACTTGTTAAAATCAAAGAACATTATAAAATGTCATTGCTGACAAGGTGTACTATTGTCTACATCCCTACAGATTTAATTAAGACTAATGTCTTAAGTATGAAGTACTATAATATGTAGTTGTACTTTATTTCCCAGTATTTCCCGGGAAATACCAGTAATTCCCGGGAATTACCAGTATTTCCCACCGTCCTGGGAAATATGAGTATTTCCCGCTTTTTTGCCAACCCTGCTTTCTAGGATGATGAATAATCTTGAGTTACATATACATGCCATTTGATATGACTACGATTTTGTAATACTTTGAGTTTGGTATGGGCTTTGGCTTCTCTGCCTGTTGTGCAAATCAAAAATTTTTAAAACAGTTCTCTCAACTGCTGATATTAGTTGAAAATATGTACCATTGATATCCTGTGATTCTCTATATTGCAAGCACTGTCAATGACAAGAGCATAAGCGCTGTTCTGGGACAGAATCACATGTGCTGTTCCAAAACTGCAGCGTACTTAATAACTGTTTGGTTGGCTGGTTGATTTAGCTAGTCACTAGCAAAATTTGCAGTTTGACAGTTGGGAGATTGATCCCCATGAAGTTTTTAATCTACTATGGTGTCAGTCTTTTAAACATTAGGAATACAATAATTGATACAATACAATAATTGATTCAATCTATATTGTAATGAAGGTCTACTATATATTTTATAAAATGAAATGTTTAAATTTTTTGCAGTGTAATTTATATTCCATTAGAAATATCATATACTTAGCAGCCCATTATATACCATTTGGGCAATAGGACCAAACTTTTGGGGACAGTTTTCTATTAAAAATTTGTATTTTTAAGTGTTTAGCAATTATGTATTATTTAAAGAATTGAGCAGAAGAACAATGATCAAATGGGATAAAGAAATAATCCTACCATATCGCACCAAAATAGACAGTCCTTTAGAGAAACAGTCCTGCCATATCATACCAAAATGAACAGTCCTTTAGAGAAACAATCCTACAATATCACCAACATAAACAGTCCTTAAAAGGAACAATCCTCCCATATCACAACAACATAATCAATCCTTTAGATAAACAATCCTATAATATCACATCAACTTAAACAGTTCTTTTGAGAACCAATCCTACCATATCACCAGCATAAACAGTCCTTTTAAAAAAACAATACTACCATATCATCAACATAAACAGTCCTATAGAGAAACAGTCCTACCATATCACACCAACACTAATGATCCTTTAGAGAAACAATCCTACGATAACACACCAACATAAACAGTCCTTTAAAAAACAATACTACTATATCAATAACATAAACAGTCCTTTACAGAAACAATCCTACCGTATCACACCAACACTAATGATCCTTTGGAGAAACAGTCCTACCATAACACACCAACAAAATGATCCTTTAGAGAAACAGTCCTACCATATCACACTAACATAATGATCCTTTAGAGAAACAATCCTACCATAACACACCAACACTAATGATCCTTTAGAGAAACAATCCTACCATATCACACTAACATAATGATCCTTTAGAGAAACAGTCCTACCATATCACACCAACATTAATGATCCTTTAGAGAAACAGTCCTACAATATCACACTAACA
The DNA here is from genome assembly GCF_963853765.1 of Magallana gigas. NCBI lineage: Eukaryota > Metazoa > Mollusca > Bivalvia > Ostreida > Ostreidae > Magallana > Magallana gigas. The sequence continues at coordinate 53,011,617 of NC_088859.1, read as the reverse complement.
TAATGATCCTTTAGAGAAACAATCCTACCATATCACACCAACATAGACAGTCCTTTAGAGAAACAATCCTACCATATCACACTAACATAATGATCCTTTAGAGAAACAGTCCTACCATATCACACCAACATTAATGATCCTTTAGAGAAACAGTCCTACAATATCACACTAACATAATGATCCTTTAGAGAAACAATCCTACCATAACACACCAACACTAATGATCCTTTAGAGAAACAATCCTACCATATCACACTTACATAATGATCCTTTAGAGAAACAATCCTACCATATCACCAACATAATGATCCTTTAGAGAAACAGTCCTACCATATCACACCAACATTAATGATCCTTTAGAGAAACAGTCCTACAATATCACACTAACATAATGATCCTTTAGAGAAACAATCCTACCATATCACACCAACATAGACAGTCCTTTAGAGAAACAATCCTACCATATCACACTAACATAATGATCCTTTAGAGAAACAGTCCTACCATATCACACCAACATTAATGATCCTTTAGAGAAACAGTCCTACAATATCACACTAACATAATGATCCTTTAGAGAAACAATCCTACCATAACACACCAACATAATGATCCTTTAGAGAAACAATCCTACCATATCACACTAACATAATGATCCTTTAGATAAACAGTCCTACCATATCACACTAACATAATGATCCTTTAGAGAAACAGTCCTACCATATCACACTAACATAATGATCCTTTAGATAAACAGTCCTACCATATCACACTAACATAATGATCCTTTAGAGAAACAATCCTACCATATCACACTAACATAATGATCCTTTAGATAAACAGTCCTACCATATCACCAACATAAACAGTCCTTTAAAGGAATAATCCTACCATATCACACTAATATAAACACTAATATCAATATTGAACATTTAAAGGGTTGGTCAAACCATTTTCCTCCTAGACCATTCTTTAGACAATGCAGAATTAAAGTATCAGCATTCATCCAGTCGTTTGTTTCCGTCTGACAAATGACCTGTTACTTTTGACCAGTGTTCATGGAGCATCACTGGGAGAGACAATAACTTGTTTACTGCTTTTAATTTCAAGCAAAGATATAAAAATTCTGAATCGTTATATGTATTGACTATCACATGTCAACAAAAACATCCAAGACTTATTATTTTTTTAAAGGGGGGAAGCGAAGAGACGTGTATAACTGTATAAAGCCTTGTTATGTTTCTTACATGCACAGTGCACAAATATGAATGATTGGGGATAAAATGACCTTGAAGTCTCTTGGGTTTGTTGTTTTTGCTTTCCTTTACACCCCCACTAGATCTGGGGGATAAAATGACAATGAAGACTCTTCTGATTTTCTAATTTTGCTTTCTTCTACACCCCCACTAGGTCTCCTATTTCATGATCAAGAAAAACTAAAATAGACAGGAAATTTTTTGCCTGATTGTTATTGAATAAAGTTTACATTTCATGCATGCATTGGGCCGATTTAGCTTGCTTAATTATAGTGATTCCATAACAAAAGATCTATTAAAAGTCTGGACAGATGTTGAAGAGGAATTCCTTCAGACAGATAGCCATCTTTGTGGTAGACTGTTTTTAGAAGACAGTTTACACACAGAGGTCTGATGTACAGATAAGATGAAATCCTATGCTCATTTGGTGCACATTCATTTCCTGCATTTTATCGCGTTTGCAAATATTTGGCATAATGTCCATGGTGTCAACACCAGATCTGTGGAAAGCTTTCCTCTCTATCAGCTCATCTTCACATCCAGTTGCAATCCCCCCTATATACTGACAGATTTTTTTTTTCTAATTTGCAGGAAGCGAAAAATTATCTATCAAAATTGAGCAGCACGTAAGTTGATTTTTGTCTGATTCTGATTAGATGTTGCCTTGTCTCCGAGTTTTTACCTTCAGACATTTGTTCTGTTCTCCCAAGCAGTCCCTGCCTGCCTCAATGTTCTATAGCAATTCGAAAAATCCTTATCTTGAATTTATGTTGTATTTCTTAAGCTTTATCACAAGGTGGTTGTAAATTTTTTAATCTTTGCATAATTTTATCTGGGTGTTTCATGGAAGTTGCCAATGCTACAATTAAAGGGTATAGGTGTATAGTGAATTTTAGTGAGAACTGAGGCTGTTAATGATTGTATGTTTTATTTAATATGATTAAATTGTACACACATTTTCATAGAATAAAAAAGTAAGCTAGAAAAGAGAATTATTTTTTTTTTAAATCAATTTATTGGTCATCAATTTCTTTAAAGTTATATATCAAGTTAAATTCTAATTCACAGTGTTTGGTATATGAATAAGTGTATCAATATATTTTTCATAATTATTACAAAGTACATATTTATTTCTTCTAAGGGGGTGGGGTATAAGATTCAGAATTTTAGTTTGATGGTAACAGGGATGGTAGCTAGTGAATCCCTCAAAATTACAGAATTCTTACTCATCTTTTAACACTTTTTTCTGATAAGATTAGGAAAAAAGTAAATGAAATGTGTCTCCTTGTAAATAAGGAGGAATTCGTTGATGTGATAAGTAACCACAGTACTCATCCTTGGGCCTAACACATTACCCAACATTTGTTTCTGGATAAAGATTTCATTCATTGCTTGTTACAGGACATCAGTTTATATTTTCCTTGTAAGAGCCCAGAGTTAAACCCTATATTTTCCAAGATTTAAATCTGATTACCTATATTTTTTTGTTCAAAGACAATATCATTTGATTAGGAGAAAGAGGGTCTTAAAAGAATGTAAATTCATTTTCTGTTTGTGTAAAGACAATGTAATTTAATAATAAAAAATGTAAAAATGGAGGGAAAGAGAGATTTTTTGGGGGGGGGGGGGCTTAGAAGATTGTAAAATCATGAACTATAGCTTACTGACTTTAACTATTATCTAAAAGTAACATTAGATGTTACAGTAAGTAAACTAGATCTGTATTTAGTATTCCTGATTTTGACAGTGTTGAGTTGTTATATCGTTTATAGACCTATATGTTATATACCTGATTTTGACAGGGTTGAGTTGTTATATCGTTTATAGACCTATATGTTATATACCTGATTTTGACAGTGTTGAGGTGTTATATTATATATAAATCTATTTGTTGTATACCTGATTTTGACAGTGTTGAGTTGTTATATCGTTTATAGACCTATATGTTATATACCTGATTTTGACAGTGTTGAGGTGTTATATTATATATAGATCTATTTGTTGTATACCTGATTTTGGCAGTGTTAAGTTGTTATATCGTTTTTGATTTTGTTATATCTTGTGGAGATCTACTAGTGTATGTTGTATACCTGATTTTGTTATATCTTGTGAAGATCTACTAGTGTATGTTGTATACCTGATTTTGTTATAACTTGTATAGATCTATATGTTTGTATACCTGACAGGGTGGAAGGCCTGCTGGCTATTGTTATAACTTGTATAGATCTATATGTTTGTATACCTGACAGGGTGGAAGGCCTGCTGGCTATAGTGGTGACAGACAGAGACGGCATTCCTCTAATAAAAGGTACAGTAGCTGCATGTACAACCAATGGTCACAAGTGTGATAGACGAGTTAATCTGTTGTATTGAGTAATACTTGGATTAATCCGTTGTGTTGAGTTACACCATCGGATTAAGCTGTTGTGTTGGGATATGTATCACGGATTTTAACAAATTTTAAGTACAAGAAATGTGCAGCCTATTGCGGTTCGCTGTGCAGCATACTGCAGTTCGCTGTGCATTGTTGCGGTGAGCATTTGCAACCGTTTGCTTCCCACACTACCCGCTTCAGGCTTTATGGTCGTCTGTAGATGAAATCAACAGAATTGTCCAGATTTAAGGAGGTTTTTCCTAATGGTTTTGCATATTTGATACAATCTTTGAAGTGATGTTTTAGTCCTGGATGTGATTCTGCGGCCCTGGGCTATGCATGCACACGCACATGTACACCATAAAACAGAAAGATAGCCTGTATCAGTTCCGAGTATTGTTTGGAGGCCATCGTTATCTCAGCCGTTCACAGAATCGTTTCATTAATGTGTTCTTACATGATGTCATACCTTAAAACATCACACTTCAAACAGATACTATCAGTCAGGAAAATGTATGTAAAAACTGAATATTTAAAACAATGAGAAGGAACTAGTTATATGAAGAGTCATTTACTCAGCGGAATAATCAAGTCCTGCCAATTTGTCCCGTCATTTCCTGTCTTCGTGGTTTGCCATAAGATATCGGATTATTTAATCTCTTTGGCTTTGTGCTGTATCAATTTACACCTGATGACATTTTTATTTATGATATTGATCTAAAACTTTCCATAAGATTTATCTGAAGAAAAAGAAAATGAAAGCATTAGCTGGATTACAGATTCTGGGACAAACAATGTCAAACCTCACTGATAACATCAGTAATTAACATGTAATTAATGCAGATGACCTTCAGGCAAGTTGATTATTATGAGGGCACCTTTTTTACCACTGCTGAATGGTAGGGAACTAGTGGTAATGGATATATTGGGGAAAACCAGCTTGTTATCCCAGTTTGCAGAATCATGTTGAGTTCAGCTGCCCTTGCTGTGTAGTGTAGCAGATAACAGATAATTAGGACTGTTTATGATTTAACATTGTATTGATGTGGATTGGCAGAGAGAGAGAGAGAGAGAGAGAGAGATTGTACAGGGACTATGCCAGATATAAGTGTTGTCCTTCAAGGTCATCTCAGGTTACAAGGTCATTTATAGTTTAATGAGGGGTTAATGTTGTGAAAACTGCCCCTTTGTTGGATTCCGGGTGTCCACTTAACAGCTGGGAATTGCAGTGTTCCTTACAGAGACCACGAATTCTGAGCTCTTATAAAGGTGATTGTCATGCTTCAAACTTTGGACAGATGGACTGTTCTCAACCCATAAACAGATCAAATAATGAGATGTACTGACTTCAGAAAGGTGTATATTGCTATAAGTATGATCTATATTGATTAGTACCAAAAGTTATTCATAAAAAAAATTATTCTGGTCAATGCATTTTTAGATGCTGAGTGTAAACTACTGGGTTTAATGTTAGCTGTATTTTTATCCTGGTAAGGCTGTTGCTAGTCGGATAACCAGGATAGCATTAATCAACAGCACATGATATGTGGGGCCCAGTTTTTAATCGCTGGAGTAGTCAATCCGAGGTTTTTTTACCCACCTGTCGGATAAGCCACTGCCTTGTGTAATACGGACACGACTGTTACAAGACATCCAATTCTACCGGCAGTTTTTGTAATCAATCCCCAAGCTTTTTATTACGGTGTATGTCTGGCTCAGTTTTTGCAGACATCTGTATTATGTTTTGATGAACATGTTTTTGAAAGATGATGAATGAAGATTTAGCAATTTGATGTTATGATTGTCACTCAGGGTTTTCTTGGCTGAAGTTAGTTGAAATTTGATCAGTTTACCATGTGAGTGAGAAATATTTCCTCAAAGATTGGTTCTTCAATTCTGGATTGACTAGTGGTTAAGTACGGTTTGTATTTGTCAAAGAGAGGAAAGTTGAAATAACAAAGACATTTAAAATTAAAACAGCAAAGTTTGATAAAATTGCAAAAGACCTTGGACGAGTTTTTTTTTGGCCAGCCATTTTCAACCTTGCTTTAATTTATCACTCATAGGCAACAAGGAGGATGCACTGTTCTGAATATTTATATCATGTAATGGGAAATGTCAGAAAAATTAATAAAGTTGATGTATGAAGTTTGAATAATAAAAAACCATTGCCTAACTTTCAGTTGCAATGGACCACGTACCAGAGCAAGCCCTACGTCACAGCTTCTTGAGTACTTTTGGATCAGCCACAGAACAAGCTAACAAGCTCGGACTCAAGCAGACACAATCTGTAATCTCCATGTTTAAAAATTATCAGGTAATATGCTTTCATAATTGGTGATAATTAGCATGATTGAACGCTCTACCGAGTTTTATGACCAGATGATATAGGGCTGCTGTTCCCTGCCTTGATTTTAATTATTGAATTAAAATTTTGTTGCTTTGGTCTTCTTTAAAATTTCTTTGAAATGAAATTTAAAAAAAATAATTTTTGTTGTAAACAATTTCTAACAGGACAAATAAGAAACCCTATGAACCAATAACTGAATAATAGTTTTGTGGTCTTTTATTTTCAGGTTGTGCAAATCAACAAATATCCGCTGATTGTAACGTTTATTGCTGAAAGCAGTGCAAATACTGGTGAGTTATTTAGGAAAAAAAAAAATGCAAAAATCTTCTCCATAGAGGTTTTTTTGTGACTTGTTTATAAGTAATTTTTAAAGTTTAATTCCCAGTAAACAAAACTATTTTGATTTCATGGCAGCCCAAAATAGGAAAAGGTCGATATAAAGTCAGCTCTAGTTTGTAGAAAAATCCTGGAAGAAGCAAAAAATGACGGTATCCGTGTAGATGTTTGTGCCAAAATACACGAATCATTGAAAAAAAGTTATTTAGTCGTTACATCATTCGTTTTACAACTTCATAAACATGTTTGATATACACCAACCTCAACCCTGCATTGGTTGAATAGAGAAGAGAAAGGGGATGTTAAAGGAAGCTGAGTCTGGGCTAGGTGTATTGGTTTAATTACCCTACCTGTGCTGCTCATTGATGCTCCACAATGAACAGCTTTGCTCCACTTCATAACGTTGAAATTTTTTGGTAATCAATTACGTATTTGACACAGTCTTACCACATCACAGCTGATGTTCTATCTGGCTAAAGTGGGTGGATTGTTTCTCCGAAATTAACAAATTAGGGTTGCACAGTCGGTTAAAAACCCACGTTTTGTGTAAAAAATGGATGTAAATGGTAATCAGTTAATTTGTTACTTAGCATGCTCTGTGGGGATTCTTTCATCTCTTGCAAAAAATGTATAGCGTATAAATTATCCAAATCTACATGTACTTATTACATGGAGTCTGGAGAAGAAATGCCATCTGATTTTTATGCTCATGTTTTTACAGGTAAATCTGTATGTTTTAATCAGTTTCTGTCAGAAGTAGCATAGCATGTTTATTTATACTAGAGGTCACTTGGGTTCATGTGCCAGCTTGACCTATATTTCTCTCAGATTGAGGTCAGATAAACAGGTCAGTCTTGATTCAGTGACCATCGTGTAGAGTAAGTAATGGAAGGGAGGCAACTCAATTCATTTTTATAGACCCCACTGAGGAATATTTGTTTTATATGTTTATGATATGGACAAGGCTGAAAGTTTTTACTCTGATGGGTAATTGGTTTTGTGATGTTTTAGACAGGGTCTCAAGTAGTTTGTATTATGTATACGATCAGGGCAAAGGAACACCAGGCGTGATTTCTGGTATCTACACAGAAAATCAAAGCTCTGCTTTTGATTTTCATTTTAGATCTGTTCTGATGGTGGTAAAACTTGTTGATCTACCTCCACGGTGCGAGATGTTTACGTCTGTCTATTATAATTGGCAGACAACCAGATAAATGGAACACAGGGTCAAGCCTGTCTAAATAAAAACCTGTGATGAAATAGGAAATGATGGCCACTATCTGAGGCTATTGATGTAGAGACCATTGTTTTCTCCTCTATTTCAGGCTTGCTGCTTAATTTGGAGACCGATATGGGAGATTTACTGAGTGACCTCCAGCGTGTAGTGCCTGCCTCCTAGACGCTGGGCCACCGCTGCACACATTGGACCAGGGCAAAAAGTGCAATCTTTATCAACAGTGTTGTTTACAATCAGATGTCTCCTTGGCAACGGACTTGTTGCATTACCACAGCTGTATTTAACGTGACACTTGTTAACCACTCTCAGAGTGTATTGAGGGTCCTATATATAGATCCATCAGTGATTATTAGAGATTGCCCCAGTGTTCAAGGCTGTATGATAAACTTCCATTGTGCACACATCAAACAAACATTGAATGAACCTTTCTGTAGACATGAGTAAAGTTTGGTAAACACCAGATGTTGATGAAGAGATTATCAAGCAGTAATCAACTAATCATAGCTTTATGTTCTTTAATAATATTAATAATATAAAAAATGTTGCAGATTAATAGTGAACATTAATTTTTCCATTCATATTGTGTTGTAAGCATGATTGTAGAAAGTACCCATCCAGAACCTGTAGGCTGACCTTGACCTGATTACTGTACTAATCCTGTGAACTGTCTGATAAAATATAGGATATAATGTAATCTGAGAAGTGGTATGATAAAATATAGGATATAATGTAATCTGAGAAATGGTATGATAAAATATAGGATATAATGTAATCTGAGAAGTTATATATGATAAAATATAGGAGATAATGTAATCTGAGAAGTGGTATGATAAAATATAGGATATAATGTAATCTGAGAAGTGGTATGATAAAATATAGGAAATAATGTAATCTGAGAAGTTATATGATAAAATATAGGATATAATGTAATCTGAGAAGTGGTATGATAAAATATAGGATATAATGTAATCTGAGAAGTGGTATGATAAGATATATAATGTAATCTGAGAAGTGCTCGTTGTGAGAAAGTGTGTGTAAGTGAGGTCTGCGTGTTATTGAATCGAATGTTATATTTTGTTAATAAAATAATTTATGGTAATCTTATTCTATTTATTGCTTTGTTGCTTATTTTTAATAATCAAAGTACATGCATCCACAGGGGCCAAGCCCGTTTTAACATTAATTTCAATCTTTATTTATGGTTACATTGAAATTAATGTTAAAACGGGCTTGGCCCCTGTGGTTGCATCTCTTACAAAAAATCTTACTTCTGATAAAAAGACTGCATTCCAGTTGACATTTAAGACTATTCTATTCTCCTGAAAAAAAGAGCTCTAAATTTGAGCATTTCAGGTCATATTTCTTCTTTACCAAATTCTAGAAGTAAATAATAGTTTTGGTGTAATTAAATGAGGTGAATCTGGTGGGTAATTAGTTGACCGCCCAGCCTCCTTGTATGTGAAACTTGGCTGGGTCGGGCATTTAAAGTGTCCATGCTGGGAACAGAGAGAGAAAACATATATATAACATTTTTCTGTATGTGTGGGATGGACACTAGGTTTAAGACAGTCACTGCATGTATTTCTGGTTTTTTTATATAAAACATTTAGACATACCAGATTAACAAACAGCAGTAACAAACAATGACCTTGACCTCAAAAATATAAATATATGTCAAGGATATACCATACAAAATCAATCAAAGATTGTGATTTTTTCCCTTGAACTGTTAAATATGGTCATTTCTATTATATCACAGTAAATTCGTCATGACAAACTGGTTCTAAACAGTTTAATCAATGGCAAAAATTGCCGCTTATAAAAACAGATCCAAATACCGACAAACCCCCATAATAACAAGGCCAATTAAAATTAAAAACTTTAAATCCTTTTAGATTTTTGTTTTTGTTGTTGCCTGTTGTTCTTAGTTTAATCAGACGAAAACCAATGGAGCTCATTTTTGCACGAAACTATAGAAAATATATATAACGCTATCGCGGAACTTCGCGCGTTTATTCTCGGAAATTACACGATGTTAAATGTTGTTTTGCGTTTACTCTTGAAAGTTCCGTTTAATTAAGTTTCAAGTATATTCGCGTAATTACGCGTTGGTTGCAAAAGCTTCGCGTTACTTCGCGACTCCTTGAAACTTATTTTTTACTTGCGAAAATCAGCTCAATATATATTAACCGGTATACATATATAATTCAAAACTTTTTTTGGATGATGATAGAAAATGGCCGATTAAAAGTTTTATTTTTGATGAACTTTTTAGAGATTAATTAATATTGTTTTAGCAAGTATCGAGAACAACATACTGCACGAACTAGCGACAAACTTACAAAAAAATTTATCTTTATGTGTGCGGGACAATGATGTTGGCTGTTCATACTATGTAATGTACAGATCGACAAATACTAAAATTTAATTATTTCTGATAATTAAAAATACGCGAAGAGAAATAAACCGGCTAGCGTTAAATCTCATTTAGTATTTTAAACGAGTTATGATAATTACAGAAAAAATGCATGACCTGCAGACGCGCGCAGTTTCTTATTTTTTCAGCAATGCCCGCTGCCTTCATATCCCGTATGAACAAGCAAAGAAAGCGCTTGAATTGTCGAATTGTTGAAATAAGGAAAACAGCAAGTAAGGCCAATGATATTAGCAGTCTATTAACTAAGCCATCTTTCGGGTTGTAATTAAGATGCATGTTTTCTCCAAAAAGAATTCTTACAATGACTGAAATAAATTGCATCGGTATCTAAATAACTTATATATTATATATTTTGTTGTACCTTGTTGTGATCGGCTGTCCAATTAAGTTCATTTGTCACTACTATGAATTCGTGGGGGAAGGCTACCCAAGAATACCACGGTAATTGAGCCACTATTCATTCATAATTCTAAAGAATATTTTAAAAAAACATACAATATATTAAGTATTTGCATTAGAACATACCTAAATTGATTTTACATGCAATCATTAAATTACTAAATCGGTTAAAAGCTACATAAATTATCACAAAAAATGATTATCAATTTTGTTGTAAATATTCTACAGCTGAATCAATTTATTTTAGTCTTCATTGACAAATGAAAAGGCATACTTCCACTTTCATCTGCAAGCATGAATAAAAATCAAATGTTTTGAAAATACCCGCAAGGGTAATTTAATGATCTATATGCTACTGTAAAACATCCAATGGGAAACTATTTAATTTTCGGAAGATTTTTTTCATACATTCGCATCAGCAGCCAATACAACTTTCATTTTTTTCGAGTCCTGTGAAAAAAGAAAACGAACCGAACAATGAAACTTGTTCAGTTAACGTTATATTAACACGATAATGGGTTAAATTATGAAACACTATGAAATATGTTAGAATGGATTATGCAGTAATCAATAAATTGTATTATTTGTCTCAATGAGACTCATTTGCTACACAATTATATTTTCGATAAAGTAAGTCTTATAGGTTTAATATAATAATCAACAGATTCCTATAATATTTATAGGAAACAGCTGAAGTACGACTTAATATTATGCAAAAGGTGAAGGTCACTGCATTCATTTTCGATTCGCGCCAAGTTCGATAGAGTAAGCGGTAAGTTGGTTTTGTGAATATATTAAAGAAATGCGATTGATCACTTATTCGTTTGATTTTGTGTATTGCATTATGTAAAATATCACCAACTTCTTCTTTGTTTTCTGTGTGATTTAACAACAAAGACTTTCTTTCTTCTTTGTGGCTTACAGTTGCAAAGAAAAGCTGTTAACAACAGCTGGGTTATAGTTGGTTTAAGAACTCCATTCGATAGTTCCTTGTATAAAGAAGTGCTTAAAAATGTAGCAAGAAATTCTGCTATCTTCGTTAGATTTGTAGAGGACAGCTTTGTTATTTCAGGGAATATTTCCTTGATCTTAATATTTCGAAGTTTTTTTCAAACATCTTTGAAGACTCTAATTATCAAAAGCAGTAGAATTTACGATTATATCCGTCGTATGTTATTTAGCACAGATATCCCATATTTTAATTAGGCTGCAAGGTTTTTCCTTTATATGTGTATTCAGATTATATGCTGATTTACTTGTTAATTCTGTAAATAACTGATACATTCATGTTTTCAGGGTAAGAGCTAAAAACTAAAGACACATATACCGGTAGATGTTGATATGACAGATTATGAGGTGGCTAGGGAGAATAGTCAGGTAAATGTGTAAACAATACTAAACAGGAATATGACGTGTGCTTTGTATAATATTTGCTTGAAAAAAAGAGAATTTTGACAGTACATGTACCGATATAGTAAATAAAAAAATATTGTTTACTGATTAATCTTAATCAAATATATCATTGATTTTTTTAGCAAAATTTTTAAACCAATACACTCAGGGTTTCCAGATACAAACAAACTGACTGAATGGTTGAACGTTTAATTTGGTTAGAATGGTTTTGTTTAAGTCCAAGTTATTTTCATTTATTAAATATTACTCTGTTATAATGTTGTTAGATACTCAAGATGTCTGAAGAAACCAACACACCTCAGCGGTCAATTTTAGACTTCTTCAAAACGCCTCCAAAAAATCTGACAACAAAACCAAAAGACCTGCTGGGCTTCTTCTGTAAAAAAGAAAACAATGCTCAGACCTTGGGAATATCTTGCAATGGAAAGGTACATATTTCTTTTGTTTATCTCGTAGAAAAGCTACTACTGTATATACTATAATATTTGTGATACATAAAGGACTTAAACTAAACTTTTTCAGGATACCAGCACTAAAGAAAATGTATCAAAGAAAACCTCAATCAAAAATGAAGGAAAAACTCTGAAGAAAAGAAAGAGGACAATATCAAAGGACCAGGAGTCAGACGAAGATGATGGAGAGAATAAGAAAACTGCTCCAAGGAAGAACTTGCTGAAAAGAAAGAAAGGCGAAACCACTGGAACAAAAGTTAGTCAGGAAAAGGTTGAGGGAAACAAAGCATGTGAAACAAAAAAGAAAGCAGACCTTCATTGTGAAGAAGTAGAAGAAAATGTCTCAGAGACTTCAAATAAGGAGAAAGGGATTAAAGAGGATAGATTCAGCAAAGCCACACTTAAGATCAATGGTGAGGAAATTCCAGATAGTTGTGTGCCAGATCAGGTGAATAAAGTAGAGAATACGTCGGCTACAGGCTTGTCTACTCCTCCTAAAGGGTCCACAGAGAGAGGGGAGGAAGGTGAGGGACAGAAGATGACACAGGGCACACCAAAGAACCTTGAATGGAATAAAAGGATAGACATTGAAAAATGTAGGACACCTAAAGAGAAGACCCTAGACAAAAGTACAAAAAAGAAAAATAAGCTGAAAAAGAAGAAGAAGGAACCCGATGCTGGGAAAACTGTGAGTAAGTCCTTGAATTTATCAGACATTTGTACAAACATGGCAGATGTTTCTATCCTCAGTGATGGTGGAATGAACACCAGTCACATACTGAATGGTGATGTAGACATAGGCATTGATCTTATTAATAAGGAAATTGATAAAAAGGAAGAAACTAATGTAACAGAAGTTAGCTACCAAGATTTTCTCAGCAAGGCAGCTCATATTGAAGACGACAAGGAGGATGATTTGGATGAAACAGATGGCAATTGGAATAAGCAGGGGCAGAAAACCAGTCATTGTATGAAGGAGGACCAGCAAAGGAGTGAGTTTACTGATAACAGCAAGGAAGGACCAGGGACAAAGACGAGAGGTCGACATAGAAAATCCAATCAGTCTTCTGCTGCTGCTGATCAAAAGGAGGCAGTGAGTGGGAATCATGTAGTGAACGACAAACCAGAGGAGATGGAGAATGTGAAGGAAGTCAGCTATCTGGATTATCTGAACACAATCAATTCACCAGAGACGGGGACGATTGCACACAAAGACTCGCAGGGTGGGGATTCTCAGTCACGCACAGTGGAGGTGGTGTCCACACCAGGTGTGGAAGATGGGACTGATATTCCAATGCCCAAACATTACCCCTCCATCACAAACTTCTTCTCAAAAGTTGGCAGTGATAAAAAATGGCAGCCTGCTCCTCCCAAGACAAGAAATAATGTTTCATATATCAAAGCTATCATTCACGAACCTATTGAACCCCCAAGTGAGAGAAGAGGAAAGGAGAAAATGGAAACAAAACAAGTGGCTAAAAAGGCAAACAGGTCGCTGAAGAAACACCATAGTGAGGAGATCATTGAAGTTCTCAGTTCAGAGATTATTGTATTGGATGATAGTCCAGTTGATGTCAAAGGTCAGAATGGCAAAAAAACTAAAAGAGAAAAACAATCAGAGGAACTGAAACCAAAATCAGAGACCAAAGTACTAACAGAAGAGGAGAAAGAAGAAGAGGAGAAGAAAAACTTGTTCCTTCATGGTATTAACACACAAGACACGTCTGTCAAGCAGAAGACATCCCAGGCCACTCTCAGCTTCTCTAAGGGGGGCCTGCAGATGAGTAAGGCTGTGAAGGAACCTGTAGAGAAGTCCTCAGAAAAATCAACTGCAGAAAGTACCGGCACTCCAGAACCAGAGAGGAGAAAAAGGGGCCGTCCAAAGGGATCATTTAAAACTGGAATCAAGGAGACGACCCCGGAGAGCCCCAGTCTGTCCAGTCCCAACTCAAGTCAGGTGTTTGAGGATGGAATAGCAACAAACAAGGTGGAGAAATCCACCCCGAGTCTTGCGGAGAGAAGAAAGTCCCTCAGACAGAAGTATAAAGTCAAACTTCTACAGAACCAGGAGCCCGAATCCCCCATTAGGATGAAATTCATCAGGTACCCTATCAAGGTTTTATGATATTTAACAGCGAAAATATGTCGATAAATATATGAACTTAAACAAACAACTGTTAAATTCTTTTTAAGTAATTAAAACATTTTCATCCCAAGGTGCTTAAAGAGCAGCAGTGGAAGCAGTCAGGATGAGTCTCTGACCCCCAAGTCAAAGGAGAAGGCCAAGGTACAGGGTCCTTGTTCTTAACCTTATTAGGTTTGTTTATTGGAGGGGCTTTTTAAGATGATTTTACCATTTTCATCAATTACAGAGACAGAGTAAGGCTCAGCAGTTGTTAGAGAAAGCCAAGAGGATTCAGGAGACCAAGAAAAAGAGTCAGGGCAAAACACATCAAAAATCAGCTGACCAAAAAACCAAAGGGTCTCGGAGAAAACCAATCAAGGGCAGAGAAACAGCTGACAATGAGGTGATAGAGGTCAAATCTGACTCGGAGACTGGGGATTCCAGGGGTCGCAGGCGCAGCTCCAGGTAAAACAAAGATCTGCAAATCTATGTTGGAGACAAAATGGAAAAATTCTTTTTATTTTTTAGCATGTTATAACATGCCAGTTTCTTGTGCCTTTTGTATATCAACAACATTTGTTATACTTTCATGTTAAATACTGAAATCTGATTGGTTAAGATGCAGTTAATAATATTTACTATTACCCTCAGCGTTAGCAACGCACTTGGCAACGGGTAACATTAAAAAATGTTACATGCGCAAAAATTATGCGCGTACGGTTCGCTGTTGAATTCACGTTATTCCTATATAAAAGCAGTAAAATTTTCTTAAAAATTTTAAAAAAGACATTCAGTATAACAAAATAAATAGTGCCTGTTTGGGAGGATAACAGTTGAAATTGACACCCCGAGAAAACCATTGTCAACCGACGCGAAGCGGAGGTTGACAATGGTTTTCTCGGGGTGTCAATTTCAACTGTTACCCTCCCAAACAGGCACTATTTATATATTATTACGTTCATGGATGTTTTGAGTATTGTTGTAAAACATATTTATGAGGTTGAAGGTTGTAAAAAGATCAAAAAGGTTAATTAATGGCTACACATAACAATGAGTTTTAATTGATAGGTAATCTCTAAAGCACATGTGCAACTTTACAAAAGAAGTAGAAGTTTGAAGGGCTTTGAAATAAACTGTTTTTTAGTATGTTTTAAATACATGTAGTTCATTACTTGTCAACTGTAGGTTGTCAGACAGACAGAAGAGTATGAAGGAACTAGAGGTTGTGGAGTTGGACGATGAAGACACCAATGATTCCTGTTACACCCCCACCAAACCCAACAGGAGGGCTGGGAGTCAGAAACAGGGGGCTGCCAAAAAACCAGGTCAGTTATCTCTGTCACTGACCAGTGTCCGGCACAGAGTGCCTGTAGAACTTTGTCTTCATTACAGTTTTGTTTGTTGATTACAGTTTGTTTTCTTTACAAAGATTACTGCAGTTCTTTTATTGAAACGAGTGCGATACATTGACTCTATATATCCTTCTTTGTAACAGAAGTGAAGAACATCGCACCAATATTTTTGAAAAAGAAATCCAATGTTGTCAACAGTCCAGTCAAGAGGGAGTTGGATCCAGAGGCGGAGAAATTAAAGCGGGCATTCTTGATGAGTGGAATTCCGGCGGAGTTAAAGCAGTCTGCCACCGTCGCGGCATCAACTGCGGTAGCTCTGTATCCACCATTCCCCCGGGACAACCATGTTCAACAGAGATCCTGCTCCAAGATGTGGAGTGTGGAGAACGTCATTCTTAAAACAGTGGCTGGAGTGGAGTTCTGTTCAAAGATCACACAGATGTGGAGTCTTAATCTGAAAGCAGGACAGCCATTGATGAACTGTCAGAAAAAAAGTCCAGTAAGCTTCAGTCTGATGGCAAATCTTGTCTATAAATAGGAATAGATCATACAAAACAACAATGAAGATTAATTATGATGTACTTATGATAATTTTCACTTTTTACTTAAACATTGCATTGCTATTTCTTAAATACTGATAGATTAAGAATTGTCTTTGACATAGAAACATTATTTAATCTTGAGCTGTTTCTGATTTACAGATACCATTACAGAGTGAGAAATTCAAGGAGAATGTAGTCAGCTGTTTACTGAAAGAGATAAGCCAGGCCTGTCCCTCATTCCCCACCCAGAAGATGTACACCATTCTGAAGGAGAAACAGGATGAGGAGGTCATTGAAGAAACAGGTGCTTGTTTAACCTATAAATCTGAGATAGATCTAATTTATGATTAAAAGTATGCTAAGATAGATTGATCAGATATAGTTAGACCCCTGTGACTCAATTTTATTAAGTATGAGGGTGTCGTAGTAAATTATTCTTAATGATTCACAGAAGGGAAATCAAAGGGAAAAGAAATGAAAGGGAAAACAGAGAAAGAAAAACCCCGGCGAAGCTTGAGGAGAAGGAAGGAAATGATTGAGATTATAGATGTGGGAGGGAGCCCGGAATCCAAAGTCGACCCGGACAAGAAAGAGGACAAACTGGAAAATGGTGCGAGACTGATGATTATTGTATAACATCTTGTAATCTTACATGGATGACTTAATGATGAATGTTTTTATACATCCCTACAGAAGTCCAATTACTGGACCAATCAGTGTGTGTCTGCCTGAACTTCTGAATTTGAATGACCTCTGTTTCTGTGTTTACTGTTTTGTCAATGTCATCTTCTGTTCCAGTGCTGCCTGCTCTATCCTTTGTATTTTTCTCCAATTTTGTTTTATTTATCATTGTCGTTTACTGTATTGTTCTCTCTTCAAGTGCTGCCTGCTCTGTCCTGGCCGGAGAAGTACCAGCCCCTCCACTCGTCCGAGATCATCGGGAACTCGGCGGTCATCAAGCGGCTGAGGGCATGGCTGCTCGAGTGGAAGCAGTGTCTGGATAAGGAGGCCAAGCGAGCCAAGCTGATGATGATGAAGGAGAAGAAGAAGTCCCACAAAGAGGAAGGTAAATGTTCAAACAGATTATTCAGTAGCTGGGTTTTCTGCAGATGAAAATTTGGTTTTAAATTAGATACATTTTATGTGTCCGACTTCTTAATTGATAAAGAATAATATTTAACACTATTTTTATGCAATGCTGCAAATCCAACCAGTTAAACAGTATAAGGGTGTATTTCAAAAAGTCTACTCTTTATTTGTGTACATGTGTAATCATTGCTTATTTACAATGAGTTTGTACCGACTCCAGATTACATGTCTTTGTTTCCAGAGCTAGAGGAGGAGTGGTGGGCGGACGATGCCAGTGACTTTGACCTAGATAGCGACTCGGAGGGGGAAGGGGACAGGCTCTGTAACACCGCCATGCTGACCGGGCCCCTCGGGGTCGGGAAAACTGCCTCTGTTTATGCTCTGGCCCAAGAACTGGGATTTAAAGTAATAAATCAACTTCTCTATTTAGAAAGATCTAATTTTCTGTCAAATGAAACTTGCAGTTCTAGAGAATGTTGTCTGTGAAAGTAAAGGTCTCTAATGTTTTTTTGTATTTTTTTTTATTCATTTTTTATTTCTTTTTTTTTTGGGGGGGGGGTATTTTGTAAAGGAATAATTAGGGCCCCGCAAGGATTTGCGGGTGCCCTATAGTAATCACTCTGTCCGTCCGTCCTTCTGTCCGTCCGTCTGTCACTCTTCCGTCCACAAATTTCCTGTTTTTTTCTAATAACTTTTTTTATGGTTGCCCAATCAAGTTCAAATTTGGTATGGTAGTTCAGTAGGCAGAAATACATATTTTGATGCTAAGTTTGCTTCTCTATGTCTTCTGGTTTGGAGCTGGGGTGGTGGGGTAGATTCCTAACTATGCATAAGAAGAATGGGCAAAGAGAGATAACTGCTGAGAATGTTACCATTGTATACATGGAAGGCTGTGCAATATTTGTCCTTTGGGATTAATTAACCTTCCACAGGAAGAAAATCCTAAGCTTTATCTTTATCTGTCACAATGAGATTAATTACTGCACTGCCTGTGTCTGCAAATGAACTTTGTTTTGAAGTTAAGGTCAATTTTGAATGATGTGTAGTATTGTGTACATTCTTTGAAATATGGATTTGAAATATAATATTCATATTTTTTTGGTTAAAATACCGTACACAATGATTTATGATAATTTTATTGAATAGAGGCAAAGCCTAGGTATCATTGCATTGGTATCAATTCTTTGTTTTTTTAACAAATTTTATTTCATCCCATGTTAACCCACTTTATCCCGTGGATATGACTCATTTGATATTTTTTTGATATCCCACAGTTGTGACTTTACAATGGGATTTGCCTAGGCATAATGAAGTAAAAATAATGTAGAGTTTTATAAACAGTGTAAACATTGATTGCGATGTATAAAATATGGGATAAATAGAATCTCATGATTTGTAGTATAATATGATTTTTATCCAACTTGTGTGTTTTATCCCCTCACTAAGGCTCAAGAAAAAAACACTTTAATTGTTGGATGAAAATCATATCCAACTACAAATCACGAGATCCTATATATTCCAGTTCTTTACATCTTCTGCCGGGCATTTATTTTTCATCATTGTTAATATAAAGAGGATGGAATTCAAAGTTTTTTTCACTTCTCTATATTAATTGTCATAGCGGGGCCCTTCCTGACTGGTCAGTTTTCTAGTTTTGTTGAAAAATGAATATTTTTCATGAGTTAAAATTTTTGGTCTATCAAATTTAATTTTTGAATTTTGAATTGAGATATTGACCTACCACATTAATTATTTTTGTTGTGGTTTTGTAGGTGTTTGAGGTGAATGCGTCATCCAGTCGGAATGGAAAGAGAATCCTGGCTCAGCTTCAAGAGGCCACTCAGTCCCAGCAGGTGTCCAAGCACCACTTCAGTGGAGCCGGCACGCCCAAAAAACACAAAAACAGTACGTACCAAAAAATGCACTTCATTTATGTGTAATCATGGAAAATTAATACTCAAAATCTTGTTAATTTGTCACTTTGCTATTTCGTGATTTCACTATGTACATATAAAGAAACCATTATTTTTATTAGACCAAACTGATAAATCTTGTTTCTTAAATTTGTATTTTACTTTCATCTTCACCAGATACTAATGCAGATGTTCCTTCCAAACCAAAACCGACATTCTTCACCAATTTGTTCAAGAAGGCAGGGAATCAGCCATCTGCCACTTCACACAGTACTGAGGTAAAAGAGAAAGTGGGCAGGAAGAAGAGGAAGCTGGAGGAAGACACTGAATACAAGGCGGAAAAAGAGCCAAAGAAGAGGAAGAAGGTGGATGATGGAGCGAAGACGGATCCTCCTCTAGAGAAGAAGAAGAGTCTGAACCTCTCCTGTACCTCGCTCATCTTGTTTGATGAGGTAACTTAATTATTTATCTTGTTTGAAGAGGTTAGTTGATTTATTTATCTTGTTTGATGAGGTAACTTGATTTATTTATCTTGTTTGATGAGGTAACTTGATTTATTCATCTTGTTTGATGAGGTAACATCTTGTTTGATGAGGTAACTTGATTTATTCCTCTTGTTTGATGAGGTAACTTGATTTATTCCTCTTGTTTGATGAGGTAACTTGATTTATTCCTCTGATGAGGTAACTTGATTTATTCCTCTTGTTTGATGAGGTAACTTGATTTATTCCTCTTGTTTGATGAGATAACTTGATTTTATTCATCTTGTTTGATGAGGTAACTTGATTTATTCATTTTGTTTGATGAGGTAACTTGATTTATTCATCTTGTTTGTTGAAGTTGTAACTTATTAATTAGATTCAATTCTGTTTGATGAGGTAACTTTATTTATTAGAATTTATCAATGATTTATTAACTAGCTGTTTACTTGTTTGTTTTGTGTTTGCCATGTGAAAAGCTCTCTCTCTCTCTCTCTCTCTCTCTCTCTCTCTCTCTCTCTCTCTCTCTCTCTCTCTCTCTGATTAGTATGTCCAATACTCAGCCTGCTAAACTCCATTTAAAGTGTGTTATCTCCCTTAAAAGTTGTCTTCATACTGTGTCTATACTGAAGAAAATTGGGGAAAAAAATTGCAAAATCATCAAGGTTGTTTACAAATTGAAAAAAAAATTACCATTCAAATTTTATCATGTCAGTGAAATGTAAGCAAATTGGAGATTGGTGTCAGATAATAAGACAGCAGATTGGAGGGTCAAACCCATGACATAAGTCATTCAAACAAACATAAAAATTTCTATTTTTTGTTTTACCACTGAGCCATATTTTTGTTCATAAGATGTCTAAAAATTTGCTCATAAGATGTCAAAAAAACCCCCAGTAAATACACCATTATATACTGTCTATTACAGATGTACATAGAACTTAATTTATGAATTTATAAACAAACCTTGCTCAGCAGCTCAAAACACTGATAAACACATTTTCATAACCCTTTTTTAACTTCACGAAAATTCCAAATGATTGTCTCTATATTTTTATAATCAAAGACAAATATCTCTGACAAATGTACATTGTGGAAAAAAAGTTTTGTAAAATTGCAGTTTGGAGAGATTTATTTTTTGTTTAAAGGTTATTTGTTCACCTAGTGTGTGAAGCGTTGACAAGACTTCATATATATTTTATAATCTAACACATACATTTGTGTGTGACATGTTTGAGATGTTTGTTTACGTGTTGCAGGTTGACATAGTGTTTGAAGCGTTTGACAAAGGTTTCTGGGCAGCGGTCAAGAACTTCATGGATTCCACGAAGATACCCATCATTCTGACCAGCAACGACAGCTCTCTACCACAAAAGTTTGATGGACGGTTTGAACAATACAAGTTCCGAGTCCCTCCCATGGTAAGAAATCAAGAAGTTTTCCTGTTTTATGCAGCTAGCTACATGTACTTTATATATGTTTGAGAAATCATTGAAGCAAATAAATATTTATAAATCTACAAATACTGAAATTTATTTTAGTGTAATTAGGCCCATTTCCTTTTGTCAGGAGTGATCAGTATATGTACATATTTTTTACCCTATTAACTCTTTTCCCCTTAGAGGTTTCTATCCTTTAACCCTTAATGACGCGTTTTGACGACCCTGGCCATATCCTTAATGACGACTTTTGACGCACCCTATATACAGCTCTTAATTAGACCCCTCAACACCTGTTGTTTATTATAAACATTGACCGGTATACACCTGGCCATGTATACGGATGTTTTGCTAAGACCTGTAATAAGTCTATTCAAAAACACACACCAGCTGTTTTCAGTTAATCTGAAAACAGTCTAAGGGTAGCCCAGGGTAGAGTGTTAAGGATATGGCCTATGCGTCAAAAGGTGGCATTAAGGGGTAAAGAGTTAAAGATAGGACTTGCAACTAAAGATTCTACAAATGTTTTGTTTATAAACTGTTTAAATGATCACAGCTAAGAACATCAGATGATTTAATTTTATTCAGATGAAAAGCATAAATTTCACAGAACTATGACATTATATAAATAGTGCCTGTTTGGGAGGGAAACAGTTGAAATTGACACCCCCGAGAAAACCATTGTCAACCAACGCGAAGCAGAGTTTAACAATGGTTTTCGAGGGATGTCAATTTCAAATGTTGCCCCCCAAATTAGGTACTATTTATTTTATTATGCTGTATGTCTTAATTTTAATAAAAACTTTACTGCAGATGTGAATTCTACAGCAAACCATACACACTGTCACATAATTTATGCGCATGTAACAATTTGCTTTATTATACCTTCATGTTAAATACTGAAATCTGATTGGTTTAGATGCAGTTTATAATCTGTTCTATTACCCTCAGCGTTAGCAACACACTTGGCAACGGGTAACACAACAAATTATTATATGCACGTAAATTATGTGCATACGGTTTGCAGTAGAATTCACGTCATTCTTATATAAAAGCAGAAAAGTTTTCTTTAAAATTAAGACATTCATTTGCAGTAAAATAGAATAAATAGTGCCAATTTGGAAGAATAACAGTTGAAATTGAAACCCCTCGAAACTCTGCTGCACCTCAGTTAACAGTGGTTTTCGAGGGGTGTCATTTTCAACTGTTACCCTCCTGAACAGGCACTTTTTATATAGTGTTACCCATTGCCAAGTGTATTGCTAAGGGTAATACAACAGATTTTAAACTGTGTCTTAGACAATAAGATTTCAGTATTTAACATGAAGGTATAATAATTGATTTGTATGTTCTTTGAATTTCAGATTCCAACCTCCTGTTATTTACGGCTGGTTGCCCTAACAGAGAACATAAGAATGGACTGGGATGAAATCGTCAATCTTGTTTCTATTTTTAACTCGGACATCAGACGAGTTCTTCTGACACTGCAGCTCTGGGTGAACTCTGGTGGAGGTCAAAAGGTCAGGAGGTCAATCAAGGAGAGGGAGACCCCTCAGGAAATGGTAACAAACCTTGCCGTGATTGATGAAAACTCGTGCTCCCAGGACATGTTGGCCGTGTCAAAGAAAGCAACCAGGACGGGTGTTGGTACGATCAATGATGACGATGACGACGACTTTGTGTCAATCAAACCTATCGCCTGTAAACGAAAACAGCTGATCAGTGACGACGAGAGCTCCAACCTGGCACCCCCTACCGGAGAGAAAGTTCTGATGGAAGCCCAGAAATGTCCCCCTGTGAACATTTCCTGTCTGGAAAGCATGCTAGGCCTGCCCATCAAGAATGAAAATGGCATTCTTGGCTTCCTTAACAAAACTCTACAGGTATGTGTGAGCAGGTATTCTATTTATTGAGATTGACAATCTTCCAATGTCCTGATTGCTTGGCTGTATTGATTGTATTGACACATGTTACATATACGGTGTATTTGTATTTTTAATGTGTTTGTATTTTCTAACAGGATGGTGGTAGCAGAGAGGAAGAACTGGCTATTCTGGCTTGTCAACAATACCTGAAGCTGAAGGTTGATCTTCTTTATGGACATCATCTAGACATGCTTCCTTTAAACAAAGTCACTGTAGAAAATCTAGGACCAAAAAAGGAAGTCCCGTCTCCCGTTAAAACCAAAAGGAGGCGCATCAAAATGACGTCCGATTTGTACGACAGTGAGGGATCGGACAGCGAGTCCACAGATGTCGCCCAGACCAGTGCCATTGTGGAGGAAACTCCCAAACACAAACAAAGAGAGGAGAATTCACCTGAGCTGGTTGGGGCTCTGAGTGGGTTTGCTGACTTCTATGACAGTATCTCATTCACAGACACAATGAGGTCACTGGAAGAGAGGATTGTGGGAGATCGGAACAGTGTAAACGGGATGACGGAGGATCCGCTGATTCACGAGCACTCAGAACTGTGGATGCAGGACCATCTGAGTGAGGTGTGTGCAAGCGTCCAGTGGGCGAGTCTGAGTACACTCAATCACAGGCTGAGACAGGTCACTCGAGGGCTGGTCCAGGATGAACGGTTTACAATCCCTGTCCTCAAGGGAAGGACCTCAACATTAACTCAGGGAATAGCCTGTCCAGATACTAGGTTGGTTGTCCTTTTATTGCTGTTTAGTGTTTGAAGTTTTTTTTCCATCATTCGTAATTGTAATGGTACAAGCATTATGTACCAGTATTTTTTATCAGTGAATTTATGTTTAAAGTACATTGCTGTGGATTTTAGTTCTTGATGTCAAGGATTGCTTTATAACCAAGAATGAGAATGAATGAATTATTTTTTATTTAAGCATGTTATCTGATGTCTAAATACGTTGCTTAGTAGAATGCCAGATTGTTCAACAATTTGATACATGTAAATGTAGTATGAAACAACCAGTGTACAAATAAAACTTGGACTGTTTGCAGGTCTCAGAGTACGATCGACAAGGCGTACAGCAATGTGATGTCTAGTTTACCTCTATCGGTCCCAAGAGCAGCGGCCATGTGTGATTATCTCCCCTACCTCAGATCCATCACTCGAGACGAACAGATCCGACAGGCCGCCAAACTCAAGAGAAGGTCAGAGTTATGTTTCTTTAGTGACCCAAGGTCGGGGTTATGTTTCTTCAGTGACCCAAGGTCAGGGTTATGTTTCTTTAGCAACCTAAGGTCAGGGTTATGTTTCTTTAGCAACCCAAGGTCAGGGTTATGTTTTCTTTAGTGACCCAAGGTCAGGATCTTTAGTGACCCAAGGTCAGGGTTATGTTTTCTTTAGTGACCCAAGGTCAGGGTTATGTTTTCTGTAGTGACCCAAGGTCAGTGGTATGTAATGTGTTAAGCATCTTTGAAAGTAGAGACACTCTCATCATTGGCAAGGAGCATTAAATCTCTAGTCATTCAAAATCAGATAATCTGTACATGTGCTTTATTTGTAAGAATCGAGTTCAATCTTTCATGAAAATTTTTCTCTAAAAGAATTTGCAAGTTGTGGTCTCCAAATTCATGAGATTTGAGAACTGCTAAGCAGTGAGTTACGTGTGTGTGTGTGTGTGTGTGTGTGTGTGTGTGTCTCTCTCTCTCTCTCTCTTTATATATATGATCATTTTTAATCATTCACTGTTCTTTTCTTTGTTGACAGATTCCACCACTACTTTGATCAGATCGGACTTTCTCTTAAAGACCAGACGCTGGAAATTTTAAACTTGTCTCTCTCCTGAATTCTGGACAGGGAGACAACAAATCTGACTTTCTTAGATAAATCAGCATAAATTATTTTATTATAAGCCATCAGATGGCATAGTTTTTGTAATTAGATCGAAGTATGTGTATAAATGTGCAATGCTGTGAAAATTCTTTATATTACCTCGATTTTGTTGATGATTAAGCATTATGAAATTACAAATGTACATAACAATTTTTACTTTTTATACATGTATCCAATATGTGAACAATAATGATTCTTATATAAATTAGAAAAACAAATTGAAGTGTTTGTGGTCTATTGTACAGTTGCCCTGAACCTGAGCCATGAAGACCGTGTTTGTGTATTGTTCACCCTCTACAAGACTTTTGACAGACAGTTGTCAAAATTTTCAAGGAATAAATGTAATGCCTTCCGTATTCATTCCTTGAAATATTTACTGCTATGTTCATTGTATGTGTTCTTCATAATGTAATATTTACATTTACCATGTACGATTCCCTCTATTTCTTAAGGAAAATTATAGTCAATATTGAAACAGCCAAAATGAAATCTACATGCCCTGTTTATCGATTGGTTGAAACCTACAGCGACGAAGAAATATCACGGACCGCACGAAATAATTATGATGATGTCGGCCTCAAATTTCCCGCATGAATCGCCAAAGACAGCATTTTATTGTTTAAATCAATGAGTATGAAAATTAACTAATTTGCACTGACTCCTACTCGTACCGGTATACAACTTAATAGAAAATGTTGTACAAAGTTTGCAACTGTAACGTCATGCAGATTGATAGAGCCTCGAGTCATTGTTAATCGTAAAATGTTAAATATATTCATATAGAATAGTTCTCTCAGCCACTAAAGCAGAAATATTAATGATAATTCCAAACACTTCTGACAAGTTCCACATGTATTTTTATTGTGGTTAAATTTAGAGCAATAAAAACGACATCACTGCATGTACTAATTTGTTCCTCTTTGATTGGTTGAAACCATTAATATGTTCAGTTTAGCCTCAGTGTGTCATGAAACATTCAGTTCGATAAGAACTAGTGCATTCTTTTGTTGATTGGAATTACTATTTAGATCTTCAGCTATAAATAATGGTTTGGGTCCTTTATATTGATGTTCCCTACCAGATCTTCATCGCCAATGTACATTGTATTGGCATGCACAATTTATACAAGTGCTGACAATACCAAAGATCACATATAAATGCTGTTTAGCCTAATTTGTATTGTGTATGCCCCATGTTTTTGAATTAACCTCAATTTTCTGTTTGAATTCATTTTTGCAATTTAAATACGATCATGAAATATAGATTATAGTGGAGAAAATTGGATACTGTTACAGTAATACCTTTTTACCAAAAGGAAAACAAAAGACCATTTGTTCTTCGACATATTTAATTGCCAATTGTAATTTTATGGTGTGAAGCTCTCAATCCACAGTGTCTATAGTGTTAACAACCTACTATACAGGGAGAGCTCTGCCTCTGGACTAGAATAACAAGTTAGACCTTTCATTCAATCCGAGTAGTGATCAGAAACACATACAATATCACAATCTCAGTCATCACACGCTGACAACGCTGACAAGTAGTGATCAGAAACACATACAATATCACAATCTCAGTCATCACAAGCGGACAACGGCTGCTCTCAGCCCCCCTATTTACTACCTGTTTGTAACTATTTCACTCTCACTTCTGACAGAGAGGAGTAAACAATGAAAGAAGTATGACATAAATTAGGAAATAAAAATTCAATGACAATAAAATTCCCATCCACAACATTCACCTATCATCAATAATGGTTAAATATAATGCATAACAAAACAAGTCAGGAATAAATAATTTTGTTTAAAGCGTTCGTAAAACTCCTGCAGTGTACGAGAGAAATGTACATGGTTTTAGACAATGTCTCAATCAGTAATCTACAGCATCAGAATGTTTGTATTAAGGTTAGGTAACCTCGAATGGCAATGGATTAGAACATTGTTGATTTTGTTATGATTTCGGCAGCTCGTGGTGTGGGTACTGGCTCTGACTAGAGAACCAGTTTATCTCCTATCACAGAGCTCTTAGTCACAGCCAATCAAATCATAGCTTATTGATCACACATCTGGAGATGTTCGCCAAAGTTTACACATCTCATAATCTATCAAAAATATACACATCCGGCATCCCCCGATTCACAGCTCTCCCTTCATGAATTGCAGGTTCAATATATTATCAGAATCTCATTCTCCGCACGTTTTATTTTAGCTCAGTAAGTTCCGAATTTCACCATAAATGTGACGCAAGAAGTCTACATAAGATGCACTGCCGTTATTTCCCTTGTCTTCGACAAGAAAGTGGTTAAACCAAGGCTCTAGCTTGTCTCTCTGTCGCACAATTGTTAACTGCAATCAGAAAACAGTTCTGTTGTACATTTCAATTCTATATAATAATTTATCTCTTCCAAATGAACAAAATTCAGAGCAACAGAAGAAAGTAGAACTCACCTTCATGTATCTACAGCGTTCGCCTCGTATTGAATTAATGGCGTCTCTTAATTTCTGTGATACTGGATTATCAAGGTCATTCAATTTACACTGAAAAACAGAAATTTCCAAACACATGGAATAACAACAATGGAACTAAATCTGTAACATGGAATGTAGATTGTTGTACAGTAAAACAAGTTATAGTGAACATGCTTATAATGAATTGACGCTTACAGAGAAGTTATTTTCATTCCCTGTGACTTTATTACAGTCGTGCATTAAAACGGACATATATAACAAATTACGCTTATAACAAAATCGCCTAACCCTGACACTTTGTTATAAGCATGTTTTACTGTTAATACATTGAATTTTTAATATGGAATGCAGCATGAATAAATCTAAAGTTTTCTACAGAATCAAGAACGGGCTGTAGCTTACCTTATCAATGTCTATTTGGGCGGCGCTCTGTACCGAGAACACCTTCTGGACCCACTGAGGCTCCACATTGTGTCCGATCCACAGGAACATGGACAGGCCGTTCTCTGTAATCATAACAAGTTTATGTAATCAATTGTAACAAGTTTATATAATCAATTGTAACAAGTTTATGTAATCAACTGTAACAAGTTTATGTAATCAACCTTAACGAGTTTATGTAATCAACTTTAACGAGTTTATGTAATCAACTTCAACAAGTTTATGTAATCAACTTTAACAAATTTATGTAACAATATGATAGCTGAGCATTCAAAGTTACAAACTAAAGAACATGGACAGACCATTCTCTGTAATTGTAACAAGTCTGTGTAACATGCCATAATGTGATACTGGGTAGGCAAGCATTCAGTTACAGAGATATTTAGATTAACTATAACAGGGTACAAGTACTGATTTGACATGTATACCATACCTAGGAGGTACACTCCGTTATCCCTGAGTCGCTCTACCGAGCATCGAATGGCTGCAGGAATACGGTCACCGTGGGATTCCAAGTCATGCTAAAAACCAGACAGAAATAATTATTAAATATATTGTTTTTATTTTTCTGTTAACCATATAATTAACAGCAAAGGTTCAAAGGTCAGTCTCATGTTCTCATGATTTAATATAAAACAGTGGATACTCACGTAAAATAAGGTTTTTACATTAACATTTACAAGTTATTTGAAATTTATTTACAATTCAAAATATATATGTATATTTCTAATGTGCATATTTTATGTTGTCATGGAAACAAAAATAAACCTCACCAATGGTATCAATCTGGGATAGAAGAAGACTTGAGTTGAAGACACATCCATGGAGTTGAGTTTGAGCATTAGGAAACTTCTGTCATCTGTCGAGATTTCAGACCCTGGAAATCAAACATATAACTGTTTATGACACATACAGGAACATTCTTAAGATAAAAATCTTCATGGAGCTCAATCACACTAAAAGACAGTATCTACTGAGATAAAACAACAAGGACTTGGGCCAGGTACTCACCGCCCTGTAGAGCATCACTCTTGACGACACAATTAGAGTAGAGTGGTAGGAGCTTCATGGACTCGGGGAGAATCAGCTGACCCATGGGGGCGGGGGTGGAGCAGTTCTTCCTGTAACAGGCCAGAATCTGGGCCACCTGACTCATGATTCCCTCCCTCACCTGTTTGGGGTTAGAGTTCAAACTGGTCCTGACAGCTACAAAGAAAGAATTGACATTACAATCTAAAAATGTAACGACATTACCAGTACAATCCCAGGATGCAATACATACTGGCTACCAACACAACAGAACAATAGTTTTTCTACAGGAGTTCTCTACAAAGAATTATTCACTACTAAACTTGAACAACCACTGGACACTTGTTCTATAATTGGATGATTATTGGCAGTTTCAGCCACAGCTTACCGTGTTTGGCCATGTAGTTGATGAGAGTATCTAGTTCGGTGTTCCTGAAGAGGTCAGCCATCTGAGTGCAGCAGTTCAGGGCCAGGTTGTGGATGCGTAACCTCCTCTGTCCCCCGACACTGGTGTACAGCACCGCCACCTACAAACAGCCAACACCAGTCCCTATATATCTACTGTCAGCAGCTTAAGCCTTTATCAACATATTTTTCCCAATAAAGTTTGACTAAATTCCTCATTTCACTAGAAATGCGGCTATGCCAGAGCAGCGGCAAACTCCTGACGTGTAATTATATTGAATGATACCAAATAATTGGGTACAAGGTGAGTGTTTTACCTGAATAAAAGCACCGTCCGCCTCATTTAGTTTGTCATCATGCTTAATCTCCACGTTCATAGACTGCTCTCGGTCTACGGCCGCCATTTCAACATCCGTCGTGTTGGACATGTAAAAGTTACCAAGGAAGTCCACAGCTCGGATGCCTGCAAGCAATGTGAAGAAAATTGTACTTCTTTATTACAAAACAACCATTTCATATACCAAACCTTTATAGAAATTGAAAGGGATATCATGATTATCCTTGCAATGAGAGAGAATTGTGTGCTTGCGTACCTGTGCTGGCCCGAACACGTAAAATAGCGTCAAACGCCGATTGGTTCATCACATTGTACTTCAGGTCTTCAAGGAATCGTTCCCCATCCAGATCAGCCTAAAAATGAAGGCCAAATCATAAGCTATTTACAGATATTGGCATTATTTGTTGTCAATGACAGCTTTAAACACCGGACAAAAATATCAGACACACAGAGGGAGAGTTAGACTATTACATCTAGTGCCCAACCCGAGAAAACCACAACACTGGGTCATTGATCAAATTAATACACACAGGGTGAGCACTACTCCACAAACAGAAACTTACTCTCTCTTCAGGATTCACCTAGGAAAGCAAGACAACACCAGCTTTATGTCTGTGAGCAACAAGGTCCAAGAGAATAGGATAAATGCATACATGTATTTGTCTACATTATGTGTGAGTGAACATATCTCCAAGCACCTGTGTGTACCTGTACCTGTGCTCCCCTGTTTATTTCTGTGCTATTAACCTTTAGTTTCACTCACCTGGAAGTAGCTGTATTTGTACAGGTTTCCTCCCGTCAGTCTACACACTTCTGATATCGTGGCGACATCCACATAGGCATTGGGAAACAGGAACAAGTCCACACTACATCCCACGCCCACACAATCCTGACCAAGCTTTGTGTAGAAGTTGTTCTGGGGGGTCAAAATTGTCTGCAATATAAACCTATAGGGTCATACATGTACCTACAATCAACAGATTTTGAAATAAACTATATTTGTTTTAATCAATTTAAATCTGATTTAATAGTTAATCACAATTAAAATATCTTTGACCTGAATAACAAGTTATTTAAATCTATGAATTTGCATATGTCTCACCTTTTCTTTTTCGGTTCCTAGCAGTTTCCTATCGTCCCTGTTTTTTAGTTTTCCAGGTGCCTCAGCGATGGGCAGTGAGGTGTGGAATATGTACAGCTTCCCGCTACGGTCTGCCGACTTAAGCGCGTCCAGTCCAGCCTGTATGACTGGTCCAAGCACCGTTTCCGTCTCCCGTGACTCCGCGAACATCTCTGGAATCTGGGACAACAAGCTGTCAATGACCGCCTCTGATTCAGAAAGTTTTACCAAGAATCCGTCCAGTAACGGCACAAACACATCGTTCAAGTCGGAGACAACCAACATCTGAGGCTGAGCAAGGTTTCCCTACAACCACAACACATAAATGGGTAACATGTACAGACAAGGAAGTGAAATCTCAAACTTTAACACAGTAAAAATGAATCTGAACCACAGGTCTGACACTCCCATTTATATTGTGAAAGAGAATCTAAGATCCACGTTTTGATACTGACCTTGACATTGTAGAAGTGAATCTCTTTAGCGTACGTCACAAAGCCGACTCTGACCTCGGATTCTTCCTGTCCAACCTCTCTAAAAAATGATAAAATAAAACATTTTTACTAATTGCTTATAGTTAGGTTTATTTCTAAAACAATAAAGGGAAAAAGTTTTGAATTACTAATAATAAATAATTGCCAATCTCAAACAATACATGTATTTAATGAATATATGCAGGGATTAATAAACATATTGAGTTCTGTTTCATGACTTACTTTGGCAAATTCACCAAGATATCTTCTTTTAACCTTTCACATATTAGATGGACAAGCCCACTTTTTATACTGTTGTATGAGACATCAATCATGAAAATAAATGCTGGCGCGTTTGGCAATGCTCCATTCTACAAAATATCACAAAACATTGACAAAATACACACAATTCATGTGCCATGTATGAAGCAGTCACAGAACTTTTGATAACTCATAGCTGACAAATACTGAAATATTACAACATATTTTACGAGACATGGAGTATAGTGTACTGAGAGATTTTACTGATATCATACCTTACAATAATCTTTTGTGGCTACAAACTCGTACGAGCCAAGGCAAAGCTCTGGTCTGTCATACGTGTCAATTCTCTTTCCTGTGTGGTCTAAATGGGCAAAGTACTCCGCTGGCACTATAACGCAAAGCAGACCCACATCTAATACCGTAAAGCAGGTTATTTTGACAGGTGTAAACCTTATTGATTATCAAAAACTGGGATATGTCGCTCATTTTGACTAGCATAATTTCAGCAACTTCATAATTTACTAATATGTATAACAGGTATTTATTAGCTATTTTTTGGCAGTTTGGCAATAATAGCCTTAACAAGCATCCCAAAAAAATGACACACTTTACCTTATTGTATGAAGTGAATTGCATGTATTTTGTGGGTCAAATCAAGATCTAAAGGTAAAGCTCTCACCGTCAGTGGCGGCGCCACAGAACACACACTGGAACCGACGCCCACCGTCAATAAACATCATGTTGGGGTTCATGTAGGCCTTGCATCTCTTGCACCGCACCGGACCTGTCTCCCCGAGGTTCACAATGGGCGGATTGTACTGTAATAAATGGCTCATTATATTATCAGTACCTCAATGGGGCAGGGGGGGGGGGGGTCTGTAATTTATGGCTCATGGTTAGAAATAAAATTAAGCTTTTCAAGCCATTCACATAATGTTCAGGGGAGGGGCCATCATGGCGAGTATGATTAAGAGTTAAATTCATCAGGAAATTTTCTTATTGTGTGCAAGGTCATAAAAAAATACAAACCTCTTCTTCTGGAAGCTTGGCAAATGGACTAATGCTGAGTGCAAAAGGTATGTGACAACTCTTTAGCATATCCGAGGTACAGGGCACATTATATAGAGTGGACCTCATAAAACGAGGGTTACAGTTCCCTACAATACATGAAATACAACAGGGTACTTATATAGAGTGGCACTCATAAAACGAGGGTAACAGTTCCCTACAATACATGAAATACAACAAACATTGATTTCATGTACAGTCAAACTTGTATTAAGCAGTCACCTGCGGGAGGCACCCAAAGTGACCTCTTAACAGAGGTGACCTTTGAATAGAGACTTTTGAATTTGCCAACATCAAATACCTTATTAAAACAATTATCATAATAAAACAATAATTTATCAAAATGATAGATAAAGTAACTGATTAAATGTTTATTTATAGTATATTTACAAATAAGTACAAATACATAACAATGAATCGTGCATGCAATTTTTTTTTAAATTATTGAATATTGAAAAAAGTCATTACGTGGTAAAACCTTGTCGCTGACATTTTCACAATTATAACACTATCTATTTTCATGAATACCCTATATATAGAAAACAAACATTTTTAATACAAATAAACAATTCAGATTTTAACCTACCATATCTGAACTCAAAATCATATTGTTAAATCAAGCAATTTTCTCTTGCCTCGCCGCGGACATTTTTGACACCTATTTCATTCATGTTTATAAAACAAACATTGTTAATATATTTTTAAACAATTCACTTGATTCCCATTCGTATCTGATCTGCCAATTATGTATTATAAATACATCGATTAATTTGGTTTCTCTCCCCTCAAGTGTATAATTATTGTTTACATCTATTACCCGACATTCGGAGGCCATGTTTAAAATCCCCGGGTGTAAATCATGTGACCGGCCAAAAAGACCGCATGCATGTCGATTGTACAGTTTCAGATCAAAATATGATGACTGCTAACCGCGTTAGACAGGTGACCGCTTTTTAGAGGCAATTATATAGGATTTTTCATCAGGAGGAAATAAAATGGCCGCATAAGAAAAGTGACTGCTTAATAGGGGTGGCCGCTTCGGCAGTTTTGACTGTATATGTAAATATTTCTCTACCTTGATCTTGCACCACAAAATCTGTTGTGACCAATGGTGGCACAGCTCCTTTGGTTGTTTGGAAATTCCCACTTCTGTTGGCTCTGTCATCATCTATCACTTGAATCTACAGAGAAAAAACATTACATGCTAATTGCTGGAAAAGGTGCAATTCTCTCACTAACAATAGTTAAACATTAAACACCAGGATATATCTACAGGGCTAAATAGAATCATATACAGTAGATATGGTGAACACCTACAAAATATACTTACTGGGCTGGGCATCTGATCAGGGTCCAGCTTCTTTGGCCCAGCGGGCTGCTGCATTCCTCCAGGGCCTGACATAGGCTGGCCCCCTGGATAGTTGGGCGGGAAGGACTGTCCAGGCATTGTTCCCCCGGGATACCGGGGCTGTCCTGGTTGAGGGGGCATCTGCCCTGGGGGAGCTTGACCTGGTTGAGGGGGGAACTGCCCTGGAGGAGTTTGGCCTGGTTGAGGGGGAAACTGCCCGGGTCCAGCCTGATTCCCCTGGGGAAAGTTGCCAGGTCCTGGTGGTGGAGGAAACGATCCAGGACCAGATGGAGACATCATGCTTGGCCCTGATGGAGGTCCACTTGGTGGTCCCTGTCCATATCGGTCTGTCATTGTCATTCCTGAAGGAGGACTCTGATGGGCCCCTGTGGATGGTGCAGGAGGGAAGCCTTGTCTGCTTTGAGGAGGCATGCCAGTGCTGGAAGATGTAGGTGGAGGCATTCCTTGTCTTGGCATAGGACCAGACATTCCTCCTGTATGAGTTGTGGGTGGGGCACCCCCATACTGACTTGTGGGTGGGGCACCTCCATATTGACTTGTAGGTGGAGCACCTCCAAACTGACTTGTGGGTGGGGCACCTCCATATTGACTTGTGGGTGGGGCACCTCCATACTGACTTGTGGGTGGGGCACCTCCATATTGACTTGTAGGTGGAGCACCTCCATATTGACTTGTAGGTGGAGCACCTCCATATTGACTTGTCGGTGGGGCACCTCCATATTGGCTCGTTGGGGGGCCTCCAAACTGATTTGTTGGGGGACCAGACATTGGACCTCCCATATTATTTGTTGGTTGTCTGGGAATGCCTCCCATTTGACTTGTTGGTGGCAACCCACTGGGGGGACCCATGCGAGGTTGCCCTGGGGAACCAATGTTTGGCTGCTGAAATATGAGTGTCAAGTGTATAGTATGTAAAACAATTCATCAGATGGTTTATTGTGATAAAACAAAAGCTACAATATTCAAGTCACTCACATTTGGAGCAGGTCCTCTTGGCTGTGATATATGCATAGCATTCATCCCATTTGAAATCTGGAAAAAGTAAACTGAATGTAAACTACAAAATAACAACAGCTTTATATGAAGCAGCTTTCTAGAAATTTGAAATTGTTTATTGTCAATGACATATTCAATCAAAGTGCGTACCTGACTTGACGATGAAGGGGGCATCATTGGGGAGGGCCGGGCCTGGGGAGGGAGTCCAGGAGCCATGTTGTTGTGCATGCTGACTGGTGGCTTACCAGGAACATTCCTGTCACATAGACAACAAACTCAAATCAGACAAAACTAGCACTGAATTAACTAACTACACTGTATTTATTTTACAATCATTGATAAACAAATTCTACAATTTATATTAATAATTGGCATGGATGTTAGCACAATGGGGTCATTGATGTGGGAGAAAGCTGGAAACTCAGGTTGAAGCAGTGATTAGCTTGTGCATTTTCCACTGTGCTACTTGGACATGCACTTGAACTGACATTCATGTATAAACAGATATTCAACATATTATGCATTTTCCTGACAGCAGAACTCAAATTATTTCTCCTTACCCAGGTGGGCCCATGTTTGGATACTGGGGTCCGTTGGATGCAGGTGGCATCCCATACTGGCCTGGTCCGGGCTTAGGTGGTGCACCATAACCTGTGGAAATACAGTACATCATTAACAGGAAATGCTTAACAATATTTATAAAGGAACTTAATAACTTGTATGCAATTATTTTCTTTCAGCATTTTTCAAACACAGTCGGATACTAACTATGTTATTATTTGTTGAGCATCAATTTTTGACATTTGGGGTTTCATTGTAGAGTGGTGTGGGTGGGGGTTCTTCAATACACTAAACGTTTCATTTCCCAGTAATTCATGGGCCTGGTTTGTATATGTATGAGATAAATACTGAATGCATTACCTGCTAAATTATTAATCGGGCCTTAAAGTTGTATACTGAATGTTTTAACTCCTAGATCATTATTTGGCCTATATAATAAGTTGCTGAATGTCTTACCTCCAGGGTGATTCACTGGGCCTAGTTTGTATATGTATGAAATATAACCTGAATGTCTTACCTGGGTTATTCATTGGTCCTGGTCCCGGGGGTCGCATCTGTCCGGGATTCATCCCGGGAGCTCCATACCCTGTGGGCGGCATCTGTCCTTGAGTACTTCCGGGAT
This sequence comes from Magallana gigas, assembly GCF_963853765.1. Taxonomy (NCBI): domain Eukaryota; kingdom Metazoa; phylum Mollusca; class Bivalvia; order Ostreida; family Ostreidae; genus Magallana; species Magallana gigas. The sequence goes on along the minus strand of NC_088859.1, from coordinate 52,975,464 downwards.
AGTTTGGATTCATTGTGTCATTGTCTTCTTGCTAGTCTGTGAATTAAAGGAAACAACAAATGAGCATCCCGTATTACATCTGCATATCAATTCAGTGAGTTCACACATCACTCAAAAGGTTTCCGACTGGATTTCTGTTTCCAAACAGCTGTCTCCATGACAAAAATTGGGAAACAGAAATAGGAGTTGTGATTTAGCCCTTATTACATTTCATTTTTCTAACAATTCCCTATCATAATGTTTTTACTCAGATTCTTTCATCAAAGAGTTCCTTAGCCCCATCAGTCATCAATATCGAATTACCCGACACTCATCAATGCAGGATAATATCCCATACATCCACGTTATAATTACTTGTTAAAGTATCAACCCCAATGTTCCAAATATACCATAAAGTTGAATTTTATCAGATAAACTCATTCACAAAACCTAGATTCTACACATCCCAGTCATTCACCAGTCTGTCAATCTCAATGGCAAAACTGCACACCGGTATGACCAGGATATACGACATTAAAAGAACTTAAGATGGTAGCTTTACCTGAATACTTCTCAAGAATCTGTCTAAATTGATTATGAATTTAACAAATTTTGCGTCAACTGAAATACTGTAGGTACTGTTTTAACACGAGTCAAAACATACGAAATGTTTGCCACGTACAGAAGAATGACATCCGGTGAAACACATGCGCACTCATGCCACGTACATTTTCTAATGCATTGTGGGAGAAACCTGTTGCTTCCGTCAACAATGAAATTACGCAGAGTTCGAAGACGAAAGAAAATATACGAACAATCACTGTTTTGCTCCTTTAAAAACAAAACTAAATGTCGTACGGAACAGTAAATATACGGAATTTGTGTTTTCTTTGGATTTTATGGTAATTTTACTTCAAAGAAGAATGATCTGGGCAAAATAATGAATTTTATAACAGCAAAAGGATCTCTGGACGATGTGTCTTTTTTGCACGTTTTTAATTTACTGGGATACATCATTGTTTTATTTCATTTGATCTTCACCGACCCGTCTACTTATGATTTCCCAGTCATACTCTGGTGGTGGAAAAACGTATGCCCACATGATGACACGCCCACTTTACATTACATTAATTGCGGTGGAGGGAGCATGTGCCTGGCATCCTCTGAGAGATATCATCTAGATGATCCAAGAACCAAAGCAATCATATTTTATGGATCTAGTGTTTATCCAGATGATCTTCCATTGCCAAGGAAAGTGGATCATCTGTGGAATTTGATTTACGAAGAATCACCTATGAATAACTACATGTTGTCTCACGCTGCTTTTGTGGAGTTGTTTAATTTCACTGCTACGTTCAGGAGGGAGTCAGACTATCCCCTGACAAGTCAAAATATATATTCTCTAAATTATTTGACCGACAGAAAACCTGTGTCTACTGAAGACAAAAATAGGAAAATAAGAGAGCAAGGATATGCACCTGTCCTGTACATACAATCCCACTCCAATGTAGCATCTGACAGGGACACATATGTCCAACAGTTGATGAAGTACGTCGCTGTTGATTCTTATGGAAAATGTCTTCATAACAAAGACCTCCCAGAGTCTATGAGGACAGCGGAAGATTCATTTGAAGCCGAGGAATTCCTAGATTTCATCGCTCATTATAAATTTCACATTGCCTTTGAAAATGCAATCTGCAGAGATTACATGACAGAAAAATTGATGCGAGCTCTGCATGTGGGATCCATTCCGATTTATCTCGGCTCACCAGTTGTTCAGGACTGGATGCCAAATAATAACAGTGTCATTGTGGCTCAAGATTTCGAGTCTCCAGAAGATTTAGCAAACTACATTCACTTCTTAAATGAAAATGATAAGAAGTATGAAGAGTTCTTGAAGCATAAATTAAGTGGAGGGATAACAAACTCTTTCCTGGTAAACCATTTACGTGAACGTAAATGGCAAAGCCATCCTTCAGGCTCGCCAGAGAGCGGTGATGTCAACATGTTTCTGGGTTTTGAGTGTTACGTTTGCAAACAGATTCATATGATCTCAAGAGACAGGTTGTTAAACAGTAGCTTTTCACGTACAGCAAACATTTCACACACAGGGTGTCAGGAGCCGAAGAAAAGCATTAAATCCCCATCAAAAACCAAAGGGTGAGTAAAGATTTATATTTATTTAAGTACATTAATTTGAGAGACAGTACTTACAATGACATCGATTTAACTTTTGTAATTAGTCGACAAAAAAATAATATACTAGTAATGGTAAAATTTAAAAAAAAAACTTGAAATAAACGTGTTGTTTGAATTAATTGCCTTTTAAAATTCTATACAGGCACGTAGCATCGTTTTTAATGTGTGTGTGTGTGTGGGGGGGGGGGGGGCAGACTCATTCTAAAAATCTTGACAAGCACAAACAAAAATATTTACAACTTTTCAAAAACCTTGAAAATGCTACGGTTGGGGGGGGGGGGTCATAGCGTGCCTGTTATATAAATAAATACGTTGTACATGTACGGGTGAAATGAATCAAAGATCCACTACATGTATTTCAAACATACAATGTATATGAATTTTCCAGTGACTTCTATTGGACAAAGGTGTACAGACAGCAGGAAGACAAAGCTTGGTCAGCGAGGCGCATGGTAGATTCAGGAGAATCCAACTCCAGTCAGTTCTACAGATATCACCGGACACGGAGTAAAACGCAACAGAACTGAAATAATTCTGTGATTCTTTTTATGAATAAAAATCTCTATAATCTATTTGATTTATTTATTTATCTTAAAGTTCAGTTATTTGAACATCAATGCGTTTAATGGCGTGTACTGGTGGTTCGTCTACCGGTAAATGGTCAATAATAGACAGTGTTTGTCTGTATATATAAATACACATCCATATGAATGCATCCGCGTGTACTAATTTGACGTACACCTGCTGTAGACACATTGAACAAATTAAGCTGACTGTCCAACAGTTTTAAAATCTACTTATCAAATTTCTGATTGAAGTCTACACAAGCAGCAATGAGCATCACTTTATATATCTATTGAGAAGGATGTTGTTGAAAACATTTTCCGTTAAATTCGAAATGCGCGATGAATTAGAGTAAGTTTATTTTTTTTTTACCGCACAGCATCGTTAAAACCCAAGCTTCTTAGAGAGAATCAATGTGAATGACGATCATCCGTGGGTTATTGATATTGGCTGTACAGAGAGAAGTGTATACGTACTAGCTTACCGTGCTTATATATGGGTTGATACGTACGGAAATTACAGCGTATAGTGTGCATTTCTGCGCATATTCTGCATACGATTATCAAGACCTTTTAGATTCACACTTTTTTTTTTATTTCGAGCAACAAATTATATAGACCTACAGTGCAGAACAGAACATTTATTTCAATTCTAATTTAGAGTCCATTTACAATTTACAATCACAAGAGAATGATATGCCAATGAAAATGACATTGTTAATTCCAACAATATTGTACCATTTCATTAACAGGAATACAGTGCATGTATGACTACTATAGCATGATATCATTTATAAAGCCCACAACATTAAGAATTTCCTTGTCGTCAATATTCTGTAACCAAAAAAGCTTCTGTTCATTATTGAAAGCTGAAAAATTTCCTGGAGATTTTCCTTGTCATCAATATTCAGTAACCAAAAAAGCTTTTGTTCATTATCGAAAGCTGAAAAATTTGGAAATTTGCTTTTAATCAACCGAAATTTTTATTTTCCTTGGTAATCATTTTTTTTTCAAAAATGAGTTTCATCTTCTATACTGTTAGAATTACATCTACATCTATTACATATCGATCTCCCGGTAAGTTCCCCCACATTTTATGGCATTGGCATTTTTCTCTTAAAACTGCTTTAAAAAATAATAAATACATGTACCATTATATGCATTGAAAGAAAATCATCCATCCCTTCTGTTTAAAATTCTGATTGAAAAAATACGAGTGTTTCTTTCTCTCCCCCTTTTTTGTTGTTGTTGGTTATTTGAGATTTTTTGCGATGCTACGAAAATGCCTGTTTGTCAATTATTTTGCAAATCGCAATAAGTTGAAATTGAACGTTTGTCCACTTAAATGGGTCATTTTAAGTGTACATTGACTTTTAAGTTTTAATACCCCCCCCCTTTTTTTGTGTATTAAGAGTTACTGTTCCTTGGTTTAAAAATTGCGAAGAGTTGCAGTTCTTTCTAGGTAGCGCTGTTTTTGTTTTGACGTCAGAAGATGGCCTTGACAGTCGAGCACAGGTAGATAAAATGTAGACAGGTGAATAAAGATGAGATCCTGGCCACATTCTTACAAATTAGTATGCGTTACCTAACAACCACAGATAATCGGTGAAAACGGTAAGAAACTCATTGAACCATGACGTGTTAAATATCAGATCTCGTTTCGGAAGAAAAGTTGCTGAAAATTGAAGAAAACAAATGTCGGATTTCATTATGCATGTATTGCTTTGTTTATACGAGTGTTCAACACGGGGGAGTCGTGTTAGGATGTTATGTATTGTATGACTAAAACATTATAGTCACGGCAACCAATCTTATTTGAATGTTCAGTGTATTAAGAATTTACCAGTAATAAATCGATGTTTCATTCTAAAAGTTAAATAGAATTAGACTCAATGTATAGATTATTTTAAGTTTAAGAGTAAGATGTATTGATGTTATACAGGCACAGGTACAATAGGGAGTCTATCGAGAACACAAAACAGGTGTAAATGTTTCATCCTAAGCCCAGTAAATGACTTGTTATTACATATTAATGAACTGTTTTATTATTCATATTAAGTACTTTATTGACAATATCTAAAATAATTTTTTTTTTAATCCCCTACCAAATTCAAAATTCAATGATATCTATTTAAGAGTTAACTGGTCTTTACACCATAAATTCAAGGAGAGACAAAGGAATTGGGGCCTATATATTTATATTTCTAATACAAAAGGGAATAATGAAATAGATATAATTATTCAAGAAACCCTGAGATTTAAATTTTAGATTTTGAAATTCTAGAGAGCTAGCTCCCTGACTAATCAAAGTGAATTTGACATTATAACAGGAAATTTAATATGTTTCATGATCTAAATTAGAAAGGCTACACTCAGGTCACAGTTAGAATTTGTCCCAAATACTCGCAATGTAGCAGCTGCGAAATGGATCTGCTTCGCATCAAAAAATGCATAAATATACATTACAAACCGTTTTTGAACATTTATATGATTTTATTATGTAGTTATTACTAGTTAAGTCCACAAAATATTAATTAAGTGGACCTTATCAGGGCATTTTGGTAACACACTTTTTTTTCTGCATTTGAATATGCCTGCCTTTTTGCTGGAAATCTCACGAAATGTCTTGGATTTAATCACTTACATGGCGATGTAAACAGCAAATTTTCAAACCAGATGTTAAAACCGTAGTAGTGATTTCATTGCAAAAACAATGAATGTGGTAAAATGGGACTATGAAATAGCAACATATATAGGTATTTTAGACCAATCATCAGAAAATGAATGCGAGATACAATGCAATGTATTTATTTTCATTTGCTGCAAAGTGAGCCTAGGGGACAAAATTCTATCGTTAGACAGGGTCTGTAGGATATCTGTCATTTTAATAACGATAGAACATTCTATCCAGTTCTAAGTAAGTTTAAGATGTAAAGCATAAAGCAAAATGATGTATAAGTATGCTGCTTTCAAAATTCATTGATAGTTAAAGCGTAAGTGTATGTCTGTCCAACAAGTCAACTTCTCATTGCTGTGTAAGTCACTAATATTAAAAACTACATGTATTAGCCCTTGTCATAAGTAGTCTATAGTATAAGACTGTGGTTTTACTCAGTGGTATTAATTTGTGGTTAACTCTGTGGAATTAGTGGGTGGTTATAAAACTCTGGTGTATCAGTCTATGGAATTAGTCTGTGGTCACAGTGAGTCTGTAGTATTAGTCTGTGGTCACAGTGAGTCTATGGTATTAGTCTGTGGTCACAGTGAGTCTATAGAATTAGTCTGTGGTTACAGTGAATATATGGAATTAGTCTTTGGTCACAGTGAGTCTATGGAATTAGTCTGTGGTCACAGTGAGTCTATGGAATAAGTCTGTGGTCACAGTGAGTCTATGGAATTAGTCTGTGGTCACTGGGAATCTATGGAATTAGTCTGTGGTCACAGTGAGTGTATGGAATGAGTCTGTGGTCACAGTGAGTCTATGGAATTAGTCTGTGGTCACTGGGAATCTATGGAATTAGTCTGTGGTCACAGTGAGTGTATGGAATTAGTCTGTATGGAATTAGTCTGTGCTCACAGTGAATCTGTGAATCTGTGGTATTAGTCTGTGGTTACAGTGAGTGTATGGATTTAGTCTGTGGTCACAGTGAGTCTATGGAATTAGTCTGTGGTCACAGTGAGTCTATGGAATTAGTCTGTGGTCACAGTGAGTGTATGGAATTAGTCTGTGGTCACAGTGAGTGTATGAAATTAGTCTGTGGTCACAGTGAATCTATGGTATTAGTCTGTGGTCATAGTGAGTCTGTAGTATTAGTCTGTGGTCACAGTGAGTGTATGAAATTAGTCTGTGGTCACAGTGAGTGTATGATATTAGTCTGTGGTCACAGTGAGTCTATGGAATTAGTCTGTGGTCATAGTGAGTGTATAGAATTAGTCTGTGGTCACAGTGAGTGTATGAAATTAGTCTGTGGTCACAGTGAATCTATGGTATTAGTCTGTGGTCATAGTGAGTCTGTAGTATTAGTCTGTGGTCACAGTGAGTGTATGGAATTAGTCTGTGGTCACAGTGAGTCTATGGAATGAGTCTGTGGTCACAGTGAGTCTATGGAATGAGTCTGTGGTTACAGTGAATATATGGAATTAGTCTTTGGTCACGGGGAATCTATGGAATTAGTCTGTGGTCACAGTGAGTCTATGGTATTAGTCTGTGGTCACAGTGAGTCTGTAGTATTAGTCTGTGGTCACAGTGAGTGTATGGAATTAGTCTGTGGTCACAGTGAATCTATGGTATTAGTCTGTGGTCACAGTGAGTCTGTGGAATTAGTCTGTGGTCACAGTGAGTCTGTGGAATTAGTCTGTGGTCACTGGGAATCTATGGAATTAGTCTGTGGTCACAGTGAGTCTATGGAATGAGTCTGTGGTCACAGTGAGTCTATGGAATGAGTCTGTGGTCACAGTGAGTGTATGAAATTAGTCTGTGGTCACAGTGAATCTATGGTATTAGTCTGTGGTCACAGTGAGTCTATGGAATTAGTCTGTGGTCACAGTGAGTGTATGGAATTAGTCTGTGGTCACAGTGAGTGTATGAAATTAGTCTGTGGTCACAGTGAATCTATGGTATTAGTCTGTGGTCATAGTGAGTCTGTAGTATTAGTCTGTGGTCACAGTGAGTGTATGGAATTAGTCTGTGGTCACAGTGAATCTATGGAATGAGTCTGTGGTCACAGTGAGTCTATGGAATGAGTCTGTGGTTACAGTGAATATATGGAATTAGTCTTTGGTCACGGGGAATCTATGGAATTAGTCTGTGGTCACAGTGAGTCTATGGTATTAGTCTGTGGTCACAGTGAGTCTGTAGTATTAGTCTGTGGTCACAGTGAGTGTATGGAATTAGTCTGTGGTCACAGTGAATCTATGGTATTAGTCTGTGGTCACAGTGAGTCTGTGGAATTAGTCTGTGGTCACTGGGAATCTATGGAATTAGTCTGTGGTCACAGTGAGTGTATGGAATTAGTCTGTGGTCACAATGAGTCTATGGAATGAGTCTGTGGTCACAGTGAGTCTATGGAATGAGTCTGTGGTTACAGTGAATATATGGAATTAGTCTGTGGTCACAGGGAATCTATGGAATTAGTCTGTGGTCACAGTGAGTCTATGGTATTAGTCTGTGGTCACAGTGAGTCTGTAGTATTAGTCTGTGGTCACAGTGAGTGTATGGAATTAGTCTGTGGTCACAGTGAATCTATGGTATTAGTCTGTGGTCACAGTGAGTCTGTGGAATTAGTCTGTGGTCACTGGGAATCTATGGAATTAGTCTGTGGTCACAGTTAGTGTATGGAATTAGTCTTTGGTTACAGCGAGTCTATGGAATTAGTCTGTGGTCACAGTGAGTCTATGGAATTAGTCTGTGGTCACAGTGAGTCTATGGAATTAGTCTGTGGTCACGGGGAGTCTATGGAATTAGTCTGTGGTCACAGTGAGTCTATGGAATTAGTCTGTGGTCACAGGGAATCTATGGAATTAGTCTGTGGTCACAGTGAGTGTATGGAATTAGTCTGTGGTCACAATGAGTCTATGAATTAGTCTGTGGTCACAGTGAGTCTATGATATTAGTCTGTGGTCACTGTGAGTCTATGGAATTAGTCTGTGGTCACAGTGAGTCTATGGAATTAGTCTGTAGTCACAGTGAGTCTATGGAATTAGTCTGTGGGCACAGTGAGTCTATGGAATTAGTCTGTGGTCACGGGGAGTCTATGGAATTAGTCTGGTCACAGGGAGTCTATGGAATTAGTCTGTGGTCACAGTGAGTCTATGATATTAGTCTGTGGTCACAGGGAATCTATGGAATTAGTTTGTGGATTTTCTCTGTGGTATTTGTCAGTCAGGTTTTATGGTGAATTTTCTCTGGTCAAAATGATTTGTGGCATTTTTTGTAGCATTAGTCTGCTGCTATAGTCTGAAGCAATAGTTTGTGACCTTAGTCTGTGGTCTTAATTTTCATGCATTACTCACTATGGCATACAACAGATACTGAACTTTTATAAAAGACACTGCTGCATACTGGAAACTGTAACAGATACAAGAAGTAACAAATGCCACAAATCATTGTAACAGACCATGCAAGTCATTGTTATAAACCCTACAAGTCATTGTCACAGACACTACAAGTCATTGTAACAGACACTACAAGTCATTGTCAAAGACCCTACAAGTCATTGAAACACACACTACAAGTTATTGTAACAGACCCAAAAAGTCATTGTAACAGACCCAAAAAGTCATTGTAACAGACACTACAAGTCATTGTAACAGACACTACAAGTCATTGTAACAGACACTACAAGTCATTGTAACAGACCCTACAGGTCACTGTCACAGACCCTACAAGTCATTGAACAGACACACCAAAACATTGTAACAGACACTACAAGTCATTGTAACAGACACTACAAGTCATTGTAACAGACATTACAAGTCATTGTAACAGACACTACAAGTCATTGTCACAGACCCTACAAGTCATTGTCACAGACCCTACAAGATGCTATTAGACTACTGCACAAATTAAAAGTGTAAGATACAATACTATACAATGTAATACACACTATTTTTTACTGCATTAGATACAGTTAGACACTGCAATAGACAGGAGCCATTGTATTAATAGACATTAAATGATCGATAGCAGGCACACTAGACACAAAAACACAACTAGACCATGCAATAGATGCTTTATTTATAGACACTAACAGACACACCTATACATTGCAATAGACTCTGATTGACACTACAAAACATTTATAGGTGCTAGTTTACTAGACACTGGAATTAGACAGTGTACGAGACACCACAGGTTTAGACCATAGTCAAACCATTTTACAGGCTATTTACTAAATCTTAACTGACACTGTAAAAAAACCCAGACAGAATGAATGCAATTGCATGTGTAGTAACCCCAGCAGAATTGGAAGAAACCGTCTGATTAGTTGACTGTATACAGTTTTGAATAATGATATATAACCCAAGTTTGCTTGTGTATTGATTTTCTTTACTGAGTTTGGCCTATGATGATTATAACAGTATGATATTGTATTGTATCGGGAATTGATGAACAGCCCACTGTTTCCTATTGATCAAAGAGAGATGCCTTGATATTACATGATGTGAACAGTTGGATTCTGTTGGTGTGTCCGTGTGTAAACTGAAGGTTTTTACGATCACAGGCAGTGATACCAGTGGTTGTTCGTAGATCTCCCCGTCTACAGTACAAGCTGTAATTACTGCCACTGTTTTATGATGCTCATAGAAAACAACTAACCTAAATGGAAGACAAAATCGAGGATTCTCAATCCATGAATGACTTCAGAAGGAAAAAACAATTTCACAATGGCTGCAGTTTCTGACTAAAGAAGTAGTTCAATCCATGAATGGGACCTTAACGCACCAGTGTTAGAAGAAACTATCATAATCTTTAAATGTTTCCAAGCTGGAAAAAAACCCAGTCATTATCTCTGAGCTGTTTTTGACATAAAGAAACTATTTTGATTCATCGGAAGTCTCTGAAAGTTAAATGGGGTGGAGACACAGGAGCCTCCCAAGTAAGCAAACCTCAGGATAGGGAGACCGAATCTTTTTTTTTTATAAGATCCATGTTTCAAAATCAACTGTTTCCAAAGCTAGTTTTCTTTCACGTTTCACCTGAAGCTGTAATCCTTATAAATTTTATGGACTTCAACATGTAACCCTTTGTTAATTTCCCCTGTAAACAGGGTTATTGACATCTGTATTATAATTTTCCATAGCTACATTTTTGAATTCAAATATTTCACACTTTTTAAATCCATGCACCATTTCAATATATGAAGATGAAAAATTTATAACATTGAAGGCAAATTGAGGCAAAAGTTAAATGGGTTTTAACTTAAAAGTTAAAACATGTTTGACATTAAACATTTGGGAACATTATAACCAATGCATTTGCTCTTAATGAACTAAATTGGATGCTGCATTTGACGCGTATTTCCCAAATTATGGCATGCTATATTGTTACATTCAAGTTTTATCAAAATTCATAGTACATGTAGTTTAACGATATAATCAGGGGTAAAAAGTTTTCAACGCTATCAGTCTTTGAGAGAGCAGCATTATAAATGTAACTTTGCAAAGATTGAAACTGCATGTTAGCATTGCTCAGAAGGAGGGTCAACTTTTCTGGTTGAAAACATTTTTTCAAGTGGAGGAAAATTATGTTGATTTGTTAAGATGGGAAGTGGTTATTTGGATTGCTATGAAAGGAACAATAAATGTTGAAAAAGATTTTCACAACCTATCTGAGAGGAAAGAATTCTGTAAATAGTACAAAATGAGCTTTATTCTCAGTAGGATATTTATCTTTATTACCTGGGAAAGTCTGATGAATGGGACCTGGTCGTGTAGGTTCATCTTTGACAGAAGCAGACTCTACAAGAATTAAAGGAAACGGGTCTAAAAGTTAAGCTGGTCTTGTAGTTGGAATCCAAACTTCATTGGACCTTGATTTTTTTTTCATCAGATAGCTGATGATCTGTCCTATATATCTGAGGTCGTTTAAGGTCAGACGACACGTTCCTCAATTTTAAATAACTTTTTCCAGGAATTTGTTAATGGTTTACAACTACTTTGACAAGCTTTCTTGCAAAAAATTAGGGTACCTTACCAGGCATTTCTGCAAAATACTAGAATATGCAATTTCCTATATAATCTTCTTGAAGATACACTTGAATTGCTGATATGAAAATAAATACATCTACAGCAAAGCTAAATTCTCTAAAATAGAACTATATTTCCGCCGGGGCGGGGCTTTGAACTCACGACCTCTAGAACCTATACGCTACTGGAAGTGAGCGGCCACGGTTCTAACCACTTGACCATCTATAGGCATATAACCAAATACAAGTAAATTTTGATCATTTTAAAAGTAATTATAAAATAAAAATTTTTTGTTGGAACTCTTTATTATGAGGAGATACAAAAAAGATTCTCGAGGAACGTGTCGTCTGACCTTAAGCTACTTAAGTATCCGAGTGTTTCAAATCATCCTCTATGTGTTATATAATCTAAATTTGAATCATGGGGAAGGTTCTGTCGAAAAAAGCTCTCGAATAAGTAGTTGATATTGTTTAATTTTCTTACAAACCATGTAGTAAGTTCATTCCTATCCATGCAGAGAAGAGAACTTGGGGTTAAACAAAGTTATAAATATTTCAGTCTCATGGAATGATCTTCAAAGTGAAAGATTTATGCGTAACTGTGTATTAATTACTATTGCTGGAATCCATTAAGTTAAAACATTGGGTAGCTAATTGATAAATTTGATTGTTATTTGAAATTTCTTTTGTACGTACACACAGTCCCAATGATCAGTCTAAAACAAGGAGAATAAATAATGAAAAAAAGAATGTTCTGAAGGTTTTGAATTATTAAAAAAGCAAATTGTTACTATTCCATTAAAACCCATGCTTGATCGACAGGTTGATGGTAAAAATGATTTTGATGAAATTCAATTTCATGTGCTTGAATTATGTATAATCGTTTGTGTTTTGTAACACTTCAGTCTGCCCTTTCTCCTGGTTCATCTAAAGATTTTGATTCAGCCATTTATAAAGGTGTCTTATGAAAATCTATATCATAATATTGATCCAGAGACATTATCTTTGGGGCAGGGACAGAATTCATTGAAATATTTTAATGCTGGGATCATTTAAAGAAATTTATGCAGGTAAATAACTGCACTTGCATAACTTGTTGGAAGGGGTATTCTACACTGAACTGTTTTCTCAGTGTCAACAAAGTATAATGTATTTCAAGCGGTATTTGTTTTCCCTTGTATTATTTTGATGAAATAAGATTTCAACAGTAGAGAGTCATGATATTTCGATTTGTTATATTCGGCCTCATCCTGTGAAAAAGTCTGCAGAAATATCTACTGGTATACTGTAAGACAAAAAACCAAAGATGTGGGTCAATGTTCTACAAAGCAATCTTTTTTCTAATTAATCCAAGGTATTGAATTGCTGTCAGACAAAGGTTATTTGTACACTATTACACAGGTTATCATTTTCAATATTAAATGTATTAAATATACCTGGGAAATTTGAGATTCAAAATTGAAGTATTAATTCTCAGTTTCCCTGGCGTTAACGGTGTTATCCTCTGCCATCGTCCTGTTTTTAAAAAGCTCGGAATCTGACCCGTCAGACTTATCTATATGTTGTGGTCCTAATTCTTGCTGAATTAAAGACATATTAACATGACTTAAAATGCACCAGTCTCCCTTCAGGTTTATTGGCAGTAAAAGTTCATGATTTGGAGCCAAACACATTTTTTTATTGCCTTACATTTTTATGTTGTGTACTTTAAATGTTAAATCACTAGATATTGCTCCTGTCTTGGTAAAGGTTGGTCGATATTTAGCATAAATTATCTCCGACAGATTGAAGTTTTATGAACTGTATTTATTCGGCTTAGAATTTTTATCTCCGATAAGGAAGTGAAAAAGTTTAGAAAATGACGTTAAGGATATTTTACCTTAGAAAGGAATAAAACTTCATCATATTGTAAGTATACAAAAAAAAAAAACGTTTTGTTTTCTGATTTTCTTTTAATTATGAACAAAAGTAAACTTGGTTGTCACACATTTTACAGTTTTGGAATATTTTTTCTTTTTAGCCACCATGATATTGATTTTTTAAAAATCATTTAATGCTATAAATTTCTTTTAATTTAGAACCAAAATTTTGTGGCAAATGTGCAGTTTTTGTCTAATATCCGGAATTTTTTTTAAGTTAATAAACACAATTTGAACCAATGGCTTAAGATAAAGCCTAGTTTTAATTAATTTAAAGCAATTTTTATCTCTTTGTTTAAAATGAATTTTTTTTTGTGCAAAATATAGCTGTAAATGTAAATTAAATGTTGATTAAATTTTTTATGCCAACCTTCAAAGAAGGGAGGGCATATTGGTTTGCTGCTGTCCATCCTCATGTTCCGTTCATTTTCTTCGCAGAGGTTGCATCTATTGAAATGAAATTTAATATACAGATTTATCATGAGAATATCTAGGTCAAGTACTATTTTGGGTATGATTAAGTCAGTTTTGACAGAGTTATGTCCTTTGGACTTCAAAAAATTCCAATTATTTGCAGTTTACATTCATACTTTTCTTTGCAGAGGTTGTCATACTGAAATGAAATTTGATATACATATATATCATGTAAATATCTAGGTCACGTACAATTTTTTATACTGATTGAGGAAGTTTTGACAAAGTTATGCCCCTTTGACTTCAAAAAATTCCAATTATTTGTGGTTTCCTTTCATTTTCTTCCCAGAGGTCTTCAATGGAGAGGGGCATAAGTGTTTCACAAACATTTCTTGTTTGTGTAGAAGATGATACAAGTTTTGCAATGACTGGTAATTGCTTTATCCTGATTGGAATATATAATTTGTTTCCATAATAAGATTGAACTCTACTTGTGACAATGATATCATAAATGTGCCTTTGTGTGAGTAGCATTCTCCTCTCAGTCAGAAGTCCCTGGTCAATGTGAGCTAGGTGGTCACAGTGCTTTTACCTGTTCCTCTGTCATCTCACCTGGAGTTTATCTAGATAAAATTGTTTTTTAATGTTATAAATTTCCTCATCAACTTAAACTACTGCATAAACTTTGCCGTAGTGACAATATTTTTTTTATAAAAAATGTTTAAAAATATTCAAAAATGCAAACAATTTCATTGCCTGGCAAACTTTGATATAAATTGAGAGGAAAACCTTAGCACAGTCCTTGATACTAGTAAGAGTTACCTTTCTTGTCAGATGGTTGCTGCACCATAAGGTATAGACAGGTTGTAGAGCTCCATATTAGTGAATAAGGGTCCTGGGTATGATTCAAAGTCTAGTCTTTTTACCTCTTTCCTACTGCAAACATAAAATTTATGTCCAAATTGTTTTTTTCTTGATTACAGATGCTGAGATGACATGCATGGTGGAATAAACACCATGCCCCTGACACAGATTGCTGTCCATCCCTCGGACAATGTCCCACAGTCAGGCAAACCTCCCAAAAAACCCCAGCCCACACCAATCAAAAAGAAGGACTCCGCCAAGGTAAATATAACAAATGCCCCCCCAGTCAGGCAAACCTCCCAAACATAAATTTTTGTAACATATGACTATAAGGTTATAAGGTGGAGATTATAAATCTTAAACAGACTCAACTTAGGCCATTTTTTTAAAAAAAATTTCATTTGGAATTACCAACTGGAGGTCTCTAGACCCAGGAGGGAGGGGGGATTTTTTTTATTTTTTCAACTTGAAGTTTAGCTAATTAAAAATTTGTTTAAAAGAAAAAAGAAAAAAAAACTCCATATAAAAAAATTCTTTATTTTTTGCAAATAAAATTTTATCAACAGGGGTATTTCAATGAGGTGGAAGGCAATTCCGAACAAACAATAATTTTATTTTGGCCCTAGCTTTGGAATACTACTCACTGGTTGACATTAAAAGAAAGGAAGATGCTGAGTTTCCAAGTAGTTGTTAGATGTCTGTTAAATTTAAGCATCAACAAGGAGGATGTGGTATTCCCAGGCCACTGTCTGCTATCACTTTATTGTTTTGTGTGCAAGCATGTTCAATCCTACCCATAAATCAACTGCCTGTGGCTTTGTAAGAATGTTCTAGGAGCAGAATGGTATTCATTGTTCTAAGACTATAACCAGTTTCGTAATCTATCAAGGGACCAAATAAAAAAGGTTCATTTTGTATGTAAAAATAGGAAAAAATTGCTTAGAAGTATTTAGAAATGAAAGCTGTGGCTATCGCAAATAGAGATGTGGAAGTGATTGGGGGAAGGGGGTGGTATGAGATGATTGTCAAATGTAAATGTGTGTGTGTGTGTGTGTGGGTATGGCCTATAGAGATGTGGAAGTGATTTGGGTGGCATATAGAAATGGGGGAGTGATTTTTTTTTTGGGGGGGGGGGGACGGCGGGGGGAGGGCAGTTAGAGATGTGATCGATAGTAAATGGAGGTTGCATTTACGGAGGTGGCAATGATTTAAAGGGAGTGGCATATACAGGTGTGGTAGTGATGGGGGGGGGGGGTGTCTTTTAGAGATGTGGCAATGGCATTAAGAGATTAGGTAGTGAATGGGGGGGGGGAGTAGTTTATAGAGATATTGGTGATCGGTAATGGGGGACATATAGACATGTGGTAGTTTGTGGGTTAGGCTTGTCACTGTGAACCAAGCTCTGAATTAGAAATAATCCATGGGACAAAAATAGATCATGATTTGAAGCATTGCTTTTGAATATTTGCATTGATAGGAAATAATTGATGGGGGTGGGGTGAGGGAAGGGGGTATAAGTTAGATAGTTTTATAATTTGGTCAACATGGCAACTACAATCACACATCAAAATGCTCAGATAAGTTCTGGTGACTTTATAGCTTGGTCATCTCCAGTTCAAATGATTGCCTAATCAATTGAGACTTCTCTCAGCAGCCACATTGTAGACAAGTAGGTCTGATGTCAATTGATTTGAACATGAATTCTGTCAGAGATTCAGTAACATTGTCATGCATCTGCGTGATGTCTACATGAAACCTCTCATGAATTTGACCTGTTCATTTCACTGAGAATCATCCGTCTGGAGGGATTGTATAAACCCTGTAGGGGGGAATTTTTCTCTCTGACAATAGCCCCTAATGGCCGGGTAGCAGGATTTATTTGAATGAACTTAAATGTCTTGGTCTGAACCCTGGCTCACTTCTGTATGTTTTGGGGGGTACACACTGGTAGATAAGAACTTTGATTGGACGGTCTGTCAGGGTCCAACTATTGATTTAAACAAAGATTTACTGGTACACTCCTTTTGCAATGAAATGCTCGGGTAAAAAGAATCAATGATCACACTCACACTTTTTGAATTTTAACCTGCTAAGCTTAAGTTTTTTTTCTCAATTTTGACTTGAATACAAACTGGCATTCTGACAATGTTCTGAGACAATCAGCTCTAAACCTAAGGATCAAGCTCAGCCTCTTGAAATAAATTACCAGTATTCTGGGCTCTTTATTACCGTAGATATTAAGCATAGTCCATTAAATAAGCATAGTTCAATGCTAATCTATGGGTTGATGACTAATTTCAGAAAATTCAGAAATTTCATAGCGTAGGACGTAACCAATGTTTCAATCTTTTGTATTATATTGTCATTTTAAAGCCCTCAGTTCTTATAATATTTCATCTAACAGAATTTGCTTTATAGATTTTTTCTTCCACATGAAGTGTAGTATTATTTACGTCAATGCCATTAGGCAGAAATATGATTGTAATTAAGTTCATTTTAGTATTACTGCTACAATGCTCTTTATACAACAAAATTGTCTATTTTGTTAACAATCTAAAAAAGAAGATATTTTTGGAGCTTGCTAAAATAATTGTGGAGTGGGTTTTTTATTCAGGTATACTCTCAGTGGGTTCTCTGACTTCTCTGATCAGTCGAGTGCTGGCATTGTTTTTGTGAAATTGTTATTTAAAAAAACATATCAATGAAATTTCAAAGCAATATATTCATGTTTATGTGCAATTTACCTGCAATTTCAGTTGATAAATAGGAACTCAGGTATACACTATACTTACAAACAGAAAATGTGCATCCCATTAACACTGGCATAAAAGGATCACTTTTTGAAGATTAATATGCAAGGTGATGCAGATTAAATGAATACTTCATGTTCCAGTATAAGTAATGTAATTCAGTTGTTTGTTAATAATGTACACTGTGAAGTGGACGCAACTTGAAATGTCAAATGATTCTATTACCTTAAATATGACTCTATATGTCAGCAACTAGTGCATCAAAACCAATTTATTCATTAACTAAGTAATGATTTAATGAAACAGAAAGCTTTTTCTTGTTAAGATACAAAGATCATGAAGTCTATCACCCCCCCCCCCCCCGAGAGAGAGAGAGAGAGAGAGAGAGAGAGAGAGAGAGAGAGAGAGAGAGAGAGATAATGAATTTGTTCTAATGTGGAATAATCACTTACCCCTCCCCTCCACCTAAAAAAAAGTTTCTAAATATGAATCCATTGTGCTATAGAATAACATGTGAAATCATAGACCATCAGACTAGTCCTGGTGATGATGCAATCCATACAAGATGATGGCTGAGATGTATGGTCAGTAACGGAGGGTGTGTTACCTGGCGCTCTGACACCTGAGCTGTTTACCTTTACATTTATAATGCCAGGTATCAGGGAGCCGGAGCTGTTTACCTTTTATATCCAGGTATATAATGCCAGGTATCGGGGAGCCTGCAGGGTTGAGGTTCACTATGGTCAGCATCCACAGACTCGGCCATAAAGGTGTAATCCTTTGTCTAGAAGACACACAATAAGATTATCATCTGTGGTGTAGAGTTTGATTAGTGGTCATTGAGATAAGTGATTTCTGACAGAGAAACATGGATATATCTAATCAGCCAAAGCAGGTAACAGCAACATGGACAATTCTGAATATTTAGTCCTCAAGTACTTAGTTCTCTCTTGTTGTCTTTTCAGACTTTGTAATTCTAAGATCAGAATTTTTTTAATTTATGAACAGTGAACTTAATTGAAAAGCAGTAATTGTTCATTTACCGTTAATTAAGGAGGCTGGGTGAACTATAATAAATTTAGCAAATTTATCTTAAAATTTTTAAAAATGGTATTTTTGACCATAAACTATTTAATATATAAAAGCTATATACTATTATTAATAGTTTTAATAACAAAATAATACTATGAGGTATACTAGTTCATGGTGAAAAAAAATAGCAAAGAAAAAATAAAAAATTAAAATCAGTAAAATTTAAATTTTGTAAGCTTTTTATATATTTATACAGAGCTCTTCATCTAAAGGAGATAGATATGGTCTTAAACTGACCACAACCATTCAGCCTTCTTAATTTCAGTTTTATGTGTAGTGCTCATAATGCTCATAATGCTAATGAAATGCCTCTGGACTTTCCCGTTTAATACTGGTATTGAATGTTGAATATTCCTTGTGTTGTTGTCTAGACTTTCCCGTTTAATACTGGTATTGAATGTTGAATATTCCTTTTGTTGTCCCTTTGCTTTATGTGCAGGATTGATGTGATCTTATTGAGAATTGTTCTAAATCATAGAATTTATATTCTGCTGATTTTTTGTTTTGTTGTTTTATTGGAGGGTTTTTAGGGTGAGGGGAGATGTATTATTTATTTTGTTTTATTCTGTTAATTTTTTCTATTTTTTGAGAACATGGATGATATAAACAATATTCATGTCCAGGAGATTTACCCCTGTTAACTGTACATCAAGAGAATATCTAACTTCAAGATCATTTTGATTATATGGCAGCCCTAGCTTCTCATTGGACAGTGGTTTTCTCCTCTAAGGTCAAGGTCATTACACCTATTAGTAGTTCTCAGTCTCACCTGGGTACAGGTAGATCACTTGAAAATCATTCTCCAAAACTCATCTCATATGAAAACCCAAACCAGCTGTCTGTCTGTTTGTCCGTCTGTCTGTCTGTCTGTCTGTTGTTTTGTCTGTGTATTTACTATGAAACAAGCTAACAGTAAGAATCTTCCTGATACATGGATTTGTCTGTCTGTCTGTACGTCTATCTGTTCACTGGAATACAAGCTATAAGTAAGAATATTCCCTTGACATGGATTTGTCTGTCTGTCTGTACGTCTATCTGTTCACTGGAATACAAGCTATAAGTAAGAATATTCCCGTGACATGGATTTGTCTGTATGTCTGTACGTCTATCTGTTCACTGGAATACAAGCTATAAATAAGAATATTCCCGTGACATGGATTTGTCTGTCTGTCTGTCTGTCTATCTGTTCACTGGAATGCAAGCGATAAGTAAGAATATCCCCATGACATGGATTTCTCAATCTTGTTTGTCTATCTGTCTGTTCATTGTGATATTGCATGTAGTTAGAATCTTCCAAGGACATGGATTTGTCTTTCTGCTGGTCCATTTGTTCATCGTGATACATGCTATTAGTGAGAGACTTTCAGGGCGTCTGAGGGACACAGATCTGGCGGTCCCCTGATTTAAGACGACTCGGAGGATTGACATTGTCAGATGTGAACTGTGGTAATATTTCCCCATCCTGTTGATTCATGCTCTCTGTAGTGACCCTGCACTGTCAGATCAGTAATGGCTTGACACCCTCTCTCAATTTCTGACTGTGTCATCATTCAGCTGACGACAATGGCTGTGATCGGGGAAGCATGGAGCACTTTGATATCTTCTGTCAGGCAGTGGTCAGTGGTTATAGCAGGTACAAAACTTCACTCACTGTCCAATCATTGCATCTACCTGAGTGCACACCTGGGATAAGGCTTAAATTGTGATAGACACTCCTGGGGTAAGACTTCTTTTATGATCTACCTGTGTACACACCTGTGGTAAGACTTGCTGGTATGTACCTGTGTACAAATCTTAAGTAAGACTGTAATGTATCTATGTTCACACTTAGGTAAGACTTTTACTGTTATGTACCTGTGAACACACCTGGTGTAAAGTTTTTACTTTTTTGTACCTGTGTACATACCTGGGGTAAGACTTTTACTGTTATGTACCTGTTTACACACCTGGGGTAAGACTTACTGTTATGTACCTGTGTACACACCTGGGGTAAGACTTCTTTTATGATCTACCTGTGTACACACCTGTGGTAAGACTTGCTGGTATGTACCTGTGTACATACCTGGGGTAAGACTTTTACTGTTATGTACCTGTGTACACACCTGGGGTAAGACTTACTGTTATGTACCTGTTTACACACCTGGGGGTAAGACTTACTGTTATGTACCTGTTTACACACGTGGGGTAAGACTTACTGTTATGTACCTGTTTACACACGTGGGGTAAGACTTACTGTTATGTACCTGTTTACACACGTGGGGTAAGACTTACTGTTATGTACCTGTTTACACACCTGGGGTAAGACTTACTGTTATGTACCTGTGTACACACCTGGGGTAAGACTTACTGTTATGTACCTGTTTACACACCTGGGGTAAGACTTACTGTTATTTACTTGTGTACACACCTTGGGTAAGACTTACTGTTATGTACCTGTGTACACACTAGGGGTAAGACTTACTGTTATGTACCTGTTTACACACCTGGGGTAAGACTTACTGTTATGTACCTGTTTACACACGTGGGGTAAGACTTACTGTTATGTACCTGTTTACACACCTGGGGTAAGACTTACCGTTATGTACCTGTTTATACACCTGGGGGTAAGACTTACTGTTATGTACCTGTTTACACACCTGGGGTAAGACTTACTGTTATTTACTTGTGTACACACCTTGGGTAAGACTTACTGTTATGTACCTGTGTACACACGTGGGGTAAGACTTACTGTTATGTACCTGTGTACACACCTGGGGTAAGACTTACTGTTATGTACCTGTGTACACATCAGGGGTAAATCTTTTATTGTAACATTTCTATGTATACACAAGGGGTAAGACTTTTATTATCACAAATACTCCTGACATAAAAATTAAATCCTTTTTACTGTATGTACAGAACAAGTTTATGTAGTTAAACTATATGTATAGTATTACTCAAGAGAAGTTTCGAGTAAAATAAATAGGTCCAATTTAAAAAAAATAAAAATTTTAACAGTTAAGATAGAATACTCATAGTGATAACTTTGATATATTTATCAAGTACATGTAATTGTTATTTTTTAGTTTTATTTTAATTGAATGTAAATAATTATTCTTCTTTTATCATCTGTAATAATTATAATTCTTTATTTTTAGATAATTTCTAGTTATGAAATTAAATAATATATATATCAGTTTACAGAGATAAATGGAAGACATTAATTCTGGAGCTGTATTCTGTCAAGTATAGGCTGTGCTATAAATAGACTGACATGGAGTGTTTTGGTAAAGTTGTTTTGTTGTTATTTTTGGATGGTTTTACGATCTGTCGGTCAGTGTTGATTGCGACAACGCTAGGTATCTCACCTTTCATCCAATTCCAGTGGTGAATGTTTCATGTCAAAATTATTAATATATGGTCACATCATAGCACAGCTTGTGTATATGATACACAAATCATTGAGTATAATTGTATGTTAGTATTTTGTCTAGTTTTTACTTGGTTGCATATTTGTCAATTAATCATATACTATGGTTGTTTGATATCGATTACCACAGAATAATTAAGTTATTAAGACTTCATGCAACACAAGACTGCAGATTAACACAATGCACAAACAGTCTGGTTTGAGAGTTGCATTGAAGAGTTATCTATACTGACCCACTTGTGGCAAAATTAATCATATTTTCTGATTGAGGAGTCATAAATTAAAATCATTCAAAAGCCTCCTAAATCTGAAGTCTTCCCTCCGCTCTCTTCCTCCCCTTTGATGTAGTATTCTGTGGAGAGTGGTAGAGGGTGCATGTATATTGTCTGTGATTTATAGCTGTGGAAGTCTTACAAAGATTTCTAGACCATTTCGACTGTGATCAAATGTTCCTTTTTGTTGAAGCCAGTGAGCTTGAGAATATTAATACGTATTAACTTTGTAATTTGTAAGCCAGTGATGTCTGTCTATTATATGCAGTTTTCTTTGACTTCTAATCGCATTCTTCTTGATGAAAGATTACATTATTCTCCAATAGTAAGTATTAAACTCTGATGATCAAACTCTCGGCTGAATTATCACCAAGATTCATTCCTTTATTGGACTTTACTAACGGCCATTAGCTGTTTTGTTTTGTTTTTTTGTTTGAGTAAATATATCCTGGAACTTGAATAATTAAGGCCACATTCTCTGGGGGTTTAAACTTTGTGAATTGTAGTTAAATCATGCCCATACAGCACAGAATGTAAAGAAAGCTGTAATTAAATCTTCAGCTTAATTTTTGGGGTCGTGAGTCTAATCCCCCAGGGTTTTGTTTATATTTGTATATACATATTATTTTGTTTTGACATGTTTTAACCAATGTGATTTAAAAGGCAATTTAACTAGTAAAAACTTCTGTGGGTATTTCACAGTTATAAAGATATTCGTCGGAGAGTGAAGCTTACATATGATCTGTACTCTGTCCAAGTCATTGTCATGCTTTAATTTGGAACTCATACGTGATATGATTACCGGTAGTTAGACGGAATATTCAAATGGTAATTATAAAAATAAGGCATTTTATAGCTGGATCCTTGAAAACAATGACCAGTTATCATATGTTGATCATTCCTGCTGTTCACAGTGTATATATAATGTTTTGATACTTGCATCAATGGTTGTAATATATGTAAGAAGGATTTGCAGGAAACTCTGTATAACAAAGGTGAAATCCCTCGCCCCAAACCAGTGTTACTAATCTGTGCATGATTTTTAGGAAACCCTCTCTGTGAGCTCCCCCCTCCTCCCCCCCCCCCCCCCCCTCCCCACCCAAAAGAAAATGTGTGTATGATTTGTGAGGAAACTCTCTTGGTTAACTTCCCTAACTATTCATTTATAAATATTGTAATTAATTTGAGTGTGTGCTTTGTAGGAGACCCTCCATGTGAACTCCCCCACCCCCAAGCTGTCGGAGCGATGTGAGACCAGTCTGTCCATGCTGTCCTCAGGCCAGGACTGCTGTCGGATTTGTCAGTGTGAGGTGTGCGAGATTGAGGATGACTCGCCCCTCATTGCGCCCTGCCTCTGTGACGGCAGCATGAAATTTGTACACCAGGAGTGTCTACAGAAGTGGATCAAAAGCTCCGACAAAGAATGCTGCGAGCTCTGTAAATACGAGTACAAGATGACGTCCAAAGTCAAACCATTCAGAAAGGTACGCATGTGATATTTTGGTTCTTTTAAAACTGTCATTGTAAATCAGTATCTACATGGATTAAAATAATGTGGAGATATCATATTTTGTTCTTTGATGGTAAATAGATGTTTATTCACAAACATTTTATGAAACAGCTGTTTAAATCAGAAAGTCAACATAATAAAATTTACAATTTTTTTTTTTTAAAGTACTTTGTGATAAAGTGAACTTTGCTTGATTAATTTTGTCAATATTTTGTACAGTTTTTGATAGGCAGTGTAGTTAACTTTTTTTTTACCAAGTTCCAGTATTTTCAGGGCTCTTGTGAACAATTTTGGAGTGAAAAATTTATTAAATGTGTGTACACATTGGTTGAAATGAGTAACAGATCTGAATGTTGATATTTCAGTGGGAGAGACTTCAGATGTCCGCCGTGGAGAGACGCAAGATAACGTGTTCTGTGACATTCCATGTGATCGCCATCACGTGTGTCATCTGGTCGCTGTATGTGCTAATCGACAGAACCACGGAGGAGGTAGAACAAGGGGCATTAGACTGGCCGTTCTGGACCAAACTTATCGTGGTCGCCATCGGCTTTACTGGGGGCCTCGTTTTCATGTACGTCCAGTGCAAAATGTATGTCAGACTCTGTCGTAAATGGAAGGCATACAACCGAATGATCACAGTGGAAAATGTGCCGGATGAAGTGAGGGTGAAGGCCATAGCGACGTATACGTCCCCTGAGAAAGCAAAGATTGCGCAGGAAGAGCGGGAAGGGGGAATAATCAACGAGAGCTTGACTACCGATTCTGAACTGTTGTAGTGACTATCTACCTATATATTTGTAGTTGTCAATACTGGGAATTTCTGTATATTGTATAAATATGTTATTTAATTATTAATTACATTCCACATTTAAATCGAAACCATCATCAACAGAATAAAATTACACAAATTTTCTACACTTGAATTAAGCCTGAAATTTATTTTTTTTATGAATCCCACAGACTTTATGAAATTCCTTTGATTTTTTTTTATTACAAAGTTAGTGATACAAAACTAAGTGCTTTTCAGTTGATTTTGTTGTGACTGAATGGAACCTGTTAAACTTGCACCCTTCATAGTGTACTGGGTGATTATAAAGGAACCTGTTTAACTTGATAAATTGAAATGCACCTGATATATATACATGTATATCACTTGATATAGTTATGTAACAGGTCTATCAACATTATGTTGTAGAATTGACTAGTCCTTGATCTTTACATATCATTTACAGAATCTTTCATTTTGTTATCTTTTTCCCTGCCTTAATGGATTCTTGGTTGTTCTTTTTTTTGCATGCTTTACACTGTGCCAAACAACTTGGAAGTAGGATTTCTGGGTGTGAAAGTCGATAGTTAATGTCCATTGTACTTTGATTTGTTGTGACTGTGGTTATATTTAATTTATTGTAATATTTAAGTCAGTTAATTAGAATTCCTCCTCTGATTGTATTGACCATGTTTGATGTACTATATTTTGTTTGATTGTGTGCTTTATGAACAAGTTTAGTGGATTATGTCCCTTAGTGAGGTATGAACAAATTATTGTTAGTTTTGTCTGTCTCTTAGTCTGTTTGTCTGTCTGTCTAAAGATGTTTTGGAATGATGGATGGAAGGTCAAATGATGGCCAAGTTCATGTACTTCTGGTGAAGGTTATTTTAGGACCAGATTCAGAACTCTTTTTGGGGGGACGGGAATTGTATATACTTAATTTGAACTTTTTAGGGGGGGGAGGATTCAGGATTTGGATGTACATGTTAACTCCTTCACTTCCAACAAAGATCATTTCACCAGCATTTTCCAAAATAAGTCTGTATACCTGTGTGTAAACTATTGAAGTAAATATCATTTGGTGCTAAATCATCTTTCAACTCTCTGAAACAGCCAGATGTCTATTGGTGTATTTTCTGTTGGTTTTTGTATTGTAAGAAGGAACCTAATTCTATTACAGTCCCTTTATATGTTGTTTGAACTTTAGAGGTACTAATATATGCTACTGTTTTTGTTTTAACTGTGACCTATGATAGTCATTGTCAGAGCCCCAGGGTTCCAGGTTGACCCACTGTGAAATAAATCCAGGTGTAGTGAATATTGTACTCAAGGTAATCTATATTATTTGTTTCTGAAAGGTTGACGGCCTGTATTTTCTGTATTATATAATTTTTCATCATGTTCAAATGAAGCATCATCAGTCACTTATTACTGGCATTACTAGGATAGGCTTCAGCAGATCATTGCAAGCACCTGCTGATTAAAGACGTCATCATAGGAGTATGAACTACATCATCTAACGAGTGTACAGCTTTATACTAAAATTATATCATCATCTTCAGAGAGAAAAATGATTCCATTGTAGAAATCCACAACCCACTGTATGGATTATTGTGAATTTAAGTGTACAAAGTTATCCATGTAAAAATACATTTGCTATTCTTTAAATTAAAGATGTAGTTGATAACATTACATTAATTTTAGCTATATTATATTTGATAAGAAATACTTGTTAAAGGACTTACTCATACATGTACTTCATAAATAATTTATTTTGAAATAATGTTCAAATGCAGGCACAATAAAAAGGAATAGGGGGTGGGGTAGTTTTTAAAAATTAAAAAAAAAAGTTGTTGATATTGTTTGTAAATGAATTCTTAATTGAATAAAGCATAAAATCATCAAATCTAGTCTGTTGTTATTGGTTTAGAATTTTATAGGTTAAGATTCTGGGGTTTGTAAATTTATTTATACATGTACATTATTAATTGATTTCAGTTTTTCTTTGTACATTTTTAAAATTCTTTATAACAAGGATAGTTGTACTGAAAAATTGATTAACACACTAGTACATAATGAAAATTTGTGTTTCGATACCACAAACTTCATAAATTTACAATTCAATATTGAAATTGTATATTTTCATTTCTTCTGTGAATAAATTATGACTGTTAAAAAAACAAATGTACACTTGCTTAGCTAAGTCATAGAGACGGCCATTGCTGGTTTACATGATTTAATTAAATTGTTAATGTTGTTCTTGTAATCTTTGACTATGACCTTTGAATCTTTTTAGCTCACCTGAGCCAAAGGCTCACATGAACTTTTCTCAAAGTTTGTTGGTCTGTCTTTGTAGCAATCATTGTTGTCATCATCATAAACTTTTCACATTTCACATTTTCATCTTCATCTCCAGAACCAGGGGACCAATTTCAACGAAACTTGGTAAACATATTTCGGTGAAGGGGATTCAAGAGGTGTCATAACAGTATGCTGAGGCAAAATAATTCCCAAATTGCTCTTTGACTTTGGGGCGTTCCCGCACGCGACAGGAGCTGATTTTTTTTTATGAAATGAAAAACAATGTGTAAGAGGTCTAACTATCACAGTTTTATAAAAATGCAAGGTCATTTGAATTTTTTATGCCTGTTGTTACCGGAGGGGGGGGGGGGTGAAAAGGCCCGGGCTTGATTTTCAAGGGATAGCTGCAACAAGGTTGAAGTTTCACATATGAATGAATAAACAAAAATCTTCTTTATAACCATTTGGCCAGAAAGACTGAAAGTAATGTGGAATTTTCTCAGATAGGGTAGGATGAGGCTACAACGGGGGTTAAATTTTTACGTATGAAAAAATTAGAGAAAAATCATTTTAATCTTCTCAAAACCTGAAATGACCAATGGGGCTCGGTGTTTTTCATCAAAAAACGTGGTTAAAATCGTGAAAATCTTTTTAAGGTCTACTCTTCTCAATTGTCTAGATATTTTGTATTTGATATCTTAGAGCTTTTTTTTTTTAATCAGAGTTACAATGGTACAGTGCGCGGTGTGGCCCCTTGGCCTCTTGTTGTTAATGGTAACTTTCCCCTACTTGAGAGATGACGACATTTAACTATGTTTACTATTTACAAATATAAACCAGTTAGAGATATAACAACGACTTACTCTTGACAAATGCATGGTTATTTATAGAGATTATGATAATTTACAGTTTAAGCCTCAATACACCATGAAATAGTTTCTCAAATCAGCAGAAAATTACTTGATTATGACAGAAAGCATGATGGATAAGAAGACTAGTATACATGTCAAATAGGCGAAAAAATGTGCAATTTTAGATAAAAAAAAAAAGATGTTTTCAAAAATGTCATTCATTAAACATAAACAAAAGCCCCAGGTGGATTCGAACTCATGACCTGCGGTTGACAAGCCTGATACTTTAACCACTGAGCTATTACGATATACATCTACATCGATTGATACAAACAGTTTAACAAAACATTTAAATCGCCATCTTGTGACGTAGTGTCTTAAAAAGTATAAGTCTCGGTGTATTGAAGTATCTTAAGGTATGATAAAAATAAACTATACATTCTGGTAACAGTTGTACTTATAAACTCCTTACAAAGGTGATGAATGTTAACAAGTCACAAGTCACATAAAAGCTAGCTAGAATTTTTGTTAACATACAAGGTTTTTCAATATGCCTCTGTAAAGGTAAACTACAAATTTCACCATGCGCATGCTCTTAAACTCCCTAAACATTTTTTAAAAGTGTGCTCTTTAGTTAAAAATTTCGATGTTGACAAACCAAAATAAGAGATTGATGAACGAAACACTCCAGATTGGATTTTTAACTGTCATCCCGGTCTCTCTTACCCCTTCCTACTCGCCCCCCCCCCCCCCCGTTCTCTGTTTCATTGACACGTTGGTCAAAACCCTTCATTCGTATTGATATGCCACCAGCGGGTTCGTACCACTGACCATCCATCCCCACCCCTTTACCCCCACCACCGCGCGGTGCACTGTAAATGATTATAAGATGACGTTACGTAAAATCTAACGCGAAAATCTCAATGTTCGTTCATTAGTTTAAAATACCGTTTTATTCAATACACAATTCAGTAAATATTATCGTTTTGTATTGGAACGATAAATGCCACGGGCGGCTGTACCGTTTGTTCCGTAGAAATCCGTTGTTTCCTTTTGATCTGTGTTACGTAGATTTACACCCAGGCACAATGGAAGTGATTTCCACAATTAAAATGTGTCAGAGATTAAACTCTCTATACAGCTGTTAGGCAAAGTACTCTCGACTAACACACGGTAATCTGCACAGCTTAAATGATTACCTTTTAATTTGCCTTGTAATTATTGAATACTGGAGACTGCCGCAATAGCAAAGGACAAGAAGGGGCGTGGGACGCCGGAGCCAGAAGATGTTTGCTGGAACGCCCCCGTTAACAAGATGAACAACCATGCGTTGATGCATTCAAGTGCGCTCACAATGGCTGCCCCCTCCTATCTCTTTCTGTAACGAAATGGAAGCAAACATAGCTTAAATTGTGAAGTGGTAAGTATTTTTATAATCTGATTTGCCCTCTGTTCGGGTTTGGTCGTCAACTTCTGCGCGGCTCAAATAAAACATGGTAAGTGCAAAAATAACAAAAAAAACAAACTAAAGTTCTTTGTCAGTGATGGCCCGGTTAAGAGCTAGCATTTAACGCGTGTGTGCGTCTCTAACTACATCTATCTACTCGCTTTGAAGCGAATATTGCCCGGAAAATCTTCTTAAGGCATTAGTTACGCATCATTTTACAGTTACCTGATTAACTAACGCGGGCAAAAGGTCTAGACTGCTTAACAGCCTACTGCACACTGCAGCGGGGGGATTAACATTCCGACTTATTCCCTTGTAGGAGACGCACAGACAGTCAAGATGGAGAAGAAACAGAGCAAGCGAAAAAGTATGCGCAGAGCAGTGGACAAGTTTAACGAAGAAAACGACCTGAACACCATCATCCAACACGAGGAGTTCAGCAAGAGGCGGAGCAGCAAGCAGAAGCGGAAACAGGAAATCGACACGGACAGACAACTGGCGCTTTACCGTAGACTATACGTCCCCACCCTCATCTGCCTGCTACTTGGCACAGTCTTTTCTTTCGGGGGTACCCTACGTGGACTCAGCGAGAAAACCTTCCTTTGGAGGTATCGGGAGATTTTCTGTATCATTGGGCCAATATTTCTCACTCTAGGGGTTGTATTGCTATTTGTGTCCATCGCCTTGATAACCCATCGCAGAAAAGAAGTGGGGCGATTTATTGCTCTAAGGAAGTCGTTGAAAACTCTCTCTAGTCGCCGGAGTTCGTTTGTTTCCCTTCCGTCGTCAATCGGCTCGTCCGACAAAATGTGTCACTCTCTGGAGGACCTGGACACGGTGTGCGATCAGTCCCTCACATCTTTCCTCTCAGCAAACGCCAATGCTACCGACCGGAAACTCTCCCTAAGTAACTCACAAGTGTCTTTTTCTGAAACAGTTCGTGTCCACAAAATTCAAACTGACACTGAGAGAGTTGAAAAAGAAAAGGAAGAAGAAGAACATTTATTGCCAGAATATCCCCGATCCCTGGTTGACACAAGTTTGCCCTATAAATCAGAAAGTGTATCTTATCGTGTATTGGAGGGCGTCCTTAGGGCACAGAAGTCTATCAAAAATGGCAATAGAACGCTAGGGAAATATAAAGATCAGCTTCATGTAAAACCTACTGTTTTCTCCTCTCGGGAGTTTGTTCTTCAGCTGAACCCTAGGCACCAAAGAAAAGTGTCATCCAACTCAAAGGCAGCAGCACAGAGAGCGATGAGCAAGTTACGAATTTTAAGAGTTCTTCAAAGTGGAGGCGTGCAGACGACAGAAATTCCTTCTGAAGAAAACCTTCCACTGCAAAGCAAACATCTCTGTTCCTTGGAACAAAATTATGCTGCAGGAAGTGAGATTCAAAACAACCCTTTATCCATGACAGAACCACAGTTTCCTTGCATTTATACAGACAATAAAAATGTCACGGAAGGGGATAATCACGTGACCCGCTCTCCAGTATACTTCTCGTTACAACCTCCCTTACAGAAAAACAACGACTCTGATAGATATGAGGTCCACCAGTGTAATGAAATTCATGTTATAATTCACCCTCCTGAAGACCATAAAGATACAAAAACTGAAGAAACCGAGAATGAAGTTGTTTGTTAACATCCAGCATAAAACACCTGTCAACAACCAAATAAACAACAAAAGCAGAATACGCTGTAAAAACTTTCCAAGCGAAAGGAAAGAAGCTCTAAAGCAACGAAAAGAAAATTGATAGTGGTTTTTCCATTCACGAATTATGAAGGTAATTTTAAAATTCAAAAGCGTATTAAGTTTCAGTTTAAAATCAATGGCACCAAAAGCACCGTCTCTGTGCAGTGTGCAATATGATACTGGTGTGGGAGCTTCACTGTACAAACTAATATCTCTAATATAGTTGCTAGATTTATTTGGTAATTTTCAGGAGGAGGGGGTCTTTTTCGATAAAACCACATTACAAATTGTGAAAAAAGCTAAAACAAGAGAGGGATTTATTCTGGCTATGACTTTAAGTTCTATCACATGCAGACCGTCAGAGCAAGAGATATGGTTAAACAACGTCCTGCAATGCTCATTAATCTTTAATCTCACGTCACACTGTTATGGTATCTGATTCTTTCATGAAATATATCTGGATATAAACATTCATGGTGGTGTTGGCAGGAATCAGAGCGCGGAAAACAATAGCGGACCAATGCATGTGGACATATCAGGACTGGCGAGCAGGGGGATCTAGCAGGGAGACGTAGCAGAAGGTATGAAGGAGACCAAGGGCCAGAATGCTCAACGTGGTAAGGAGCCCGATTCACGACTCGCGACTTTCTATACAGTATGATGATGTCGACCATGTCCCTAGAAGGTGCGTACAAATTTGTTTTGTTTTTTTGCAAAATATAGACGTAATTAGGTACACAATAAACCAATCAGTTTCATTGTTTACTTGCAGACCTCGACAAAATAATGAAAGAACGTGCGGCTGCTTATTTCAGAGAGAACTCAAAATCGCGCGTGAGAAAGAGCGGATTAAGCAGTTTAGTATTTGGTTTGCGGAGGTAGATAAATTCAAACAAGAAGAATACATCAAAAGGCGTCGGAAATGGAGAAAAGAACGGGTCCATCGAAACCAGAAGATGTGGAAGATCCGATTGTTGCTGGTTCCTGCTTCCGTCCTCCTAGTGACCGGCGCTTTTCTGATAATAGCTTCCAACGTCCGGTTCCTGGGACTAGGAGACTGGTTCTATGTCAACAGAGGGGTACTGACCGCGGTGGGTGGCGTCAGTACGGGACTATCCGTCGTCGTATTCATGATTGAGCAGGGACTACAGAGTTACTACGCAAATAAAACTGGGATTAAGCTCTTTGCACAGATTGGGAGAACGCACAACCAACCATCGAACATTTCAGTTGCTGAAAAAGGTCACTCTAAAAACACGTTTATTCCACATAAAAAGCCAATGCCTAAAGAAAATAAGGACACGTGCATTAAACAGTTACATTATATGGATTCTATCGACACCAATGGTACTGATGATGCGACCGAGTGCGTGAGTGAGGAGGACCCTCTGGTCCCTAAAATTACAAAGAAACGGCCCCCAAAATTATCAGAAATTGCAGACAGGAGAAAGGAAATAAAAATTCTGAAATCGGTGGACACTACGGCCTCGGCTTTAACTGAAGTTACTTTGGTAAGCAGTAGTGACCGCTCGTCCTGTTCGGAATCCCCCGGACTTTTAGCTGATGCTGCTGTGGGCGGTGTATCGGAGGATGAGGTAGAGTTTATGGCCAGGGACGTTGACAAGGACACGGTTACATTGCAATCATCCGGGTCAGGGGACATGCTACTCGGATAACCCTTGGTATCTTTGGACGAAGAAATTAAGAATCTTAAACAACGCAAATATGTCTTCCAAATGTATCATTTCATCTTTTAGTGTATTACATTAACAGATAAAATTGTCAAGATCAAACATTGTTAGAGTCACTGAGAGGTCTCCAATTGCAGGAGTCATGGCGGTTCAGGGATCATACAGTTCTCGCTTTGTTTTAACTGGCTTGCCAATATTGGTGGCAGATCTGTCGCGCTGATTTAATTAAAGAGAGGTATTGCGTCATTAAATCAGCCTTTTAAAGCCCCTTATCATGATTGTTTTACAAATCAAGCTATTCCTTGTTCTCCTACTGTTAGCTTTAGGTGTCAGAACAAGGCTAAGCGGGTCTATATAGCCCCGTCAAGGGCGATCATAACGCGCGTGGTAATGCCTTGTTTCGAAACAACCAACACATGGCTAAGACAAAAAACAATTTCAAATATCTTTTAAATTAATCTTTTATAATTAAAGCATGCACCAGCGGTTTTAAATTACTGCCTGTAACGTACACCCATGCAATCTGTAACGGTTCGTGTACAGTGTGCGTGACACGTGTTGACTAATGACTATTAATATATAGCTGTCCAAAAGGGTCGGAAACGTTGCATGGTCTGATATTTTGTCATCACTACCAAAAGACATAACCCCCACCCCCGATAACTATAGCTAACCAAAGGCCAAAAAAACGCATCAATTTCACCCTGTTTCATATCAAGCATTTGAGAACAAGCGTTAAAAAGGCACTTACTTGTTTGCGTTTAATAATGTGTATAATGATAGACGGACACGCTTGTATTGACTGAGCATAATTTCTATTTCTTGACCCGTCCCATTGTTTTACTAATTAGACACAGAATCCGACTTTTTTGCAAACCACTGGCAGACTGAGCAAAGCATTCCACGTTTAAAAATATACTTCATTACCATGACAAAATGTTGAGCTCAGATCCACTCCTTTGAAGATTTTGGTAAGCACAAAGGAGTTCATATTAATGTTTTCAGTACTGAATTAATTTTTAAAAAAAAATTCTAGATAATGTTAAATACATAACTGAAAACGGATATCTTAAAGAAATATTAAATACGTTGATTTTCATATTTTTATCTCACTGTGGTCCATTCCATTTGCCCATGTTCTCTACATACAATATTTTGTATTTGTTCACTGTGTCGTTATGATTTTTTTTATCATGATTGAAACCAATAAATATGTGCAGATTGTTTTATCCTGCTCTTGTATAGAATTACCCTGTATTTATCAGATTCAGTGGCATTATTTGTTACGTACCGGTATATACAGGGATAGGATTTTTGTTACATCCATCTGTTACAACCATGCAATGGCACAGAATTGTTTGTTGAGTTATTTTGTTTTAAACTTAACTCCAATCATTTTACAATGATTGAAACACAAGTTCTACAACATACAAATTGGTACTTCTTGCTGGCACTGTTGTTAAGGCGAGGGGATCATTGACGTGGGAGGAAGCCGAAGAGAGCCCACGTGTCTGGGAGGTTGGCCATCGTAACTTTTACATACAACAATTACGCTAAATTATAACACAGTCATGAGTTTTACAAACCACATTTATTGATATGATTGCCGGTGGGGGGGGGGGGGGGGGGGGGTTACAAAAAGTTTAGTGATATGTTTATTGGAGGCAACGTCCCTTTAACAGTTTTGATAATTCAATCAATAGATTACAAAAACCTAACATATGTTAAAAAAAACAGCTTTCCAAGCATAACCCCTATATGAAATGCAAGTCTCCTCTAGCGTTGTAAAATTCTCTGACATTGCAAAACGTTCGTAATCAAAATAACGATAAAACTAATATTTCTGAGAAATCAAAATTATGTCACAAATAATTAACAACAAATAAAACGCGCGATGCTCCCGTGTTATGTCCTCATTGCCTTCACCTTTACCTTACATACAAAATATATGCACATATTTTGAATATTATTGTT
The DNA here is from genome assembly GCF_963853765.1 of Magallana gigas. Classification (NCBI taxonomy): domain Eukaryota; kingdom Metazoa; phylum Mollusca; class Bivalvia; order Ostreida; family Ostreidae; genus Magallana; species Magallana gigas. The sequence continues at coordinate 52,941,072 of NC_088859.1, read as the reverse complement.
TGATAAAAAAAATAGTGTTAAGATCCCGAGCCAATAAGGGTGTAGAGTGCTCATAGGACGGATAGTAAAGTAAACAGTAAAACCCGACATTTGTTCTCCTCAACATATAAGGCGGCTTTGTAAGAAGTTCAGATTTAAGTCAACACAAGCTGAATTAAAAATCGACAGACATTTGAAATTTTCATTTAAGTACAGCCGATTGTTGTGACATTAATGATCTGGTAAAACCATCACTTTATTGTGCACCAAGTACAAAATATCCGTGAAATTAATCAATTCAAATGTTTTCTCAAATGCACAAAATAAGGGCTTAATATTTTGTAAAAAGTTAATTTCAATCCATTATCTTAAGAAAAAAATACAAATCCTTATTTACTCCAGGCGGATAAAAATCAAGGCAGAGCGTATTTTGATAAATTCGATACCTATATTCGATAGGTGTTCATTTTGACCTTTAAGCAATTCAGCCCAGTATGTAACTTTTGGTTTATTTTAGTGGAAAGACCTGATTCTTACATTATATTAAATCATAATTTATTTTTAAATTTGTTACAAGTAAGAGTACTTTTCAGTATATATAAGAAACATAAAAGGACTCCTGTATAAATAGCAGCAAAAACATTTGTATATCTTTAAAAGAACCTTTTTGGCAAAGCAAATTATAACAATGACTATTCCATTTCACACTCCACTCTTTGGAGGTTAAAATGGTAGGTTTGAGGTGATGTAGGCAAAATTCGTGAGACTTATCAGATTTCCCATATCATAGGACACAAGGGAAGAAAACATAATGGGGACGGACCAGCTATAATCATGAGTTTCCGTTACCATACGTCATTAAGTACTGCCAGACTTCACCTCAACAAATCGAATTAATGTTTATCCAATTAGCAATATCCATCAATAATAGAAATGTTTTCAATGGCAATATTGAATTCGCCGTCTTCTTCAAGAGAAACTTTGAGGGAAACAGAAGTAGTCTCACCGACAAACGACGAGATGGGGCTGGACACGGTTTTCCCGCCCTCGCCGCACCCCCCGCGGTACAGGGGCAGGTCATACTGGTAGCCGCCATACCCAAAGTCCGCTCCCTCCACGTGCTTAGTGACCTCCAACATACCGCACGGCGTGCCAGCTCTCAAACGTCTGAAGTGGATCTCCAAGCACATGTCGCGATTCTCCGTGACTTTGAAGGGAATAGAGAAGCCGGCTTGGGATCCCTTTGGGCCTGTCTGAGGGGAAACCACAAGGCCTTGTTCTTCCATCCTCCAGGTGAAACCTGAGTATAGGTTAATGATGGAGCATGCTGTCGACGGGTGACAGGAATATGTCCCTAGTACAGCAAGGTACTGCGTGGATTTATCTGTCGCTTCTTTTGAATTATCAGAATGTTCGCAAAAATCTCCGGAATATCCATCTGAGCACAAACAGCTGACCTCTCCATTGCGGAACACACAGGTTCCCTCGTTATAACACCAGTCTGGGTCCACCTCGCAGTGATTGATTACGTCATCCACGAAAACGGAATCGTCGGATGTATCGGTGACCAGACCATTGGAATGGTTAAACTGAGCTTTGATTCGTACGTTCAAGTGGAAGCCTTTCCCAGAATCAACAAACTGGTTGGTTGAGTCAAACCTCAAAAGAAGCAAGTGAGACTCTCCTCCCAATGACGTTTCAATCACCGGAAGTGAGTCACCACAATATAGAGGACCTGGTTGACCAATCAAATTGAACCTTACTTCTAGCCAATGATTACATCGTTTTAGACTGTTATCTGGAAGATCAAAATCAGGGCTAGAGAGTTCTATGCCGTGGCCTTTCGGGGCTTTTACTAACCAGATACAGTTTTGCCCCGCTGAATACGACTGGGGATAATTTGGGGAAACAATTGATTGCTGGTCGTTTTGATCTTGTAGGGTTACAATTCCACCACAGTTTTCTGTTTTGACTTTATCGCACGTGGGACCTTCAAGGTACTCCGGGCACCTGCAGGAACAGGTGTGGTCCAAATAGCCCGCGTTCTGACACTCTTTCCCGGCACACTTCCGGGTACAATTATAAGCCTTGGTTATGTCCTCTATGTCGTAAAATGATAGCGTGTTTTCCCTTAACCCGAGAAATTCGTAGTCTGTGTTCGTGTATTCCAGTGTCTTTTCGCCATCCTTAGAGAAAGCGTAGACCGAATAATGCATGAGGGAAGAATAGTCGTAGGGGATGTTGTGGTTCTCGGTGTCTTCTTTGGCCAGGTTTTGGTTGTCTTCCCCCTCCAGCACGTGTTCCCAGTGAACCGTGACGTACTGGTCCCTGTCGCTGCGGCTTTGCTCATGCGTCATTCCCACAGTGTGTCCCATCTCATGAAGAACCACGTGCAGCGTGCAGTGACGAGAGTCTATGTTGATTGGCTGGTTGGTCAGTTTTGGCTCGTACAGGTGTCCATATTTGGACACTTGTATGTTTCCAACATAAGATGAACTTATCCCACCCGTGAAAAACTCCACGTGGTCCTTGCCACTGCCCGAGTAAGGTTCCCACTTGAGACACGTATTATCATTGAATACAGCAATGGCCCTAGATATTTCTTCTCGACAAGCATCATCAACGTTTTTATTGATTTTGAAAGGAATAATGCCGTTGTTCCATAAGAGGCTTTCCCCCTTCAGAAAGCTTCGCCTGCCATTGTCCGCTGTCTGTATCGGTTTACGGTGGACATCGTGCGTGTCTTCCTCCAACAGGGCCTCCGCTGTTTGCCTGGTTCTCGGGTTTTCAGTGTCCGCCTCCCTGAATGTTTTTCCTCCATGATGGTCCACCATTCTCACTAGGTCCTCGTACTTTAATTTTTCACCTGATTTATAACCATTGGGAATCCAAACCTTCTGTTCCTCTACACTGTGTGGCTTTGGCTTCCTCTCCCTTAACAATCGATTTAATAAACTTTTAAATTTTGTCACATCCTCTAAACTTAGCTCACGAGTTTTCCTCTCCAAACTCCTTTCTTTGTTAACTAGTATGGAATGAAATGAATTCCAATTACGCTCATTTTCTGCTTTCACAGAATGTAAAAGTTGACATGAAACTATTACACAGATAAATATTCCAAAGACCTGTATAGACAACATCTTTCAAGTTAATCAGACAAAATGGTGGCCAAAAATTCTGTTCATTAAAATTTAAAAGGCTGCCTCTCTCTATATGTAGACTGTGCCTGTTTTGAGGATTGGTATCTCATTCTTTGTTTATCTACCAATTACAGCCCTTATTGGAGCTACCATCAAGTGAACAATCGGATAAATCACCGAACAAGGAAGTTGATGCCATCCCGGGCCAATTTAATTTGAATTATCAAAAAACTAACAGAACAATTAACGTTTATAAATAATTGACATTTGCAGAGATTAAGATAAGAATACAATGAGTAATTAAATAGACAACTGTTCCCTGGTACATATAATTATTTACTACGCAGTTTTTGTGTTTCAGGGGCGGGCTCTGGACTCTTGTCTCCCCCTTCCTTTTCCAAGACCACCTGGTGCTGTGGGTGGAGCTTTATGTTCAGTGGGCTCTCTGTAGTGTTCCTGAAAAATGATACGTTAAGATGTTTGTTTTAAATAAGCAAAAACCATTTTTAAATCATATATCTTTGTATTAGAAATTAAATAAATTTAATTTCTGCTTATGAAATATAAATACAAGAGTAACTTTACAATTGAAAAGGAAATAGATTACTTCACACAAATGAAATCATTTACAACAAAACATAAACTATCTTAAAGGAAAACATTTTATATTTTTATCAGAAAACTCAAAAAATAGTGCCAAGAATTAATCTGTCTCGAAACCAAAACTTACCTATTTATAGAACTCTGTATAATCTCTCTCTCTCAGATTATTTCGACGAAGTCCTACAAATATATTTTATTCATAGTCCTTTACATGAATCCACTGTTATTGAGGTATATGGGAGAATACAGCACAATGAGAGAGAGAATTTTGCTTTAAATTGTTTTGCATGTATTTCAGTATTATAACCCCCTACCCACCTTTTCTTCAATGGTTGACAGTGTCTTTACCAGAGTTCTGTTCCTCTTAACAAGCTTCTGAAACCCATACATCCAGCGGCTAATGTCACACGTCACAGATTGACTCTCAGCTTTCTCAATCTTCTCCAGTAAGCTTAAAATATAAATGTTATGATTGAGGAACATTTCTTTCGTGTATAAATACCATACGTGGAGTAAATCCCTGATATGTCAAATAATTTTCCATACAAGAGATGAAACAGCATTCATGTATGAGGTGGTCACCCTTTTCAAATGTATTTTAATTTCAAAATAATCCAAATTGAAATTGACACACATGGAAATCCGAAATTATGAATTTTTTTCACCAAGATTTATTACACTGATTTGATGAATTCATTCCTATACATGCATCCCGACCGGTTATCTCTGGTATACAGAAACATCTACACGAAAAAGAATATTGATTTCTGTAATAATAATGGGGTTGTTTAATTCCTAGAATCTTTTCAATCTACTTGTTTTCCTTTGCTGTTCATGCCTCTTATAATCACCTGTCTTTCTTGTTCTGAAGGCCCTGTAATTCTTTCCTGAGAGTCTGAACATTTTTCTTGCTCTGGAAAGAGAGAATTGCATTACTTGATTTTTTTCACATTTTATTCATATGCATCTTCATCCTTCAATTATTCTTTACTCTTGTCCCTTCCTCTTTCTCTCTTTCCTCCCCCTCTCTCTCTCTCTCTCCTCTCTCTCTCCACACCAACATCACTTTATCTGAGCTCTAACATGCTGCATACAAGTTTGAGTCTACTGACACCTCTCAAATCAAAATAAACATGAAAGCATATATTACAAAGCTCACAGAGACGAGGCATCACCCTTATGAGGCATCACCTTTTTGAGACCACCGTTATTATATTATATGAAAATCATACTTTATGATCTTGGATATTCATGGATACTGTTTTGACACAATATCGTATATCATCTGTTAAAAAATTGTATGATAATCATATGTTAATTTCATATGGTATAATAAGATAAAATGTTAACAATACAATAATATAAAATACAATATTGCATCCAATCATACTTACAATATGTATCATATAATACAATAGAATACTGTAATAAACAATGATGATATATGATATTGTAACATATGATATGACATTGTATTGTGTTATACATTATTGTATTTGATCACATCATGCAATATCATAATATATTATACAATATAGTATTATATGATGCAATATCATATTACAATGTACATACAACATCACAATATTGAAACATATGAATTTATATTGTATAATATAGAATGATACTGTATTGTATGATACTTTATTGTATTTTGATACATAATATGAAATATTGTATCATATAATTTGACACAACATTGAATCAAATCAAATGATACAATATCATGTGATATTTTACAATATTGTATCATATGATATAATATTATATATTGCAATATCATATGTATCAATATCATGTGATAAAATAATAAATTAACAATACAGTATCATATTACACAATACTGAATCATTATAATTATACAATACTATACATAACAATATCATGATATAATATCATAAATATAAAAAATAAAATTTAAAAAAAATTGATACAATATCATCTCATATTACTTTTTACAATATAACATGATATTACATCATATTAAACAATAGTATATCATATCATATAATACTATATCATAGGAATCATGTCATTTCATTTAACAACCTACACATTTATCTATCAAGCAAGTTTGAGTGAGGTAGGAAATTTTTTAGCATCCTTGATAATGGAGTTCAGGCTCTGCATCTGAAGCTAACTCTGTGTTTCATTTATAATATAGTTAAATCAACTATGCAAGCTATTAAATTATTTTATTATCTATAAAACATGTGACCTGTTACAAAAAAATAAACCTCATCCAGCATCCAAACCTATGGCTCAGATTCAGCTTTTAAGCCTGTCAGGTGCATCAGTATCATAAGAGGTATCATCTTTGCAAGTTTGGTGAAGTTAGGAGCAGTAGTAACTAAGATATCATCATCAGAGGGCACCTGCTACAAAAACTTTAACAAGCTCTAAAAACCTTAACCTCCTCCAGCATCTGAAATTTAGGACCCAGATTCAGCATCCAAGTCTCTCAAGTCCATAAGTAGGTCCAGATGCATCATCAATGCAAGTTTGGTAAAGATCTTAGATACAGGACATGCAACAAAAACTTTAACCAGGTGTGGACGCCGACGCCGGGGGTATAGCATAAGCTCCCCTTGACTTCGTCTCAGAGAGCTAAAAATGTCTCTTATTTATAATATTGATAAACATGTATATACCAATTTATATACCAACCTTTTTAACATTAGAATAATATTTATAATATTGATAAACATGTATATACCAATTTATATACCAACCTTTTTAACATTAGAATAATATTTATAATATTGATAAACATGTATATACCAATTTATATACCAACCTTTTTAACATTAGAATTCAACTCGGCAACATTTTCTTTACTTTCAATCTGTAAAGACAAATTTAGATTACACTGGTGAAATAAAATTGACTGACGGATAGAATCTTTATTACAATATACTATAAAAAAGACTTCTACTTAAAGATTTTTAGATATGAATAGGTTAAAAATGTGATGAACTCAATTTTCCCTGATTTGTAATGGCATATGTTTTACTCACTACAGAGGCTAGGGGATAGAAAATATCATATCATAATCAAAACTTCAAATAAAACATCATATAGGAAATATTATTTATGTGCCGTTTACCTGTAACCATACATGTTTTCCTCTTACCTGAGAGACAATGTCAGTATGAATGTGAGAGAGGAATTTGTCAAGTGCTCTCTGCTGGAGCCTCTCACTGAATTCTTCTCTACAAATAAAGCACAAACAACTGATACAGGATTCTACTGTGTACTATGTTCTTGTCACACCTGTACTCCTTACCTGCATTTGTTTTACATCTCCTGATACTAGGCTGATACTAGTGTCCCTATGATATCAGCTTGACCTATGAGTTTCTTTCATCAATTTTTACCTGCTGCCCAGTATGATATCTTCTAAACAATTTTATTTAAAAGAATGATGTCATTTTAATCACACCTGCTTCCTTACCTGCATTTGTTTAATGTCTCCATGATGTTGTGCATGATGATGTCCAGGTCCATCACATCTTTCTTACGACGGTCGCAATCTTTACCAACCCACATCTGAATGGCTAGCTCTGAAAGTTGACAGACTAAAGTATTTACAGACAATGTCTTAATACACGTAATACAACAAGGTAAAGAACAAATTAATACCAAACTACTTAGTGGACACAAGAACCACATGACATAGCTGATACATTGTATTAAAAGTTTGTCAGTTTCACAAATGCATACTTTAAGTTTTGACTGGTAAGTAGGAGGACTAATTCTACCTGAGTTTTTGTCCCTGATCCTCACTTTCTTCTTTTTCTTTTCTTCTCCCTCATTGCTGCCTACCAAGATGACCCTGGGCTTCACAAGCTTCCTTTTGACATGTTGTACTGGAGTTTCTATGGCCAACTGTAAAACAATCAAACCGCCTGGGAAGGAGTTAAGAGAAATCATAAAGGGATGCTGAGGTCTACAGAATTGTGAAGGCTACACTTCTTTTTTACTTTATCTTTTTCACTCTCTCGTTAGGTACTTGTACCATAACACGTACCTGAACCACTGACTGGTTTGGTATGTCACTCTGTTGTTTAGACTGCTTTACTTTCTTTTCTGGGCTATGAATAATATCTTCTTCATGAGAATTGGACTGTTTGTGAGGAGTAGGCTGTTTGTGAGGAGTAGGCTGTTTGTGAGGAGTAGGTTGCTTCTTTGCCCTACTTAAGTCTCCTCCTTCCCCAGGAGATGTGCTGTAGCTTGGCACCATTTCATTATCCTCCTCAGCACCAGAGTACAAAGAGTTTCTGGTTTGTGACTCATCCCTTCTATTCCTAACTGAAGATAGGCTGTGATTGTTATGACTAGACACTGACCGTTCTCCCCTCTGAATCTCTGTGCTCTTTGCTCTCAGTGACATTTCACGATACTCCCTCACCCCTACCAGTCCCCCTCTCCCCACACCCTCCTCCTCCTCCATTGACTGGTTCCTCCCCAACACAACAGATGCCCCGTCCTCAGACACAACATCGCTGTTAGAGCTTGGGTTGTTCTGGGTGCTGTCATTGTCAGCTGGAAGATCCTCCTGCTCCTCCCCGGAGTTGTCTCTCTTACTCTGCGTTAATGACTCGCTGTGACGGCCACCGAGTTCATGAACTGATCTGTGTGGACTGTCTCTATAGTGAGAACTCTCATTTAGTTGTCTCACTTGAAGATGAGATTTTTTGGGTGACTTGTGATCAGAGGATATACCTTCAAAAGAAAACAAAAATCCATCTGGTTTCAGATCTATCATTCATATTATTTTCATGCAACTATCAAATTAAAAAAATGCTAGTAATATATTTTAAGAATTATACACTATAACTTAATTAATCTTAAAAGTATCAATATCAAGAAAAGTAAGGAGTTCAGACTGTTACTTGTGTTTATAAGGACTGGGACAGGACTCCCTCTGACAATCTGCCTCCCTCCCGGCAAACTGACCACTTCTGGTGGGGGTGATGTTATAATCTCAGCCTGGGGACTAACCTAACCAAACATATCTGATACTAGCATATCAAATTACTTATTTGTCAGCTCACATTTCTCTCTCCTTTATCATTATAATCTATTATAAGTACAAGTTCAATAACCACAATAGTTAGCAATTTATAGGCAAAAATGCATGTGTATCTAAATAGTCCAATTTTAAACTTTATCATATTCTATGTCCTTTCTTCACGGGTCATTGAGTCCTGTTCTTGTCAAGGACAGTTCATCAATGTCAGGGTCATACAGACTGACCAGGTGACATCACTTACTGAAGTTCTAAAGTCTCGCTCAGATGGGGTCGGTTCCTTCTCCCAGTCACGAACAAATGTCCACTTCCTGGCCTCTCTCTCTCTTAGTCTAAAATTCAAGCATCTCTTTACGGGCATTGATTTAAAATGCTGGAAATTGTACACCGATGAATTCAAAGGATTTTTGAAACACAAAAATTGCTTTCTAAAGTACTTGACACTGGTTGATTAATCAATTTTGTGGAAAGTTTACAGTTATCATGTTCCAATATGTTGAAACTTAAACTAGAAATGTCCAATCCTAACACTAACAGCAGATAATCTTTTACCAGTTTAATTACACAAAAAATTAAACAATCTCAAATGCACGCATGTACCTACAATTCAATGATCAAATGACAAAGTTGTGATAGTGCCTCATTTATACAAGGTTATTACAAGAACTTATTATTTGTCATACAGCAAGTGACCTATACATAATAAAAAAATGTCATTCTTGACAACTTACGAAAACTTCGAAAATCTCAACATTTTTTGTTTACGTTTACGAACCAATTTTCCCGCTAAACATTTTCTTATCTTCAAATTGAAGAGCTATTTATGATTAGATAAGTTGAACACAGTTTTGTCGGTCAACAAGGGTCTTTATCATTTTATACCCATTAACACTACTGCTGATTGGTATTAAATTAAGGTTTATAGTTTCATATAGCAAGGTGAAAATATAATAATTGAAATATATGATGATATTAATAATTTTTTAACTTCACTGCACTTTATCGGCATGCACTCATCAGCCATCTGGGAAATTCCCGAATTCCTGGATCCACGCATAAACAGAGGGATATTTCCTTTTTTCCTGAATGCATTTCTGAGTGGTCGAAAATTTGGTGAAAACAAAACTATTAAAAGGATATGACACGATCTTAAATGGTGTTTGCGGCACGCTTACAATGTAATGTCCATGGATATGGCAAAGGACCTACTTGTTGTCCAAGGAAATGTCAAAAGAAAGGTAATGAAATCTCAAATCTTTATTTGATATACTGGTAGCAATGCAAGGCGCAAATTTTAGTATGTAACACAAATACATTCATTCACCTGACGTTATATTTCTTGTTATAATAAAAAATGCATCCCCTGCCTATAATGATACACGTGTATTATTAGGTAGGGCCGGGTGTATTTTTTATATAATGAGAAAAATTTACATAATTTTAGGTGCATTTGCGTCTAAAACTGTCCTTGATATAACTATTCACATCAGTTTATCAAACTTTACTGAAAGTTTTTTCTTATATACATGTAATCTTATTGATAATTAAATAATGATAATTACATGTACTAAAATAAGAAACTCGAATAACTAATCGTATAAAATCATTTGTTTTGCCTCGGACTAGAATGTCGCGACGTCATTGGATGAAACGCGTCACGTGGCTGCCTTACAAATTTCTTTAAAAGGCAAACGTCAAAATTTATAGCGCAACATGGCGGACTTAACGTTATTTGAACGGATTTTCTACACAAACGTTTGTTTACATATCAAACTTTAGGTCCTCGACAAAACAAAACACTTATTAGGTTTGTTACTGACTGTTTAAAGAAATTTGTGGGGTCGGTAAAGTCCATAGAAGGCGAGGCGGAGGAGCCTCGCCTTCTATGGACTTTACCGACCCCACAAATTTCTTTAAACAGTCAGTAACAAACCTAATAAGTAATATTATGATAATTCTTGTTTTAAAAAAATGAGGTCTTTGAGGGGTAAATTATCAGTAACCTGTTATTTGATTTAAAGAAAATACGTTTTTAACAATGCAAAGAAAGAAAATACTTTCTAAAAAATGAATCTTCACATGAGAATAATCGCACTGATAAATACAATAAAGTGTATTGTAGTTTTGACAAATGAAACTTACGGAAGTTGAATTTTTAGGTCCAAAAATACGTACTTGCGTCAATATTTAGATTTATTGCATGAATGAGACTACTCGGAGAACTATTGATATTGTCTTATGAGTAAATATGGAAAAATGTCAAGAATAAATGTGCACTCTCCCTTCCAGCAATTTCACAACCAGATCGGTAAATCGCATTTGCAAGTTTCATTTGATTGCGCACTTCTTCCACACTATATGGAAAATTAAAGAAATTTTTATTATTTAAGGAATAAGGAATCATTCTTTGAGTATTATGAGGTGATAATTTCTCACCTCATAATACTCAAAGAATGATTCCTTCTTACTTAAACTTATATTATTTCCCATTTGAACACTTTAAAACAACAGTATTTTAAAACCACTACATGTATTTTTTTATATAGCACATGCTATGTATTACTACGCGGCGCAGCCAATAGGGTTTTTTTTCTGTTATGCTATAAGACACGCCCATTTTGGGTCACTCATGTTTTATGAAGTTATTGGGTTTTAGGGTTCAAAATTGATTCGTAATGTTATCACAGACAAAGACAGTTGAAAATGTAAATATTTTGATATAATCATAAAGTGTCGTCTCTATGGCTATATACGGGTTGTGATTATTACTGATAAAATCACCTTATAGTCCATCGAGGTGGGTCTGTAATAATGTACACTTTACCATCACATCATCATTTGCATTTTAGTAACGGACTGTCGACGATATCATTTTATTTCAGTATACACACATGCAATTTAGCATTAAATACCTAGTATTGGAATAGAAAACAATCATATTGAATTCAATGTATTCCATGTTGTTTATAATAAATTGAAGAAAAATCAACACGATAACGATCAAATACAAGAAAAACGACCAAATCATGTGGTATAATAATATATGATACTTTTTACAAAGTATAGATTTGTAAACAAACAACAAATGCCATCAATGAAACGTCTTTCACAACGTTATACAAATTTGTAGTCCCTCAGTCCCATCTTATGACAAAGCAACTCAGGTCTGATCAGGAAAAGTTCATTCCTTCATTTCTGCAATTTGTTGGACATCCAGAGCTCGATTGTTTATAACTGCCTTTATCCCACATAGCCATTAAGAACGTCTGCTTGTAGACAGCGCGGGAAAATCAACGAGTGCTTTAATTGCAAGGTGTCTGTGTACAGTCCGCCTGGAACAAATAAGGAGTTTTTATGTTGACAATTCTTATATATTCCGACATCATTTATATCAGTCTCAGAGAGAGAGAGAGAGAGAGGGGGGGGGTGTTTCCAGTCAATATTCTAGAGAAATCCCCCCAAAAACAACAGCAATAACAACAACCCCAACCCTACCCCCAAAAAAAATTTATTATGGTAGCTTCAAACACAAACACCCCTCCCCCAACTAAGAACAAACACTTACGATTCCGTCATTGTTGTTGCACACACAAACATTGCCACAGGTATCGACGCTCAGTCTTGTTCCGAGTGGTATGAATCGGTTGTACGCCTGGCATCCTGAAATGTAAGACAAAAGTAGAAAAGAAATTCCACCAGAATCACGACAAACTCAAAGAAGAGAAAGCGGTACTCACCTTGTCGACACTGACAAGCAGAGGCCTCGGCCCACTCAGGACAGAGGAAATTCTGGTTGAATGTACACTGCTCACCCGTCGGACAACCGATACTGTGTTTAAAAAAAATTATATATATAAACTATTGATAAACTGATATTTTGCTATCTTGATAAGTCCCGTTACTTTGGCAGGATTAGTATCCAAGGATAATGTTTGTGCATATTTTTTAACTTCATAAGATGAATTATGCAGCTAGCCACATATGTACATACTCTATTACTGGCAATATAAGGTTTGTGTAAGCATGTGATTGAAATTAAGATCACGTAAATGATAATGTGCAAGTTTCTACTGGGTTGGATAGATTTGAGTGCTCTAGCACTGACCTTAGACAGGATTGTGTGTCATTCACAGGAACTATCGGCGGGAGTGTGGATCCCCGGGCAACTTCGCCGTTCCTCTCTCCGCCGGGGTTGCCACCAGGATTTTCTGATGATAGAACCACATTTCTTCTCGATGTTTCTATAATCGTGACATCGTTTGAGTTACCATTCCTTGACCCAGCACTGTTTCTCACGACAGAGCTATTAGACGCCTGTCGCGATCGTACTGCAAAATTGTCTCCTGTTGATCTCAATGTCTGGAACCCAGAACCAGCCGATGTACCACCGAATCTCTCAAAAATAGAACTCTCTGAGTTCTGGGTTCCCGGGGATCCGCCTGCATTGGTGCTTACAAAACCACCAATTCCAATGTTTTGACCGGAAGCGCTTGGAAATCCACTATTAGTGAAGCCAGAGCCTTCAACACTTGGCAGAGATCTAAACAAGTTCCCAGTGCTTGAGGGCGCAAATCGAGTCTCTATTGAAGAAGGACTAATTGCTGAGTTGGTGGAGATACTATTTGAAGTTTGCCTGGTTCCGGTTCCTTGGCTTTGTGGATCTGAAGAAGTCACAAATCTTGTCATCGATGGCCGACCATCTTCGTCATTATTGAAGCCTCTTGTTGTTACAAACGAATTTGAGCCCCCAATATTCCCGGTATTTCCAGGTAGAACGCTCTGCGAAAATCGACTAGTTTGAAGGGAATTTTGAACGCCCATTATTTGAGGCGTTCTGCCAGAATCCGCCATGTTCGATGTTGAAACAAATCTATTTATTGTATCTTGATTCACTGAGGGATCCATATTGGAGGCGAAAGACGGATCCATTGCTATACTGTTTGGAGCTTGCCCGGCTATAGTTCTACTGCTTTGACTTTGTGGATCAGAAGCCGTTGCAAATCTTGTCCTTATAGGTTGTCTGTTTTCATTATTTGTGGAGTCTGCTGCATTAACAAACGAATTAGTACCTCCGATATTTCCAGGTAGAACGCTCTGAGAAAATCGACTTGTTTGAAGAGAGTTTTGATTTCCCATAATTCTAGGCATACCGCTTGTATCCGCCATGTTTGTTGAGGCACCAGTGTTGGTGTTTGAAGACGTGTTTATGTTGCTGAAACCGAAATTCATTCTTGCAAAAAGGCTAGCATTGGGGTCAGAACCTTGTGCAGTAGCAGTTTGTGACGAGTTGGCGGTCTGGTTTTCATTCGGATCTACAATAAACCTCCTGATTGTTGTTGTTTTCTTTATGAACCGTCTAGTAGTGGGAGCGACGGATGGCTGTGGGTTGACGCTTACTTCTGGATTTCGCACATTGAATCCAGATTGGGCTGTCTGTGAATCCATACGATTACTATTGGGATCCCTCACGTTGCCCGTTATCCTAGGATCTGTCTCCTCATCGTTCCCTCCCGTTGCCTGATTTGTAGTTGTAAATCTCTGCATTGTAGAACCCGGATCATTCTGAGAAGTAGTACCACCGCGGGCACGATTTGAACCCATCGTGCCGAAATTATTCGGATCTAGCACATCAGCATTTGTTCTTGGGATCCCATCAGTACTTTGGAATCTTTGGAAAGAAGATGGTTGCATGTTGATGGTAGCATCTTGCAAAGTCATACCGCCGTTACCTCTGTTAGGATCAGTTTGTTGGAATATACTGGGATCGTCTCCATTTGAGTTTCCCCTCGGTACTTGATTTGTGGTCTCAAATCTTTGTACCATTGATGCCGTTGGTAAACTTCCTGTCCTAGAATCCACCATTCTTGGTCTGCCTGGATCAGAAGCACCTGCTTCACTACCCCATAACTCGCTAGGACGTTGGAATAATCTAATATCAGGTACTTGCTGTGATGCTGTCAAAGGATCGACGCCACCTGAGCTATTGCTAGAAACCGTAGGACGGTTAGTGTTAAATGCCAGTTGGTTGGCCGGAAAATTGAAGTTAATGTTTACTCGTGGTTGAGTATCGGAATTCCCTGCATCAGTCGCCATCCTAGTGTTGGCGGCAATTTCATTGGCGGGAAAAACCACCCCCCGAGTGGCGCCTCTATCGTCTTCTGTGTTTTGACCATCAACAAACACGATTTTGCTTCCTCTCTGGGGGTCGTTACCAGGGTCTTGGGATCTGGTGGTCTGCTGTGTTCTTAATGAGTCGTTCAAAGGGTCTGTTCTAACGTTCAGAGTGTCTGACCTAACATTCAAAGGATCTGTCCTTACAGTTGAAGGGTCTCTCCTAATATCCCAAGGATCTGTCCTGATATCCAAAGGATCTGTCCTTACAGTTGAAGGGTCTCTCCTAATATCCAAAGGATCTGTCCTTACAGTTGAAGGGTCTCTCCTAATATCCCAAGGATCTGTCCTAATATCCAAAGGATCTGTCCTTACAGTTGAAGGGTCTCTCCTAATATCCCAAGGATCTGTCCTAATATCCAAAGGATCTCTCCTAATATCCAAAGGATCTGTCCTTACAGTTGAAGGGTCTCTCCTAATATCCAAAGGATCTGTCCTTAAAGTTGAAGGGTCTCTCCTAATATCCAAAGGATCTGTCCTTAAATTTGAAGGGTCTCTCCTAATATCCAAAGGATCTGTCCTTAAAGTTGAAGGGTCTCTCCTAATATTCAATGGATCTGTCCTAAAATTTAGAGGGTCTGTTCTAATATTCGAAGGGTCGGCTCTAGCATTTAAAGGGTCTGCCCTAACATCAAATCGTTCATTGAAAGAATTCACTGGAGAAATAGGCGATTCTACACGACTTCTTCTGTTAGACACGCTGTTTTCAAAATCTGAACGCTGTAGGTTAATGGTTTGTGGTATCTGGACTTCGTTATTTCGGATAAATCTGTTCATGTCCACATTGGAGCCCACTATATTGCTGTTGCCATTTATGATCACATTCGACTTGTTCTCTGAGGAGTTTACAGAGGATAAGGGACGGTTTACAGGACCTGTGTCGCGGGTACTACTTATGGAGCTTGTAGCGGGATCAAGAACCAATCTTGGATCTGTGGCAAATGATGACGTCATTTGAGAGTTTAAGGGATCGCTGCCTATATTCGTATTGCTACGAATTTCTGTAATCGTTGTTCTGGACCCTGCTCTTGGATCAGCAGTTTCGCCGAGTATGGAATTAGACGGAAGCGACATCCTCTCACTTGAAATGCTTGATGCTGTATTTAAACTGGAAGTCGACGAAGGAAATCTATACAGAATATCGTTTGGATCAGTCTGTCCTCCATCGGCCCGAATAAAGTTTCTAAATTCCATGTTTAGCTCATCTGAAGGGTTGCTGGCCTGGGATCTCCTTGGATCATCAACCCTATTGACGGTGGTCACAGAGTTCATATTTGTAATCCTTGTTTCACTCCCTCTTGTGTTACCCCCCGATCTGGGATCTGCCGAGGACACGATGACGGTGTTTCCTCCATTTCTGGACAATTCGGTGGGTGTAAACATCTGCTGTAGTTCGTTAATGGTCGGAATTCGTTCTCCGGTGTTTTCTGCTGTCATCGTTTGTCGTTGTACAAGATTACTTGGAGCGGCATTGTTAGATACACCGCTGGTAAAGATGATTTGATTGGGTGAATTGTCTCCAACAGTTACTGTGCTGGTACTTGGGGTCGCACCAGGACTTCTAAATACACTGTTCAAAATGGCCGTTGGGTCAAATGATCGGGAACTTGATACTGGCACCGAATCAAAAGAATTAAGCTGTCCGGGTAGAGTAAATGTTGTCGACCCGCCATCATTTATGTTTCCGTTACTGAAGCGCGAAACGAAGGAAGATTCTGCGGCGGACGCCGGATCCACTCCTTCCGGTACGCCGGCATCTGAAGTTATCATGCCTGTTGCCAGGCTGTTCGTTAATGATGAGGTGCTGCCCCCGAGAAGAGCATCGCCGCCCGTCAATGTGGTTATTAAATTTTGAGTGTTCAAAGAATTGGTGGGATCACTTAGAGAGAACAAATCGCCTCCAAACCCAGACTGCCCCGCGATACTAGTTCCTGTTCCCGTGGGTAGTGTCTGGACGGAACCGGAAAATCCACTTAAATCCAAAGTCGACGGCACTGTATCTCCAGACAGAGAAAAACTGCCCGCCCCTCCTTCTGTTAAAGTGGTCAGAGGGGGTGATACAATAGGGAGGGGTGGTCCGGCACCAAGAAAACCGGGTAGACCAAGAGGGGGAGGTAGCAGTCTCGGTAATCCAGGTGGCGGGGGTCCAAATCCCCGAAATAAGGGCGGGCGCCCAAAACCACGGAGTCCGAAAGGAGTAAATCCCTGTTGTAATGAAGATTTAACAAACAAAACGAAAATCACTAAAGGGAGACTGAGTCGCGTGGTTTTTAGACGCTCCATGGTGTCGGGGACGAGCAGCTTGTGAAAGAGTCCTGGAATGTGTCGATATGTTGCCCTGAGATGTTTTATGACAGTATTTACTGATCTATGTGTTAAAGGATATAATGATCCCCCTAAACAGCGGCTGTCAATGGCGATGCAAAGTGCGATTTAATGGACAGCTTTATTGCAGAGCGTGTATTGAACACAGACGCCTTTGATGTAAACTAGGTGTTAGCAGCACTTTATAGATATTCCTTATTCAGCGGCATACCGGATCCTCTATAGATCAAATCCCAATCATCTATCTAATAAACAATACTTATAGTTACGATATCAAAAGAAACAGTAGTGGACATAACACTTCTCCTTGCCGTGTCCCTTTCCACGGCTAACAATGGAAGACCTCACACGTGCACTGTTTTTGTTAATAAATGACAGGTGCCCTCCGTATCAAAACCTACTAATTATTTTATCTGCGTATAATTACAAAAAATGACCAATTTCTACCTCCTATATTAAGGCCCCGTCCCTGAAATCTCGACGTGCCTTACTCTGGGACGTATGTCGGTCTGAAGATTCTCCGCAATATTTTTCAAGAGAAAAGTCTCTCTGTCCTTTACTTTATTTCGTTACTTGGGTATAACTCGGTCGCCGGGGTCACGAGGAAAACAACAATTAATAATGGCGTTTGTGGGATAGACGGGGTCATTGTGTAAGATTTACTGATTTATTGTGGCCTTGTCACACAACTGAGAGAGAGAGAGAGAGAGAGAGAGAGAGAGAGAGAGAGAGAGAGAGAGAGAGAGAGAGAGAGAGAGAGGCTTGGCACATAATTACTGCATGGTCAAACGTTTTCATTGACCGCAAACAGCATAACAGTTAGAAGGTCAGCCAACAACAAAATGATTTTGTTTTGTTTTATCTCTATACATTATAGTCTGGATTGTACACCCGATAGATTTAAACTAAACGACGTGACACAACTTATATAGAATTAGCTGGAAAAAAAACATTCCAATGAATTGATAATATTGTCTTTGTACAAATTTATTTAAAAATTTAATTTGTAGTCATAACAACAAATTTAATTTTTAAATAAATTTGTGGAAAGACAATATAATTGATTCAATAAGATAGAAATAACGGGCATATCAATTAAACTGTCATGTTGTGACTTCAGAATTTACCAGGTTGGATTGTTGTAAATTGTGTTTTTACTTCCATCCGGTATATTCAAAATTTACAATATGACAAAACATTAAAGTAATTGTAATTAGTTATGCTTATTACAATTGAAACTTTTAAAAAAGTTCATTAAAATATTTTGTGCTTTATACATTTTAATTATATGAAAATATGTAAATGGAAACTAGATCTATTCAGTTTATTCGCTCAAACCATGAAATGGTACATGAGGTCAATCATTATATACAGTTCAAAAGTCAGAGGTACATTTAATAAATGATAGATAAGTAGTAGATAAATAGTAAATAAGCATAAATATACAATATATACAAAGAAGATAGGAACAAGTATAATAATGGAGGACAGACTATTATATAGATCAATGATTAAGATAAATGGCGTGGTGACTGGTTTCTTTACATGCATGTAAAGTTAGACAAGGGAGCGATCTATCTCCATTTCTTTTCTCATTGTAGATCAATCTGGATAAGTTTTTTACGAGAGAAAGATTTACTAAGTGTTTTTAAGTCAATTGAGGAGGAATAATTAAATGTATTTGAAACTTTCAATGTGTTACATCACATGACACAGTTATTATGTCTGAATTTGCTCGTGATCTACAAAATACACTGGATGAATTTTCTGTTTACTATAGAAAATGAAAATTGAATGTTGAATCTTATGCCGAACAGTTGTTTTATCATAATGGAGGGGCTATAGGAAAGGTATAGGAAAAATATCTGGGTATTATATTTTCCAGATCAGGTTTTTTTTGTAAAGCCAAAAAACCCCAAACATCTTTGGGAACAAGCCCAGAAACCCATGTACGGTGTCAAGAAAAATTAAAACAATTCGACTTACCAATTAAGATTCAACTTAAACTGTTTGACAAAATGATTTGACCTGTCTTATTATACGATTGCGAAGTGTGGGGATATATAAGGAAATTTACAAATTATAAAACGCATCGATGAATTAAAAGCCCAAAACGTCATTTATGGTATTTTAATATCCATAGTTTAAATGCGATCAAAACGTTTTTAATGTTTGTGTACTACCTATTATTTTTATGAAGATGAAAATGTAGATGAAAATTAGATAAGAAATGTTGTTAAACAAAGATTACAGGACCAGTTCATTTAGAACTGGCCGAGTTTTATTTTTCAAGAATGCTGTCGTGTTGTAAATTTTGAATTTACTGGTTGGGTGTAAATACAAAATTTATAACATGTCATGTTGTAAATTTTGTATTTACACCCACCCTGTAAATTCAAAATTTGCAACATGACAATGCTAAAAAAAATGAGTGTTCAAAAACACATTGATTAATGGATTTTTAAAAATAAAATGTTCAGTTTCATGTATCCCAATTTCTTTTCTGTAAATAAACACACTGATGCAATAAAGAATGAGACTGTTTTATGAAACAGTTAGCGGCGACTAACAGATGTACTTCTGCACGCTCTGGTCGTGTAGTGCATGGTTTACCCTGCAGACATACGCCTTACTCAGAAATTACGAAACTAATGTCCATCACTCATAGTGTTATATATGTTTCCTGACGTGGAATATTGGCAGAGAGGTACAGTAATACATAAGATATAGGCATTGTGTTACATTTCTGCATAAAAAATTCGAGTATGAATTTCTTTGTACATTAAAAGATTCCAGAAAAAGCTGAAAACATTTCTTGTTACTGTTCTTTGATTTGTGTGCCCAAACAGGCTCAAACGTCTATATATATCTAATATTTAAAATTAAATATACAAGCGTGGAGGATCACGTGGATTATTAAGGAGCGGATCAAGAAAATTTTCCAACCATTTCCATCAAACATATATTCAATCTTTGATTAATCATGAAATTCCAATGCGGAAATGAGGGGTGGGGTCTGGAACTTCCTCCACGGTAGATAGGCATTTGCGTGATGTGTAACGGAAAATATTGTCATTGTTTAAATAGAATTGCTGATGTATGCTTGTTGGAATTTCGTCTATGCGTGAACTGTATGAAGTTCACAGTGGACCATAGCCTGTATATGATTAATGTGACGTCTATATGGTCAGCTACAATGTGTCACGTGACTGACTTAGTTCTGTTAATGATCATCATAAATACTGACTTTGTCCTGCAAAGCTTTATTGTTTCTAAAAGCTTTTGAAATATTCCGATGACAGTAAACTTACCCAATTAATCACGTGCATCGAATGAAGTTAGTTTGAAAGTAGTAATCAATTTTATATTGATCATACATTATGATTTATTACATTACCTGCCCCTAAACTGCAAATTTGTCACTCTGCGTAAAATGCTGATATAGCATATATTGCTTGAGTCTTTGGAATATATTGCTTGAGTCTTTGGAATGACACATCAATTAATTTTTTTCATTCGTTAATTGATCATTACGAAATGTGTTTAAGAACTATCTATAGATGAAAGAAGAATAAAATGTATATATAAATGGGCGCCTTTCAACGTCAAGTTTTCCCCATTAGTAATTTAAGGTAGTCCATCCTTAACTGTCATATTTCATATCTAATGAATTGCAAGTTTGATTACTAAAATCTTAGTGTGATTTCAAAGGCTTTATTTAATAATAAAGATTCATCTTTAAAATTTTAAAAAAAATTGAATATTAACAAATTTATCCCATCTTCAAGTTAACACTGCAGTCTATGGGAAAAATGCGTTTTTAAATATATCTTTATAGTACAAATAATTTTCTCACAAATCTCTTGGTAAAAAGTTGCAAAAGCTTTCCTTTTCTTTGATAATGTTAACAAAATTAATCATTTACCGTACATATCTTTAATAATAAAATTTTATTATTTTATGCAAGGGGCAGATAACTCTTTAAAAAAGTTCCAAGTGCAAAAAGTTCACTTAATGGACTGCATACATATTCCCGAGTTTGGTTTATGTCGGCCTCATAATAATTTCAAAATAGATATTCAATATCGTTCATATCAACCAAAGTTGTTAAATTCACCTCAGTTATGGATGGTCTACCTTAACATGATATTACACTAACGGACTTTGAAAATAAACCTTAAACTGGAACACGAACTGTTTGAAATATTTGAACTTTCCGGTGAGAATTTATAGCTAATCAAATCGTTGCAGTAGCACATGTACATCAAAATTTATCATTGTCGACCCGGTATATTGAACAAAAACAATAAATATAAAAACAGTATATTTATTATAAAATACATCGGTAAAAAACAAATCACAAACGGATGGAAATAAACAGCACGGGACTGGCCCAAAATAATATAGAATCTTAACGGGACAGAATCACGCCTCTGGATTTCTTCACTTCTTTCCGGAGAGGTCTGGGCACGCTCTCATAGTGCAGGCGGCCTGTAACAGAAGGGGAATCAAGTTAGGACAATTTTACCACGCCAGGCAATAGCAAACTCCGGTTCTCAGGCCCGAGGGACTTTTTGTACGGAACGCAGTTTCCCTTTGCAATAAACCCATACTGCAGTTCCAGGCGCGTATAGTAACAACTCGTCGCGCGCGGACGAATCAGGAAGCGAATGTGTGATTGAATTTGTCATGCCCAACATCAATTTGACTGGGGTTAATACCGGCCTTGTCAATGACTCAGTCATTTCTATGAGCTGGCTGATGTTACTAAGAAGTGTAAGTAAGAAGTCTTACCTCTCCAGATTGACTGTTGTTACACGTGCATACATTGCCACACTGGTCGATCTGCCGGGACTGTCCGAAGGGGATGAAGGTGTTCTGTGCTCTACAACCTGTTCACGAACAGAAAATGGCACAATATTATACTAGTAGCAGAAAAAAGCAGGAAACATTGCTAATACATGTTCCCAAATGTATTCTCGACCCCCTCCCCACAAAAATTAAGAAGTTATGTTGTAAAACGAGTTCCTACCTGCAACGCATTGACATCTAAGCATAGGAATCCACTTAGGACACATGTACTGGGCTTGGGCGGGGCCCACTGGGGTGAAGGCACATTGCTGGCCAGCAGGGCAATCTCTATATGTGAAAAAGAAGTAATATTTATGCTTATACATGTATATCTCTCTATATGATAAAGCTATTTTATTTTTTTAAACGATAAGTCAATCATAAGCCATTAATTTGAAAGTCAGCTTTTAAACTTACGTTTGATGGCACTGAGCCTGATTTGTTCCCTGACCCCCAGGGATTAATGAGGGCTGAAGCTGGCCGGGAAAACCCCCTGGTTGTCCTGGTAACCCTTGCTGACCTGGCATCCCTGGTTGTCCTGGCATCCCTGGTTGACCGGGCATTCCTGGTTGTCCGGGAAATCCGCCATTGAAACCTTGTTGTCCACCGTTAAAACCCATTTGTCCGAAACCTGGCGGACCACCGGGGAATCCCCCTTGACCGCCATTAAATCCAGGAAAACCTGGCTGTCCGTTAAATCCAGGTTGTCCGTTAAATCCAGGTTGTCCGTTAAATCCAGGCTGTCCGTTAAATCCAGGTTGACCATTAAATCCTGGCTGTCCATTTAAACCAGGTTGTCCATTAAATCCGGGTTGTCCGTTAAATCCAGGTTGACCATTAAATCCTGGCTGTCCATTTAAACCAGGTTGTCCATTAAATCCGGGTTGTCCGTTAAATCCGGGTTGACCATTAAATCCTGGCTGTCCATTTAAACCAGGTTGTCCATTAAATCCGGGTTGTCCGTTAAATCCGGGTTGACCATTGAATCCTGGCTGTCCATTTAAACCAGGTTGTCCATTAAATCCTGGTTGTCCAGGTAACACCCCTTGTGGTCTAAACTGGTTTGGGAATCCCTGATTCATAGGACCAGGAATACCTTGATTTGGCGGGAATCCGTTTGCTCCCTGCATTCCATTGGTAAATCCTGACTGACCCTGACCAAATGTGTTTGTTTGTGTGGGGGTACCTGCCTGTGAAGCAAAAGCATTATTTTGTGTTCCTGTTGTGCCGCCAATTGAGGAAAACCCTGGTAATGACCCAATATTTGACGACCCGGGGGACCCTGCGGACTGAGTCCCTAGGTTGTTGGTATTGGAACCTGGTAGTCCGGAATTCACAGGCTGTAGTCCGGAATTAACAGCTGAATCAGTGCCCTGAGTTTGTCCAGTTCCGAAATTCTGTGAGGGGAAAGAAAATAAGTCCAAACTACTTCCGGTGTTCGGGGTAAGGCTTAGCGTATTGCTTTGGCCGAAGGCCGCCCCCACAAAACACAAGAGCATGCAACCAAGTCGAATCTTCATCATTTTAACAAGTAAACCTGTAATTCATTTAATTGAATTTATACGTGCGATGGAAAAAGCCATCAACCAATGGAAGTTCGGCATGTAGGTGAATCGTCACGGAGTTATTTAATGTAGAAGGTGATCAATCGTGTGACGTCATCGTTATGTCCGCGTTACGCCGTACATCGGACTCTGGGGTCTCTATCTACAAACAAATCAATGTCCGCGGCCAGGAAGTCCCCACCTGTACTTGCACCATCTTACCGCTCATTACAAATTGAATTCACGTTTCCAATTATTAAAAAAACGCAAATGAAACGTCATCAATTCTTTTGAACTAGCGCTGCAATACTACAGTCAAAATAGAAAGTCAGTCCTCCTGCTGTATGGCCTACCATCAGAATTTTATGATAATAATAATATAAGATACATTATATGTATGATCGTTTTACGGCAAAAGTGCCATGGATTTGACGAATCGGCACACTCTACAAAAACTTATATGACAATACTTGTTATACATTGCATATTTACATATATCAGATAATTAGAAATATAAAAAGAAGAGCAATAACGATAACAATATATTTCATCAAAGTAACTTTCCGAACTACAAATCTATCTTTTGAAAAAGGAAAGTCTGGTTTAAGAAATAAATGGTAATGTGATATTTACGCATTATACACCACTTTTAACATAACACTTTAAACATTTCGCAATGGTCAGAAGTATTGTAAAAACAAAATGAAACTTATAATAAGAATTGGGGTACAATATAAAATAAGGCAATTGGGGATAAATAGTAAATAAAAACTTAAATAATTACAAAAAGGTGGCCATGCAATAAACAGAGTACCAGGGGACGGTGCATGCGCACTATCAAATAGACGCGGGGGGGGGGGGGGGGGGGGGGCGGCTTGGAGATGTCCAGTCATCCAATTTAGAATAAAATCCTTTAGATAGAATGTTTTGAAAAATCTTGTTTCCTTTCTAGACCATTGTCTTTATTTTACTTATATTGATAAGGCCATTAATATAAGATAATTTGACAGTGTTATTATTGATACATCATGTTCAAGAACATAAGCAGTGACTTCAATAAGCATACTGAATTCTTTTAAATCTAGTTACTAGTATAATTTTGATTCAACATCATCGTATTACTTATATTATGAAAATCATTATCACAAAGAATATTGAACAGTTTATTTGATAAATCATGTTTTTGAGAATATAACCGGTGACTTTATTGAGCATACTGAATTCTTTTAATTCTAATCATAACTTTGATTCCATTTGATAACAGTGTATTACTTAAATTATGAAAAAAAATATTACAAAGAAAATTGGACAGTTTATTCAATAAAATTTATCATGTTCTTGAGAATATAAGCTGTCTATTTCTTGAGTATACTTTATTCTTCGAAGGTGGAATTATACCTGATTTTATTGTTTACTTCGATAGGAAGTACGTCATAATATGGATGTGTCTCATACCACCTTAAAGCTAATTATAATTTTGATTCCAATCAATAACATTATATAAGGTATATTATGAAAATCATTATCAAAAAGAATATTGGTCAGTTTATTTAATAAATCATGTTGTTGAGAATATAAGCGGTCACTTCCTTGAGTTTACAGGGCCGTTTATGCACACTTCTCCATTACCGGACACATCACGATGATTAATGTGTTGACCGCAACGTTATACGATTTCTCACCTGAACATGCCCGCGGGCCGAATTGCCTCTAGACTAATTACATATCAATAAAACGCAAACAGGAATAGAAAAACATTTGTTTTCAAAATATACTCCCGATATGTTGTCGTGTGATTGATAATTAAACGACATCTTATAATTTAGTGTACCAAGATCGTTATTGAACAAAAGAGGTAAACATGTATACATTGTATATAAAAGGACATAATTTTCCCTTTTGTTTTCATTTTTCCTTTGCTCAATGTCTCTGTTATATTTTGGAATGCATTTCTAATGCGATTTACCCATAAACTTTTCAAATAAAAAATAAAATATAAAAATTGCGTCAAATCATTGCTGTTTCGTCATTAATATTCGACTGTAAATATATAAATATATATATATATATATATATATATATATATATATATATATATATATATATATATATATATATATATATATATATATATTATATATATATATATATATATATATATATATATATATATATATATATATATATATATATATATATATAAAAAAGAAAGCAACAGTTCGATATAAGTGAAATGTTTATTTCAAGGTTATTTAATATTACACTGGTAATACAAAGGCAATTGACGTACAGCTGCATTAACGTCACAATCAGCGAAAGGGGGCAACGAGTTGGTAACAGACTGTTCCGGATACACACCTCAAACAGAATTCAAAAATATCAGTTTTGTAAAACATTTAGACAGTTTTAGCCGCCTGAAATTGTCTGACATTTTTTCATATCGAACTATATGAGGTAAATATACCCAGTGCATATCATGCTAAATAAACTGAAGACAATTGGTTAATTTGAAATGCCAGCTGAAACAAAAATATCGGTTATGGTTAATTGCATTTTGATTAAAGAGAAGAAAGTTTAAAAAAAAACTTTTGCATTTACAAGTAAGTAATCTAGCTTAAATTAAATAACAAGTGGTATCATAATATTAAGTATAGTAAACATGTTTGAATTCATATTATTATGTAAATTTATATCATATTAATTCCAATGTATTTCCTCGGAATAAAAGAATGGAGCTAAGATAATTAAACTAATATTTAGCTCAAGTTGCCTGGTTTTGGAGAATGTATGTCTTTTGGAAAAAAAAACCCTATGAAAATAGGACAACCGGTCAGCTGCCGTGGTCTGGTTCTCTAGGTTGACAGCACCAGTTTGTGGTTCCCTCCGAAGAGAAAACAATCATCTCCTGACCCTATACAATGCGTGGGTGACGTGCAAAGCCATCATTTTATCTCTGTGTTCGCGTGTTACGTATAAACCGATAATTACTGATAAACCACCGCCATTAACTTGGATCTTATCATTCTTTTATTGTACTATAACTGGAGAGGCACGCTTCATTTTTTTTCTGAAAGATCACAAGTTTTTCAAGATAATATTTAACACAAAATTTATTTGCTTATATGAACACCCATTTGAAATTTCAAAACTAATCAGAATTTCAAGTACATTGTGATTAATTAATTGTACAGATTGCTAGTGTTCTACCATTTTCTTCCGCGTGTAAACACAAAAAAGGAAAAAAAAGAATAATTTTATCCTTATAAATGTTTTTGTTATG
This sequence comes from Magallana gigas, assembly GCF_963853765.1. NCBI lineage: Eukaryota > Metazoa > Mollusca > Bivalvia > Ostreida > Ostreidae > Magallana > Magallana gigas. The sequence continues at coordinate 52,914,147 of NC_088859.1, read as the reverse complement.
CTATGAGATACAGAAATAATATTAGTATTTATAACTAGTACAAAATCTAAACAGTTAATCTCTTTTCAGCAATATTTTAAGGAATTTTGGCGGAAGCATTTCAATTTACAGCACCTTTCATTTTTGCATGAGTCAGTGTGAGATTTCCTTTAATTCTCAAACTCTCGAACACGATTACATCATAAAATTGTTCCCCTTTACCTGGCTGTCAGTTTTAACAACATTCGCAATCAAGAAGATCGGCTTCTGCCCAGCACTAACCGTCTTCACTAATTTTACCAAATCTGTTTCTTTTGCCCGTATCACGCTTAGATGGACTTTATGACGATTTCATATCTTTTTTCTCGAGAGTTACTCACTCAGAAGAAAACTAGTGTATTTCTCTTTGTTCCATGGCTCGTCCTCTCGCTTCGAGAGGTGACATTTTTAACGGTTGTGTACGGCCATCAAAACCAACAAGTAGGCTATCAAACCCTGTGTATGGCACACCGTCATTATAACCAACATGACTATTGGTATAAAAGCATAAAGATGTCCACTAGCAAGCCAATCAAAACGGAGGTTTGGAAAAAGCGATGACATATACATATCAAATACACAAGCAGGTGTCCTCTGAGCTTATTAAAACAATGGACTGTTTAGAATGCGCAAGTGAAATGCACAGATAGTTTTGAATCTTGTCAAAAAGTATCTGCCACTGTGGAGAAAATATGGATGCTGTAAGAAATATTGTGTTTATCGCTGTGTTAATCTCTGTTTGTGACGGAACTTATTTTTTCAAACATAAGAAACATATTTTGCCGCCGATTCATCATTTTCCTCACGCGCATCCGCACCCTCACCCTCATCCCCATTTCCACCACCATCCTCACCCCCACGGAGTGGAGGAACATGGACCCTTCCACAAGTTCCACGGATTTAAGCACGTGAAGACGATTATTTATCCCAAAATCCTGCCTCTTCCAAAACCAGTGATGTACAAAACCTTTCTTATGCGGAAATACAGTCTGCCCCCCAACTTTCATGTGCATATACCTCTGAATAAGAAAATGTATGGACATGCGCACGGTCCATTCAAACCGCATACTCACTATGCTGACAAACCGATGTATTTGAAAAAAAGAAAAATGAAAAAAGTATTCAAACCAAAATTACCATACTCCGGAGGGTACGGGAAGTATCCTAAGGGGTTATCATACGGAACAAGAGGGAAAATTCCGCGCATGCCCGGTTCAGTTATGCAACCGCAAACAAATATGTTTTTGCCTACAGGAATTTTACCCCCTTCTACATTCGTACCCTCAAAGAAACCTGGAATTAATAAATATGAACTGTGGTTGCGGAAAATTAATGAGTGGATGTTGAGGAACAAGAATACTGCAAAGGGGGTTCCTCAGAATGTGAACAACAGGCGGGTCGTTAATACAATACACAACAATGTTCCCTTTGCTGTTCAGAAGCCCATCATTCAAAAGCCAAGAACAAAGAAACAAAACAAGGGTATCATTGCCAACTTTGTGGTTGTAAAGCCTCCGTTCGTCAGGAAAAGCGAGGAACCAGCTGGTCTTGGAATTCCCGTGTCGGAAAAACCCAAAACACTGATAACCAACAGTATACTGGAAACTCCGAAACTGCAGAATATGGAACTGCAGCCTACAGCTCCAGTTGTGGGAATTCCTATAAATCTTGACAACATTGGACCACCGTTTGGTATCAATGTAATCGGTGACCAGGGCCAACGCGCCCTACCACCGCCGATTGATATTGTTAATGATCCCACCCCTGGCATTGTCGGAGGAGGGGATATGATAGATGTTGGGCTCCCCATTGATTTGACCCCCGAGTCATTCGGACCACACCCTGCAACCCCACCGAATATACTGGTGGATGGAATACCAAAAGAACCAACGTTGAATAGCATTGTTCCATTGCCCGGAAATCTGAACGAATTATTAACAGACGTCGCTGATTTGTCCCACTTTCCAAAATTAGATCTGAGTAACGAGCCCCTGATCATAGAGCCTGTAGGCCCCGTGCCGCCGGCGAGACTTCCGTTGGACATTCAACCATTCCCATGGGACGCATCTGAGATTCCGTTTCCACCGGAAGTCATTCCACGGAGTTCCAATAAGGAAAAAGAACCATATGTAATGAAACCACTTGAACCAATCATAAAAATCATCGGTAGAGATCGAGTAAAACGTAAGAATGAAACAATATTTGTCCCCAAGCCCGCACTAAACGACACGGAACCCTCTTACATAATCAAGGACAGCTCGGCTGAATCAGACACGATATCGACAACCGTATCTCAAACACAGCCCACGACAACGACAGCTCGGTACCGGACAACAACTCTAACCCTGCCGCAGCTCCCTGTCATGGAGATCAGAGAGTTCGAACACCTGGCCGTCTCACCTGAACCGACAACAACGACCCCACAGAGCACGGAGTCACCACTACCACCCTCCTCTGATGTCCCGCTACCAGATCCTGGAATTCTCTTCAACGGCACGAAAGGAGACGGACAACACAACCTAGACATGGTGGACCAAATCATAGAAAGGGAGCAGGCGAACAATACAGCGTTCTTCAAATATAAACCTCATGAGTATAACATTTCATTCCCGTATTTGATTTTACATGGACCAAACTCTGGGCAATCACCCAAAGAATCTCAGTTTGAGAAGGAGACAACAACGCCTAAAACTATTATTATCACGACCCCAGAGAAAACAAAAACAATTCCAGGTGTACGGCTATTTACGACAACAATACCTACACCTGTAATTAACAATCAGGTAAATGAGGAGATCGTTTTGGATTTTATGACAGATAAATATCCCCAATCTTCTAGAGCTGACGTAGTTCTTGATTACTCGACTCCAGATAGAGACACAACAACACAAACACAACAAGTCACCTCGCCAAGAACGACTTCTTCTACTTCCGGTTTGACGACAACCGCAGATCAAGTAACATCAACAACAGCTACACCTACTACAACACGAATTCTTACAAGCCTCAAACCAACAACAACAACAACCATTAGAACAACAAGCACAACAGCAGAAGCAACGACCAGTTTGTCGGCAACAACAGCGAGGATTCCTTCTACTCCAGAGCTAGCGGAGATGACCGTAGCCGCCACATCAACCACTCAGTCTCCGACCACACAACCAACCCCTAGCACCACAACAGGGGACTATTACGTTGAGACTGAAACACCGGTGTACGACTATGTTACGCATCCGTACGAGTGGCTTGATAATGTTACCTTTGTTTATGAGGACATTAGCAATACAACACAGCAGACAACACAGACAATGGCTGAGACTACAACAACAACAACAACAACACTGATTAACGAACCAAGTGAGGAAACACCGACAACAACACAGTCCTCACCGATCATGGAGTCCCTGGAGTTTTCATCTAAACCCACTACATCCATGATGGAATCCAAAAGTACGAAACAGACGACAACGCCCGAGTCAGAAACTCAAACAACGCAGACAACTACCACAATGACAACAACTACTCAACAACAAGAATCATCTCCGAGTACAACTATTTCATCAACGGAAACCTCGAGCACTCCTGGAATCAAAACCACAGCATCAACAGAGGGACCCAGTACTACCGAGGGACCGAAAATTTGTCAACAAACGTAAGCATTTTTTTGATCAACTAAGCTAGGTAATAGCCATACTTTATGTCAACAACAAAACAGCTCTCGCTTCATTAAATTGCTAATGTTAATGACATTGTTTAATTTTTCAGTTACTGCAAAATCGGATATGAATGTACGGAGAAGAGCACGTGGCTTTGTCCACGTGATGAACCGGAAGCTAACTGTCAGTGCAGCCAGGGCTGTAGAGTAGGGCAGATGTTTATACCGCTGGGAGAATCCTACTACCTAGACGAGTGTGGCAGCTTCTGCTCCTGTTTTAATCTTTATGGGAAGGTGAGATTTCTTGTTTATTTAAATATTTTTGTTCTTGTTTGCTTATATTTTGATTTATCTTAATATCCGTTTTTTAAAATGATTTTTGCTATGTTGCAAGTGTGTTTAAATTGTATTTTTAATTAATTTTTAAATGATGATTTCTTTTCCAGGCCGAATGTCAGAAACTTACATGCGTAAACAAAACTGCTGATGACCCTGTGGGGAAGCCGTCGAACTACACGGGGATTTCCATCGGCGGGGTCATCTACATCCCCGTGCAGCGAGTTAGGATTCCCAACAAAAACAAGGAAACACCCTCCGATGATGGATTTACATACGGAATTTCCATCGGAGGCGTCATATATATACCAAAGAGAAACCACACGAACGATCCCCTGGATAAAAACAGCGACTGGACCTCCGGAATATCTCTCGGCGGTGTCATTTACGTACCATCCCGAGAACACACGAATGGACAGGATGGTCATTCTAACAATGAAAACATGATAGACGGAAATTCCAGCTGGACTAAGGGAATTTCTATCGGTGGAATCATTTATGTACCAGTGCATAAAAGGAAAAAGACTTTTCAAGAAAAGAATAAAGAGTTTGAGAAGATATACGATAAGACGAAGTTTGCCGGTGCCGGTGTAATTACTGTAGAGTCGCCGTACGGTACCACAAGGGGCATCACTATAGGCGGTGTTATTTACATACCGAAGCAGAAAAACACGGAATCTGTTCAGTTTCTCGGTGAAGTACAACCTAATAGTAAGGACGCAAAGAACGAGACTTCTCCTGTAAAAGTGGAGTACCCACTAGGCTGGTCCAATGGCATTTCTATTGGTGGAATCATTTATGTGCCGGTCCGTCAGCGCAAGCAAGTTCAAGAAAACCCGGTCTATAAAATACCCGAAGTAAAAACAGAACCCGACAAGAAAAATGGCACCCCTTATTTGACCCGAACTTCCGGTATACACATCGGGGGCATCATAAACGTGCCAGTGGCCAAACGCTCCTCAATCAAATCTCTCAAAATCAAGAAGATGGACCCTGCTTTTGGTTGAGATCTTGGTTAAACCCAACTGTATATTTTCTTCAATGCTACAAACTTCACTATGCTGGCACAGTCCCATTTTGTGTGTTATTTATTTGTATGTGATATTATCATTCATGTTTTTATCATGCTCTTTTGAAATCCTTTTGTAATAAAACATTATCAATACGAAATGTAGCTTCCATTTTTTGATATGCAATTTATCGAAATTGCGTTAAATGTGATATAACCTTGTGATGGCAAGAGGTCAAGGTTTTACTAACCTCAAATCAAATCCGTAATGAGTCACTGTACAATGGTCTGTACAAACGGTCCGCTCTCGCTCCACCGACGCTGTTTTTGGAGTCATTAAATACATAATTACAGAGGTCACTATCATTTTATTCTATAAGTGACGTATCGTCTGTCATCGGTTGGTTTTATTTACCTATATAGATATATCCATAACTTATTCTGTCGTTGATCGGGTTTGTTTCCACCTCAATCATTACACTTGACAAGCTTAATATTTTATGTTTTGCAGCTATCTCTACCATTTTTTTTTGTTTGCCTATGCATTCAACAGATCCATAGCAAGTAATTCAATCCTGGTATCTGCTATATTCAATATACAATATACTGAATAAAACTTTTAAAAAATAAACAGAAAAAAAATCACGGTGTTATGATCATTTTGTAATCGTCGTTCAATCATTGATAGTTTGTTATTGATCAACGGTAAACGTGAAGATTTTACCTTTGCCATATTTTATAAAATAATTGGGATGCGTTCAAGAACCTAGCACACACTCGGCTAAACGTCAAACTAGCCTAGCCGCTACGTAAATATTTGTAGCCTATAGTTTTAATGCTAAGCATCGAATTCAAGATGGCTACCTTAGTTACCACTTTGTAACAAACATAAATTTCTCATAAAGTGATATTTTGTTCATCCTATAAGTTACTATGAATTTTACATTGTGGTAAAACGTTTGATTCATCATTTAATACTAACTTTATCACTGTAAAATGATGTTTAAACAGTGGCGTATATAAAAATCTGATTAGAACAATAGACGGTGCGAAATTAATTGAAAATATTTACATTCTTCAGTGTCTGCGCCTGTGATAACACTACGTATCGATTCAAAATAGATCAAATCTATCATAAAGCCCTTCGGGCTTTATTGAATTTGACCACGCCTCGATCGAAATTATCACCTCATAATACTCAAAGAATGATTCCTTATTCCTTATATAATAAACTTGAAAGTGACATTTTTACAGCTAAATGTCTATATATCTGTATCGCTGATTGCAAGTATGGGATCAGAGTGAATTAAATCAACATGAACATTCGATCTTTAAATTATCTCAATTATCTCAAGAAAATATAATTAAGCAATTTCAAAAATAAAAAAAAAGAGTTAAGAATAATGTCAAAAAATTGATTACAAGAAACAATAAAAATTGAGGCTTTATTGTTGGATTCATTTTCATTAGCATTTGTGTGTATACTTTATGTTAATGGTAGTAAACTATTCTAACAGTAAACTATTCAACTATTCTAACAGTAAACTATTCTAACAGTAAACTATTCAACTATTCCAACAGTAAACTATTCAACTATTATAACAGTAAACTATTCTAACAGTAAACTATTCAAACAGTAAACTATTCTAACAGTAAACTATTCTAACAGTAAACTATTCAAACAGTAAACTATTCAAACAGTAAACTATTCAACTATTCTAACAGTAAACTATTCTAACAGTAAACTATTTTAACAGTAAACTATTCCAACAGTAAAGTACCAGAAAGTTGACGACCGTTGTCAGGGGATGAATAATCTTATTATTGACCGCAAGGAGGCGACAATGAAAGGACATAGTAAGCAAAAAGTAGTTTCCTGGTAAAACGTGATTGACATACAGTTTTAGTTTTTGTTTTTATTACCATCCGTTTTTCCTTTGTTTAAAAACACTGCAATATAATCACCATAAAAATACCTCCTGAATTCAAAAGCTTTTTAAGCTAAAAAGACTCAATTTTCATACCACATGATCACTTATTTCATTCCATCAAGTAAGATACCTCCCTTATTTTTACGGAAAATGATTGTTATTCACATTTCTATAAAATCGACATATTCAGTTCTAACCAGTTTATTGATCAGTCGAAACCCTCGACAACCTAAGAAAGTCACAGACTGCATAAAATAATCATGATGATGTCAAACTCAAATTTACATACTACAGTATCAGGCGATTTGGATATTTCTTTTACCTAACGTACTGATGTACACTAACAATAATTTAGTTTCCTTTACTTACTTTTTACGACCAATTGTGGTGATTCATGCGGAATATGAAGGTACATGTAGCGACAATAAAAATGCATAACCCGCGTTAGCATGTTATTGTTTTGAATGCTAAATACATTGACACCTTTTGGAAAAAAGTAAAATGAATTAAAATGAATTGTCTTTAAAATTTTGAATAAAAAATGCTTTCAAATTGATTAAATACTTTATAGTCGTGTAACAACTACTAACTTTATGAAAATCTGTTGCAAGGTAAAACGAAGACAACGTTTGTTTGTATTTATTATCTGAATAATAATAGGAAAACATTGCGATATTTCGCATAATTTATTTTCGCATATAAATGACATGGATGCCTAAAACAAAATCATAAAACCTATCACCCCATACATATATTACAGTCAATATGTTTATCCTCTGAATTGTGTTATGACCTTCTGTCTGTTACTCTGATCGACAGCAATAATCATATGCTCGGTTAAATCTCGCCAATTAACATTCGTTGTTGTGTAAAATAACAGTTTACCTCATGCATTTCATGTGCAACTCATGCGTATGGTTTTTTTTCCACGTGAAATACTTGTCAAAGACTATTGGCTGTGTACATGCTTTATATCATTTAGCTGATCAATAGAAAGTGATAAATTTCTCTAGTATATAATTGTATCAAGTTGCCAAAAAAATTATGTTTTACATGTATTGAAATGTTGAGCGAACATATAAATTATCTGCCAAACCGTAAAAGTAGGAAAATTAGAGGTAGGAAAATTAGAGATAGGAAAATTAGAGGTAGGAAAATTAGAGGTAGGAAAATTATCAATAAGTAGAAGAATACAGAAATAGAAAAAAAAACTACGGGAAAATATTAAATAAATAAAGAAATAAAGAAAGACAGAAAGAAAGAACAATTCACGTTTCTATGATGTCCAAATATGCAGATGGAACTCTCAATATAGTAGCTGCTCTCGCCATTTAAACATAAAACATAATAAAATTAAACAGTAACCATGCAGCAATGCAGGAAATCCACCTCAAGACTGGTCATTTCCTCTTCATAGAGAACCGTGACAAATTGCATTATTCATTGTCACCTTTATTTCTTTGCTTGTGCGTCCTTTGCTGCCATGCATCGTCCAGAGGAGTCACTGATGCGTGTCCTTACGTCACGGCGGTCTCACGGTCACTCCAGGCATCAAATAACAATTACATTGCTGGTAGAACATCCCGCGAATGTCAAAAGTTGTGAATTTCATTCATGGGGAAGGATTCCATTCATAAAATGTGGGCACTCGATGATGTGTACGGTATAGAGGTGTGAAATACGCAAATGTACGTAAACAAGCACGCCACTTTATGGTCAGCTAGGGTATAAAAGAAAACAACGTCTTATACCAGACAAACAATCCGACTCGTAAGACAATCAGTCACAACCTTAATACAAACCCGGCAGTTCTACAACAGAAGATGCAGTTAGTCATTGTATTTTTCGCATTTCTACAAATTACAAGCGCTTTGGTGATCAAGGTCCGACCCGCTCGGGTCAGAGGTCAAGTCAGGATGCGAAGGCCGCCACTTGGTCCATTTCCCATGAGGTTCGTTCCGTTAGCCGGCGCGGGTTTCAGAAGACCGCGTCCCACGATCAGACCGAGGACCCACATCCATGTCCCCTTCAATGGCCGACAGTTCGAACACACCCATGCCAATGGTGACGTCGCTCACGGACACAACTTTGGGTTTCCCGCAGGAATCTACCCGGAACACGGAGTTGGGTGGGATATTCCCGAATTTTTCAGGGATTCAAACACGTGGGCCATATTTGACAAGGTCAATCCGGACTCTGTTTTTGTCCAAGATGACGAAGTTCCTGTCTACCAACCCGACAACATCCCCTACAACATCCCTGACGTCATGACGTCAAACGACGGTGCCATGTTTCCGGATAGCATCGTTCCGTCAGATGTCGAGGTCCCAATGATAACATCGGAGTTTCTCCCTACGTCAAACAAACGTGGGGAACCCGCCATTACAAGACCTCTTACACCAATTGTAAAAGGAAACACTAATGACTCGATAGTACCCAAAACAAACGGGACAGACAACTCGACGAACGTGAATAAGGGCTGGAATAACCCAGGATCTCCCCCCTCCACAGACAAAACAGTAATTATTGTAGAGAAAACGACACGAGAGCCATCATGTCATAAAACGTGAGTACAATATACATGGCATTTTTTATTCGTTAATAATTGAAAAATTTGAATTAGTGAAAGAAAATATACATATTAATTTATATAGACGGAGGTACTAGTACTCGAAATATTGCAGAAAAGGTAACAAATTGCATTACTTTTTTCCCCAGAGGATGTCTCACTGGCCACGAATGTGTCTTTTCAAACTCTTACATCTGTCCCATTTATATACCGGAAGTGGACTGTAAATGCAGAGCAGGTTGTAGAGTGGATTACACCTTTATACCATACGGAACAACAGTTACCATGGATACCTGTGGAAACACCTGTTCTTGTTTCAACATGTATGGAGCTGTAAGTAAAAATTCATATTCAAGTTTATATCATTTAAAAATTTAAAATATAAGTACTCGTATATCTAGCAATAAAAAATCCTTGTTCAGTCAGATTAATGTTTTCCCCTTTTATCTTGTTAGGCGTCTTGTTCTAAGAAATCTTGCACCGAAAACATCCAGAAGCTACCATCTACAAGTCAAACACCGGAAGGAGTTACCATGCCTACCAAACAGACGCCATTACCGACCCAGATGTCATTGGACATTACAACAACAGGCCATCTCAAGATCAACCAACCAAAGAACAGCATTCAAATGAACTTTCCCGTCATCCCTATATCCTCAACAGCTCCAGCGGCAGCCAATTAGATGCTCAACTTATCTTGAATATTTATTTATCTTTATCAAGAGAAATCCGTCTTAATCGAATGTTTTTGTGCTTTCATATGAAATCCATTGAAATAAAATTATTCACATGCGTTATTTGTGTGGTTGTTGGTAAATAACTTTCTACCTTCTCTGTACGTTTTACGAGGGTCGATGGTCGCGTTTTATATTCTTTAAATCCGGACAAGAAGATTTGATGAATTTTATATATGAATTATATATGAATTTTTTTTATTTATGATGTGGAATCAAATCAATATATCAATCTATTTGAGTCTGATTGCCATTAAATTTTACTTTGTCGAGATGTCAATTGTGATTATTAGAAAAAATTATTTTGGACACGATACGATTGCTCGGACCAATTATTTACCCTACAGCCTCCTTAATTGTGAAAATCAAGTTGTTTGTAAAAAAAAATCTTAGTCTACCACCGTTGAATGTATTGAATAATCAATTGCATAACTACAGTATTTGAAACAAAAAATTACATTATCATTCATTTAGAGGTCTACCCGAAATGATACTATTTTTGAACTACAATAGTTCCTATAATTTTGTCTGTATGCAGCCCGCGTGACTTACTGCATGAAAATTTGGGTTACGTGTTACATTAACTTTGCTTTAACGGAAAGCTATAAACACATAATATTTATAACATACACATATGGGTTGGGCTTTCGTGATTCATGAATGGAAACATCAGAAAAACAAACAATTCCGAATATACCACCCAGTTTCTGCGGTGTTAGCAATAGCCTACCTATGGTTATATTAACATAAATACCTTGAGAATTCCCACACCCTTATGTGTAGTAAATACTTATAGTGAGTAGTAAATATGGATTGTAAGAGGCTGAATAACCTGGGTCAGGATTCAGACAGGGCGCCACTTCGTCTGTCTCCGGACGATGGTCACCAATAATACCTGATGAAATCCGCAACAGTCACCGGGGTAGCTGCGTAGTTTCCCGCGGGATTTCCCCGGCGCGGCATGGGTCGGGGAGACATTCCCGTACCTCCATTATTCAGTGGTGTGTGGTAAAACACGACAAGGATAAAAATACCCGCCAATCCATCAGCCTTCCAGTAAACAAACAGCAGCGCACCCCGGTCAGCGATCGCGGTCCTGGTAGATGTTTGAAAACAGGAATATTTCCCTCTTCTTAATTAATCTGGATTTAATGCACCTTCCAACAAAGAGTGTTGACAAACAATGGAGTTGGTATTAAGGTTGCTATGTTGCTATCTCTGTGCTGCTTCTGTCACCTCGTTTCTTTGGAGTCCTTGGGCTGTCATCGTTTTAGATGATGTAAGTAACGATGAACCGGAAAACTTCTACACGCCGTTCATGAATGACCGACCCCGGGGCACCGTGGACAATAGAATGAGGAGACCCCCACCCACGTTCACACAAAGGAGAACCCCGCAAAGACGAATTCTTCCGAACAGTCAGTACCCGCAAAGGCGAGAAATGGTATCCCCTTCAAATACCATGAAGTACATTTCTCCTTATGTAAGGTAACAGCTTATAGTTACTATTATCTCCTCTAAAAATTGTACAAGCAGTATCTGTTATTGTGGTTTGAACAGTACTGGTTTTTATACACAACATCTTTCATTTTGTGTTTTTAAACAGCTATAATAATTTACATGTAGGTGAAGTATGTTGTTTTTGATGTTTTTAATGTTGGTAGAGTCTTGGATATTTTGCTGTTTTAGTTACCCGGCCATAGCTTTACATGTTACCACCTCCCTCTGTTTTATAGCTCTCCTTACTGTCCCACGGGTCAACAGTACGTGTACACGCCGCCGGCCGTGGACGGGGATGCTGTGTCTTCCATCTGTCCAATGAACAACCCCCCTCACCCGCTTTGTCGATGTCAAACAGGTACTGCATGCTCTCATCGTACTGCTCACATTAAACAGAAAATTATAACACCACGGCCATAAATATAGGGAATTCTTTGTGACCATTTATCTTCTTCTCTCTGCAGGCTGTCGACATAAAAACTTCTTTATTCCGTATGGGACGTCCGTTATGGTGGATAAGTGCGGAAACCGGTGTTACTGCAATAATCTGAAAGGCGAGGTGAGATTGCTATTACCTTAACTGTCATCAAGTCACACCTATCTGTACCGAATTTTTTTGTTTCACCTTTCTATCATGACATCTCAGTGTTGTTCTATCGTCGTTTTTGTAGGTGGAGTGTGAATTCGATAGTTGCTAGATGTATATGGCTGCACTGATAGTATGAGGGTTACATGAACCTCAACGGAAAACTATTCGATTTTACACCATGAAATCTGACAGAATATATCCGTATCTTTTACAAAGAACTATTTAATGCATTCCAAAGATCATGTACCATACATATATTTTCATGCAAATGTATAACACAAATAAAATAAAATATTTAAAAAATAATGTATGTTTTTGTAATTTACTAAGCGAGTTGTGTCTCTTTTTCAAATGATGTTTATGTGTATATAATTATAGGCTTGTCCCTGTACTATGAGTGTTTTATCCTATGAGCAGCTGAGTTTATCATTTTCAACTTTGTCACCTATAAATTAAAACTTATTTGCAGATAACACCTGTTAAATTAAAGACGGTGGGTGCATATCATGCGGTGATTAATATTAATTAAATCCATGTTGAGAGAACAAAGGACATAAAACTGCTGAGTTTGGGGAAGTTTTTTTCAAACTGTCGTCAGAGTACGCAAGTGGTCATCTGGCCATACCTAAATTCACCCACGTTACAAACAGTTGAATCATTTCCTTCGGTAAATATACTCCCCCAGGGTGTAGAAAACATCGATGTATTGCAAGACATTCCTCAAGACCCCGTCACCGAACAAGCCCCTGTAACCATCTCTTTGATTGGACGGTCATGAACATTAAGCCAATGAGACGTGTCCTTTCTCTCGTGTAGAGAGAAGCGTGCATGGCGTTACGTGTGCCGTCAATATTTGATGGATGGTCATAATTTAGAACTCCGACTACACACTGACGTCCAATTAGTTTCGGTCCCACATCAGAAACGTCATCAGTCACTTATATAGACTAACAAGGCCGCAAACAACTGCATATTGTATTTTGATAAGCAAGGACAATGAAGTTGCAAATTACTATTTTGGTTCTGTGTCTATTCTCATTAACTTACGCTTATTCTTACAAAAGGAGGAAAAACTGCGTGAAACGACCTATGCCTTTCCCTCCTACTGTCCACTATTATAGACCGCAGTTTCCTCTCCCCCAGCCGATGCCTTTTCCTCGATGGCCGCAGTGGAATATACCTGCTCCTTCCCCCATGGACCTGACGTTTTTTGAAAACATAGAACAGCCTATTGTTGACCCTGGTCAGAACTTGCCGCTGTTCCCTCAGCCTCAGCCGCCGATAGAGACTAAACCGATCATTCCGGATAATTCCGGACCAGTAATAATTAATCCGGTGGATCCGGTAATTGACGATTCCGGACCGCTCCGCGGGGATCTGGCACCGGGACGAGATATTGGACCACCACCAAAGATCGGCAAACCTTGCAACTCCATGTAAGTAAACAAAATACTAAAAATCCCGAATAGCGTCTACTTTTATTATGACTGATTCATTTTTTGATGTATTATCGATATCATAACATCCATATTTTTTTCCAAGGAGTAACAACTGTGCGATGGGTGAGGTGTGTATGTACGTGGATCAGTCGGTTGGAAACAACTTCCTGTGTCCCTCCGCTTCCGCCATATCGTGTACCTGTCAGCCAGGTAAATATTGTTTTATATAACATAATACTACCGTCCCAAGACTAAGTAGTTCTAATCACAGTAATTAATCCACAATCTAACAGAATTAACAGTGAACCTGATTATTACAATTCCATCTACGCCCCTCCTTTTTTAACCCTGTAACAAGTCTATAAGAACATAGTGCTAACTCTTTGGTGTTAAACAGGGTGCCGCCATGGCGACCTGTTTATTGCCCTCGGTAACACGGTGGCGGTGGATCAGTGTGGAAGCAAGTGCTCTTGTTTGTCTTTGTACGGAACAGTAAGTTTTATTACAGCTTTGTTCCGTTTTCAGTCAGAAAACAGAATTCGATACAGTTGTAGCTTGATTCATGGTCTATTTATTATCTCATATGTTCTCCCTTCATTTCCAGGTCAGCTGTGAGAAGAAAGTTTGCTAGTCCAGATTTCAGCCATTCTACACATGGATCACAAGAAAACCAAAGATCTTTACAATCTTATTCATGTATTTTTGTCCTTGTTTTAAGCATATGTAATAAACCCATCAAAATCATAACTTGTCGTCATTTATGGCCGTCACAAAATTATTCCTGTAAATAATCGGGTAAGAAAATTTGATGTTTTGCGAATGATTCTGTTTGTTACAATATTAAAGGCAATTGATTTAAACACCTGCTGAGTCACTTAAGGGAATAACTCGATATAATGTTAACTGACACTTTATCTCCACTTTCTGCTGTCACATCTTTGTAATAGTTAAATCATTTATGTCGTGTTTAATGATGTTTTCAAAGAATTGCTTTCATAAAGCTTTACACAAGTTAGAAACTTTCTGCAAATGAAAAAAAAAATAAACAAGCTCACATAAACCGTGCTCCCCCATTACTTGGCCATGATACACATAATGAATAGCAAGGTATGCATTAAATACTCAAATAATTTGATAAAGTGCATAACTAACAAAAACTTTCTGCAAATAAGCACATCAATCCCTTTGTCTTTAACAACTAAAAAAAGTTCAAAAGGGCAAAAATTCCCAGGAAAATAATGGAATCAGCCTTTCCAAGCAATATGCACATTTACATTGTGGCCTAAATACCTACAAAAGTTCAAAAGGGCCGAAATTCTCAGAAAAATAATGGAATCAGCATTTCCTGGCAATATACACTTATGCTTTGTGTCTGAAATGCTTACAACGTTACACTAAATTTCAGAAAATTCCCCATAGAATAATGTAATCGGTAATCTGCACATCGAAATAGTGTACTAAATACAGGACTGACGGACTGACTGACTGACGGACCATTCAAAAACATTAAAACCAATATATCCTTCGCAACTTCGTTGCGCGTGCATGGTATAGTTATACAGTTTATTTCTAAAGCATTAAAAAAATAAAATAACTGTAGCATTCAATTAATACCAATACTAGTAAATAACGTGGCGTAATGTAACAATGTTTTCCTCTACACAGATCATTACTCTTGATCTCAGACAAACTTAATTTGGGTCTGGTTTCCAACACAACTGCATCAATTACGGTGTGTTTTAAGCTTTAAAACAAGTGAAAAGCTGTCAATGTGACAGCAAACCGGGTTTTCTTTTATGTAAACTGTATCCATAATCCATGTCAACCCTTATCCAGTGAAATGGAGTACCCTACATGTATATGCAACATTTTGCCAAAAAATGACTAAGTTCAAAAGCTAGTATTTTTTTCATAAATTATCGGAAATCAAAATCCTAGCAATATGCACACCTCTGATATATGTACAATTGATCTGCAAAAGAACAACTTCCTATCTTGAGAACTGTAGGAGGAGTTATCCGTACAATGAGGCTTCCCTATATGCAAAAGTTTGCCAAAAAATGACTAAGTTCAAAAGCTGGTATTTTGTCGATAAATTATCGGAAATCAAAATCCTAGCAATATGCACACCTCTGATATATGTACAATTGATCTGCAAAAGAACAACTTCCTATCTTGAGAACTGTAGGAGCAGTTATCCGTACAATGAGGGTTCCCTATATGCAATATTTTGCCAAAAAATGACTAAGTTCAAAAGCTGGTATTTTGTCGATAAATTATCGGAAATCAAAATCCTAGCAATATGCACACCTCTGATATATGTACAATTGATCTGCAAAAGAACAACTTCCTATCTTGAGAACTGTAGGAGGAGTTATCCGTACAATGAGGGTACCCTATATGCAATATTTTGCCAAAAAATGATTAGTTCAAAAGCTGGTATTTTTTTCGTAAATTATCGGAAATCAAAATCCTAGCAATATGCACACCTCTGATATATGTACCATTGATCTGCAAAAGAACAACTTCCTATCTTGAGAACTGTAGGAGCAGTTATCCGTACAATGAGGGTTCCCTATATGCAATATTTTGCCAAAAAATGACTAAGTTCAAAAGCTGGTATTTTGTCGATAAATTATCGGAAATCAAAATCCTAGCAATATGCACACCTCTGATATATGTACAATTGATCTGCAAAAGAACAACTTCCTATCTTGAGAACTGTAGGAGGAGTTATCCGTACAATGAGGGTACCCTATATGCAATATTTTGCCAAAAAATGACTAAGTTCAAAAGCTGGTATTTTTTTCGTAAATTATCGGAAATCAAAATCCTAGCAATATGCACACCTCTGATATATGTACCATTGATCTGCAAAAGAACAACTTCCTATCTTGAGAACTGTAGGAGGAGTTATCCGTACAATGAGGGTTCCCTATATGCAATATTTTGCCAAAAAATGACTTAGTTCAAAAGCTGGTATTTTGTCGATAAATTATCGGAAAACAAAATCCTAGCAATATGCACACCTCTGATATATGTACAATTGATCTGCAAAAGAACAACTTCCTATCTTGAAAACTGTAGGAGGAGTTATCCGTACAATGAGGGTACCCTTTTGGCAGCCGCCCGCCCGCCATTTTCACCATTTTAATAACCGGATTTTTCCGTTGGAAAACCCGGTTAATAATATTTATCAAAGAAAAATTCCAAATATTTCTGCTTTATAATCGGGAATTTTTTTTAATATTGTCATACAACGCTCTTCTGTCAAAGGAGGTGAATATAGTGTAAAATAGCCACGGCCATCTAGCTCTTTTCAACACATCTAGTTAAAACACCGACAAACAAAAAACCGATTATTATTTCCTCAGTTACTTTTATTTTGAATAACAGTTAGCTATACTCTCATATTCTCTCTACGATCAAAAATCCAACAAACAACATTCACAATACTTATTCTTATCTAACATTGTAATTAAAATTTACAAATAATGAGCAAGTTCACATAGCGTCGCCATTATAAATATGGCGAACCCTGGTGCATGCACGTGCACTCAGTCAATACCGACCAGGTACACCTGGTAACGGCCAGGTAAGATGGAAGTCGTTGTTATCCGTGCACCGAAGAAATACATGTTACCATGACATAATATATAATATAATAATAATATGATATAATACTGTTCCAAAAAGCCACCTACTTAACTTTAAAAATGATATCTAGAATATTATACTACATATTTTACTGTGCAGCAGTTTCCCCAATATCCACAATGAATTATTTTTTTGCTAAAAATAATAAATTTAGTAAAACCGTACTAGCCAAAAACTTGACCGAACCCCAAACCACGTAAATGTCATAATGATGAAAAAGCCGGAGGAAAACCTCAAGCCATTAAATTCTACTGAGGAAATGCTGCATGATTTTGCAAAGTTTGAGTGACAATATGTAGACCTACATGCATTATGACGTAGGCCTAGTGAATAAAATGTATATAGTACATAACAGATGAATAATGTACACAAGAGCCTAGCCCGATCTGGTATTGATAGCGAAATACTCAGTATCCGTGTCATAGCGGGGAGATATCGGCAAAACTAAATGTAAAGTTTGGTCATATTTGTAGAGATTATGCATGTTCTATCACAAAAGGCGCAAGATCATAAAAGATAGATATAAATCTTAAAATGAATATTATAAATCATTTAAAAAGTTCATTTGGGACGTAAATTTTTCTTTTAAAATTCTTAAATAAAAGAAATATATAGATAAAATACATTTATATCAATAGAAAATCAAACAGAACATCGGCAACAAAACAAGCAATGACGACACAAAATGAATTCTCAAAATATTCTGGCAAGTTACCGTTTCTATAAATATCACAGTGCAACATAAATACAGGTGAAAAAAGAAAAAAGGACGGACTCTATATAAATATACACATACTGATAAATAAAATGGCTAATATCACAGCTCTCTCAGTTATTAAAAGTCAAATAAATTAACATTAAGGACTAAGTCTCTCTAAATTGTGCCATAATCTCGCACTCAACTAAGAAACTTCTCGTAAAATGACAATAAATTTCAAAATAACTTTTGTTGAACTCCATGAGATATCCAAAGGCTCGCGATGCAAACAGTCTCTATAATTCGGAACCTTCTAAATTGCTGTCTGACCCTATCTACTAGTATTTGCAAAAGAAAGTCGTCGTACGTTAAATCCGGCATTCTTTTTCGCAGCTGCGGCACATATCAGCTTGAAACTTGGAGACCTATTCAAAAAGAAGAAACATTGTCATCGATATAGAATCTTTTTTTATGTTCATACATTCATGCAGAGAGTTACTACAGAGAATATCATGCAACAGATTAATAAATTTACATGCAACATAAGGTAGAAGAAACTGAAAATGTTTAACGGAATTTTACTGCTAAATACTGAATTAAAACAAAGAAAGGTGAAAAGATTGCCAAACAAGACTGTTTCTTTAATCTCCTGATAATCCTTTACTGGATCAAGGTTCGATAACTCTTGTACCTTGAGTCGTGTCCCCTGTTGACGTTTACGGAGAGTGTTATACCTCGCCCGACAGACGTCACAATCAACGCACTCTTCCATGTCAAAGCGAATAGTTTTTCTGCCAACAAGAATTCGTCAATTTTATTGAAGAACAAACCTCCCTCAAACCCCACAATCGGTATCCAAACAACTCGTTTTTCACCTGAAATCGATCGCCGTCTTGTTCGAAATATTAAATGAAATAACGAGCTTTTTGAATTACCCACCATTTTTTAGTGACAAGCGGATCTGGCAAATTCCCCCTCAATTTTAGTAAAGCCTTGTTTGACAACCCCATTCACCTTGCAATCGTTACTTTGCACATTTCAAATAAAAAAAAAACATTAAAATTAAATAAAATCAAAAACAAATTTTCCATCACCTTAAATATACATATATTACGATTAATTTTGTTAACTATTTTAGTATTATTATGCCCCGGCCGCACGAGTTTTTACAGTCCTTACTTTTCCCCAATTTTATTCCATTATTCCACAACAGTTTCAATGCGTTCCTTGTATCTTCCAAGAAAAGGAAAACATTTTATAAAGAAGCTGTTCAAACATTTTCAGCGAAACATTCTTGATTATTTGAGCATTGCAGCAGCCGAATCATAGAGATGCCCTAACGCTACAAACCTAGGGGTATGGCTATATTGTGTATACGTTATATGGTCACAGTTCTTCCGAAGCCGTGTTGTTTGGTGTATTTTGCTACAAGAATATCTGCATATCTCCTCTCTTCTTCAGTTAACAATGGCGGATTTCCACTGTTGGAAGAGAATAATCGTCATCCCGAATATATATAGAGGAATTCAGCTAGGAACTACTTTCTTGGTTATATGAGGGAGGAATAGGGCCTTAGAAACCATTTAGGTTTATACAACGAAATCAATACTTTGTTTTATCATTTTAAACCAGCATCGATATATTGTCCGTAATTACGGATTTTAATTTACTTTTTTGATTAAAATCAAATGAATTGCATTTACTTTTGCAAGTTTTCAATGTTAGATTAAATGGTTTCGGGAGGTCCTCAGAGATATGCAGTTCAATATTCGCGCATTTAACACAGAATTGCTAGCGAACCTCAAGTTCATAGTTTGAAGTCGGGACTTATTTCTTTACCAAGATTTTAAAAATACCCAAAACAAAACACCGTTTATAGAATTTTGCATAAGTGCACTAAAATTCACGTGAAGAAAACGAAAATAAAAATATTCAAATAAAATCATGGTTAAAACGAACAAAATGTATGAGAGCGTGATTAGTCCACATTCTGTGTCAATGCGATTAAATGATGAACGGCACAGCAGCGTCAGCACATGCAGATTAGTAGAAAACCCAAGTACATGACTTATATGTAGAAAGTTACGAAAGTGAAAACAACCCTTTCTTGACCACCGCCTTAATAATGATACATCTGTATTTCTGCATCGTCGAGGAAATGGTTTGGTCAAGAAAGCGTCGTTTGAAATGAATAATTATGGGTTGACTATCAAGGGAGTGAAGATATATTCCAAAAATAAATGAACTATATAATGGTGAACTAGAGTAACCAATTTTCACCTTGTATTTACTAGTATCATCTGAAATTATCAACATGCGTATGTAAAGTATTCCATTAAATGAGGGATGATTGAAAATGATAGCATCACAATAAAAATTCAAACATTAACCAAAATTTGCCGCTAAAATGTTTACATTTTAATCACTAAACCTTTATCCCAAATAATTTGACTGTTAATAAACAAATACCATTTTCAGTACCTAATTCTATAAAACAGTTTTATTTACTACTATTTCCCCCTAAACATACCGAAGAACGAAAACAAGGTCGGACAAATACTTACAAAGGCTGGTGCTGGTATCGTACAGGGGTCACGGGGCGGACGGGAGATAACTCGTCCTCGTACATATCCCGGGGCGCGCGGAGGGAGCTGGTTCGTTTAAGTCCCGGGGAGGAGTAAATGGGTTTGGTGGGGGTTGAACACGTATTGCTGCCGTCATATGGTTTGTACGTGTATGGGGGTACGTGCACGGATCCAATCTCTTTCGTGGGCGTCCTAGCCGGACTACGAGAGGGTGACGTGGACTGAGAATTAAACGACCGCCGGTGAGCGCTGTTGATTCCTTCCTTAATACTAAGGTTGGTTTCGCTTTTAGCATTTTTGAGAATGCTTCTGATGTTAGGATTATTCCTTGACGGTGAGGAGGAGGAGGAGCCGTACGCCGACCGTGTAGGTCCGTAGCTGGAGGACCGGAAGGGCGGCCCGTAGTCGTCCGTGTTGTAGTAGCGGTTACAGCTCTCCTGTTGTACGGCGTACTCCAAAGCCTTGATGAACGTCTTGTCGCCACTGGGACTGCGGGTATCGTACCGACTGGCCCTTTGGTACTCCTCCTTGTATCGGTTATCAATGGGCGACTCCACGATGCACTCTATTGTTTCTTTGGTGTTTTCATAGCGCGTGTTTCTGGGAGATATCACGTAATTTCGTTGAGGTCGAACTGCATCATTGGAATTCATTAAGTAAGGACTATACACTAACTGTCTCTTTGTTGATTTTTCGTCCTGTAGATCAGCCAATTCACGATCTCTTCCTTTCGGACTCTTGCTGCGAATGGGACTGTTCGCTCTTAAATTCTCCTTCCTCGGAGTTCGTCGGCCGTAGTTCTCCTGCTCGTCTTTGTCCTCGTCATATCTTCCAGGTGGTCGCTTAGTGAGGTATCGTTGAACTTCTAAATCATCCACTGAATCATCGTCTGCGTCACCGAGAGATGAATTGAAGGCTGTTTTATAAGAGGGCGTTCTTCTGTGTGGATAGATTTCGTGGCGTGCAGAGTTTGGCGGCGACATCTCGTCGTATCCACTCTCGCGTCCGACAGAGACCGGGGTAGATCGTCCGGAAGTGAAGGAACTCGGGTTATGCGGGGTAGATGAGAATGAATCGTCATACATACGCCGGGAGCTGCCGAGAGATTCCGAACGGGACCGGTATGTCGGTGTTGATGTCATCTTGACGTCAGTCGGGATTTCTCGTCGTCTTGGCGTCACAAAGGAATCTTTGGGGAAGCCATTTGGTTGACTTTTGATGGTGTAACCATTTAATGGTTCTTCAAAGTCTTCGTCATCATCATCATCGTCGTAAAGACCGTTTTCCATATATTTCCCGATTATCCCACTCACTTTCGATATATGACCCTGCTTCTGGAATTTGGACAGTTCATAAAACAGTTGTTTTCTCTCCCGTCTGGCGTCGTCCAGGATGCTCTTCAGATCACCAATGATACTCTGCTGCTTGCCGGTCAATTTCTTCTCTCTAGCCAGATCCTAAAAAAAGAAATGTTTAATTATTACATTAACATTCTACACTGTTTAATTATTACATTAATAATCTACACTATTGAATTATTACATTAATATTCTACACTGTTGAATTATTACATTAATATTCTACACTGTTGAATTATTACATTAATATTCTACACTGTTGAATTATTACATTAATATTCTACACTGTTGCTTACCACTAACAAGTCCAGACACATGTACAGATTCATACGTAATGAACTAGTTGTACTTACCTCTTTGAGTTCGTCATTTTCCCTCTGCGTATTTGCCAGGACGTTCTTGAAGTTGTCTCTTTCCTCCGTGAGGGACTGTAGCGTGGGTATGTCCTTCTTACTGCTGCCCGCCAGTAGATTCCTAGTCTGCTCCAGTTCGGTCTCCAAGTCATCGATGCTTGTCTTGGAGGCCTGCAGCTGTTTCTCCGTCTCACGTAGCCGCGCCTCTGTGCTCTCGTTCCTTGTTTTCTCTTTCTCTAACTGCGTTCTAATCTCCATATTTTCTGCCTGAGACCTCGCGAGATGAGCTCTGCAGTCGTTCAGAACATCGTTAGTTTTCTCCATTTTCTCGGTCATTTCAACGTTCGAGTTCTTTAACTTTGCCTGCAGTATGTCATTTTCAGTGATGGCGGTGGCAAGAGCTTGTTTCAGTTCTATCAAATCTTGGTCAGATATACGTGTTTTATTTGTCAGCTTTTTCCATTTTTCTATTTTCTTGGGATCGTATCCAAGATTATCTGCGGTGTCAATCCCCCATATTTCTTCCGACACTTTCCTTATTGGACTAGAATACCCAAGGTTAATAGGTCGTCCTCTTCGTGTCGGGGCAAAGGTCAGATTCCCATCCGGGGCGTCAGAGATTGACAAATCCTGTAAACTTCTTGATGTGTATGAGTCCGGCGTGAGATTTTCAGGGGAGGCACAGGAGTAAAGCCTCGTTTCAGACTTCGATCTCACAGGACTGGTGTCGTCTGCTCGCTGCCTGAACATCCTGCCTCGCGAGAAGTCTGGTGACCTGGACGATCTCCGAGGCGACCTCACCGGAGAAACGCGCGGGGATCTCGACTCCGGGCTCTTAGAAATCTTCTCCTGCACTTGTTCTGATAGTTCCTTTGTGAGTCTATCAATGTCTTCCAACTCCGTATCGTCTGATAAATTTGACTTTTCTAAAACATCCATTTTTAGTTTCAGAAGTTCGAGTTCTCGGTTGAGGACTCTCACCAGGCGTCTGTTTGGATCGATTTCCCTGCTGTGTCGCCCTGGTGACGTCACGTCTTTCCCTTGGTTCTGATCTGCTGGGGATTTGGACCTGGGAGATTTCGGAGATTGGTCCCCTTTAGCTGATCCCCTTTCAAGACTAGATCGAGGGGACCTTTCAAGACTCGACCTTGGGGACCGTTCTAAACTCGACCTTGGCGATCGTTCCTGGGTGAAATCGACAGACCTGGAGAGCCTTTCCCTGTTGATTGATCTTTCCGGACTCGTTCTCTCTAGACTGGGCGACTTGGATCGGCTAGATGATCTGTCTTTTAGGATTGACTTTGGGAAAGTCTCCTCGTCTAATCCTGACCCAGGGGTCAATGAACGAACCCTGTATCCTGACCGTTCGGGGGATCTCCTTTCCCCTCTCCTGTCTCTTCCTATCTCTAAATCCTTCTGTATCTTTTCTTTAAGCGGTTCTACGATGTCCACTCTAGGAAACTTTCGTTGCTCTCCATCACTTTCGCTACTCGTTGCCCCCTTTGCATCCCTATACGGTTTTGATGAATCCAACAAGTTATGACTTGTCTCAAATCTATCACCCACAACTTCCAGTATTCCACGTTTATTGGTAGACATAGATGGTACATGAGAGCTGCTACCTGGCTTTGAAACAGGCGTAGCCTTTGGTGCAAATGTAACCTTGGCTTCTGACTCTGGTGCTCGCGCTTTGTTTTTCTGGCTCCCTGGATCAACTGTTGGAGCAATATCATCCACAGCATTCAGATCCAGCAGGTGATGGAGACCCTGAGAATGGCCTGGCGGCCTGTTTGTTTCCTGGTCATGAAAATTTGCCTCGTGTCTGGCTTGTCTCAGGGCCTGGATAAAGAACTGCATTTCAGGGCTGTCGTTCCCCTGTCCAGGCATGATAAAGATTGGCATGCCCCGCCCTATCCCTGGGTAGTAGTAAGGGGGCGCTGTACCGAAGGTCCCCTGATACCCTGCTTCTGTGTTGATATCCTCCAGCTCCTCCTGAGACTTTGAATCTCCCTCCTTCATGCTCGACTTGTCCAAATCACTTGAAGTAATAGAAAAATTGTCACCCTCTGGCTGATGTTCAAGAGATTTGCGAGCTTCTTCCATTTTTTGCCATTCTTGTTTTCGGTTTTCAAACTTTTGTTTGGCTTCCGCCATAATAGAGTCAGTAGTCCTGGGTCGCTTCACTGTCCGAGACACGATCGGCAGTGGTTCTCTGACATTGGTCTCTGTCCTAAATGGTTCCCTACGTACTTCTTTTAAAACTGTTTCATCTATGTTAATCTGTAGGACATCGTCCTTATCACCGCTTTCTGAAGGTTTAGTTTCCTTTCTGTTTTCTTTCTGGGCGGTGTCCTCCGTGTCACTTTCACTTGTTTGGATTTTCGCTGTCGGCAGCCTGTCTTTCTTGTCACTAAGCAATGATGCGGACCCTGATAACACACTCAGACTTTCATCATCGTCAGCTTCATTACCCTCCAAATGTTCTGATACTTGCTCTGAGATAGTTTTGATAATCAGATTCTCGCCTTCTGGGGTAACATCCGGGTCCCCGGACCTCACGGATCCATTAGAGGAAGAGAACCAATCAGAATTGTCGTCTGCTGCGTCAGCTGATGTTGTTCTTCTTCTCTCAGGATAACCAGTCACGGCTCCTTTGATGTCTTCTGTGGAGAGCTAAACAAAATAAGAGAAGAACTAATATTATTATACTTTCATGTTAAATACTGAAATCTGATTGGTTTAAATGAAGTTTATAATCCGTTCTATTACCCTCAGTGATAGCAACACACTTGACAACTGGTAACACAACTAATTGTTACATGCACATACATTATGCACGTACGGTTCACCGTAGAATTCACGTCACTCCTACAAGTTTCTTTGACATCAAGACATTCAATATAATAAAAAAATAGTGCCTGTTTGGGAGGGTAGCAGTCGAAATTGACACCCCTCGAAAAGGAATGTCACCCTCCGCTTTGCGTTGGTTGACAATGGTTTTCTCGGGCTGTCAATTTCAACTGTTACCCTCCCAAACAGGCACTATCTATAAATAACAAACTGCTACAATATTTACAGCTAAGGTGGAAAGGTGAATCTTTGTTCAGGCATTAGTTACCTTTCCTTTATCTTCTGAGCTGACCTCAGGTTGGTACAGGGAGTTGGTTGTAACCTGCAACAAAAATCTCATTCATCACCATGGTAACTCAGAGAGAGGCGAAAACTGATAGAAGAAATAAGTTGTACTGACAGATTCCAGAATAGTTATGACAGTCTAAGAATAAAATCAGAAAAAGATACATTCCTGATGAATCAGGCATAAGGTAAAGAGATATACTTGGTATTTGTTGAATACATCAATAAAATTAAACTAAATCCCAAACACATGCTGATTATTTGTTTAAACTATCACTAAAATCGCACGGTTATGAGATTGAAAATCAAGAAGACATTTATATGCATTAACAAAGGACACTTTCCACCTCGTTATACAGAATGATTACATCCGACACTGCGTAATGAGAGAGAAAGCTCATGCAATATGTTATATATATAGATGTAATAGGTAAGTAATGTTACAGACACTTGGTTTTACTTACACCGCTGTCAAGATATCACTGTACGACAATAAAAACACCATCAAATAAAACCTTCATCTTGTTAAGCCTTCAATTTTATAGCCAAGTTTATTTCTGTGTGACTGCTCTTTTGAAGAATAAAACTATTAAATGGTCTTAATTTCTTTTTTTAAGTCTAATGAATCCTACCTTTCTTTTCAGCAGAGAAATGTAGATCATCAACGTGTGCTCATCTATGATGCTTTCAATGACATCTGCTGGGCTAAAGAGAGGCAAGATAAAAACATCAGTTATAAAAGGCACAGCTAAAAAATTAAAAAGCCAGCATTCTCTAAACAAGTTAAGACAGATTTCCAATCTCTTGGTAGAGGCTTATCCATTCAGTCTTACTCTTAAATACATCAGCCAACTCTTCAATTTCTTCCTTGACTAAAGTACTGATATTTCATGTTAAGTTTGGAAAACCACTTTTTTATGCCGTCGTTAAGTTCGCCCCATGATGGTCTATAAATTGTACGGTGTCTCACGGGTTACGTTCACGATTTGATCTGTGCATTGAAGGGTTCTCATACAAAATATAAGTAAAGACACCATTCAGGTAGCACAAAAAGATAGATTAAAGAATAAATAACTGTGGAAGATAAAAAGTGGCCAGACATCTTTCATAAAGGTATTGACTATTCAGCATGTACGTTTAAACAGGGTAGCACAACCCGGCCGGTTTTGTCCAATGATCAAAAACCATTCAAGGATAAAAACAGGCTGATGATATAATCTCTCTTTGCAACAATAGTACATTACAACTTAATGATTTGCCAATTATTCCCAATGAAATAAAAATCTCTAGACACTGGGTCAACAGAGTCATGCAAAAAAAAAAAAAAAATCCACAAAAATACAAAAGCCACTACAGGTATGCCATGTTCTTTGTCAATCAAAACAATTTGTGGTAAACAAATAATCAATTACCCCTCCATGTTAAGATTAGTAATCATAATAATCTTAGTCTGAACCTTTCATTTAAACAATTCTGTTTACATTACAAGTTTAGCATCAGAATATTACCACTATCTACACGTGGAATCAGTGAGCAGTGCTCACTATAGCTCCTGTAGAGTAATCCAGATTTCCAATGGTTCTGAACAAAGCATTCCATTGGAATTGCCAAAATGTCCAACATTTCTTCCCTGTTTATTTAAATATTGAGCTGTCACTTTGTCCTGGCTTCAATGACATTACACACGGAGACATAAATCACTGTACAATTACTGGCCAATCTCGGCTCAGCTCGGTAATTCCATGTCTGATCACAAACTGCACACCTGGGGATAATGACAACTGAGCAAATAGGAAACACAGCAATGCATCAATAGGAGGCATGTCTTCTTGTTTACCTGTGGTTTACACCTGGGCGGTACTGGCAGTGGGCTTCCTCCACAATAGCTTACCTGACGAAGCCAAGGCCGATGCCTAGCCTTACCTGGGCAGAATCAGCAGTGAGTACCTGTAGGATAGCATACCTGGATAATGACTTACCTGATGATGTGGTGGGGGATTCCTAGCCTTACCTGGGCACTATAAGAAATGAGCACCTGGATGATGACTTAAGTGACTTACCTGATGATGTAGTGGAGGATAATCAGCCTTACCTGGGCTATATTAGAGGTAAATACCTGAAGAATAGCATACCTTGCCACTGACTTACCTGATGTTGTGGCAGATTCCTAGCTTTACCTGACCACTATAAGCAATGAATACCTGGACGATGACTTCATTGACTTACCTGACGATGTCGTGGCGGATTCCTAGCTGTGTCTCCAACTGCTGCAGCAGACCACTTAGTTCCTTCTCCTTACTGCCCACCTGACAAAGGTAAATGTTGATCAATTATCTCAGGTGTACACCAATCAATACCTGTCATTATCTGTCTATAGACGCCGGGTCAGATGTCTGGGGAGACTCTGGTGTAAATATACACAGGGTATTCTACAGGAATAATGTGTATTTAATTTTATCATAAATTCTTTTCTCCATGAATGTGTGATCAATGCATTCAGATTTATTGTGCAAATTCAAATATTAACAATAAGGTCAGACCTATACACAAGTACTCTATATCACCCTAGGTTGACAAAACAATATATGATTTGACATGATATATGTAAAATGTCTTTTTAATTCTTTTTTATCTGAGTCTTATCTATAATTTTTTCTTGTCAGAATAAGGACATATTGGTACCAACTTGTAAAGCTTTGATGAATCATGCAGCTATTAGGATGTGATTAGAAGAAGAAGAAAAGGGAGGAAATCAAATTAGCTGGGGATCTGCACAGATCTCAAGAATGGCCATTCTGACTTCCATATCCGTGAGCTACATACAACAGCCATCCAAGACAAACAGATGGGCTTCAGTGGATCATTTTAAGACTACTCTGTACAAAATGTGCATATCTAGGCATGACCAATGTTTGATAAAGACTACAACACAGGCGTACTGTACATTTCTATGTCTCGTGATCTATAATTGGAATGTTTATTCAGGAGATATCGATCTTTAGAATATTTCGAGCATGCATCATGACATTTCTAACGACAAAATTTGGCAACACAAGTCGAGGAAGTAACGCTATGTTTTAGTTATTTCACTTCTTATCAACAGCATTGCATCTCTTGGTCCTCAAAGCACCCCTATGCAGTTTGAAGAAGGCTACTACATTAGTAATGGTCCTTAAATGAGACAAAACCTAAGGTCCAAAGTCACAGTCAATGAAATATAAAGAACCCTCACTGCTAATTATAAGACATAGGTCAAAATAAGTAGTCCCTTACTTGGAATGGAGATGGTTTCATCTGAATGAAACACAATCTACTGGTTATGGTTCTGTTTTATCTGTCAGAGTAAGTTCCCAATGACTCATACTGTGTATTAGTTTGTATGAAAAATTGTTTCATTCACTTCACATATTAATTTTTCTTTCTTTTATCAACACTATTCTTTAGAAATGTATGTTCTTATCAAACTAATGAATAAATCATAATATATTCTTTTCAAATAATTTTCAAGGTATGGCTGCTCCCTACTTTTAAATATTTTTTTTTTTTGCATTGAGACCAGGCTAAGACTTCATTAACCCTGAGACCAGGCTAAGACTTCATTAACCCTGGGACCAGACTAAGACTTCATTAACCCTGAGACCGGACTAAAACTTCATTAACCCTGGGACCAGACTAAGACTTCATTAACCCTGGGACCAGACTAAGACTTCATTAACCCTGAGACCGGACTAAAACTTCATTAACCCTGGGACCAGGCTAAGACTTCGTTAACTCTGAGACCAGGCTAAGACTTCATTAACCCTGAGACCAGGCTAAGACTTCATTAACCCTGAGACCAGGCTAAGACTTCATTAACCCTGGGACCAGGCTAAGACTTCATTAACCCTGAGACCAGGCTAAGACTTCATTAACCCTGAGACCGGACTAAAACTTCATTAACCCCTCGGGTCTGGGACCAGGCTAAGACTTCATTAACCCTGGAACTAGGCCAAGACTTCATTAACTCTGACAAACTATTAATGAATGGCTGGTTATATCAAATGATAAGATAAAATTGAGACCAGTCTAAGACTTCACTCATTCTGAGACCAGGCTAAGACTTCATTAATTTTGACAAACTATGAATGAATAGCTGGTTATATCAAATGATGGGATAAAATTGAGACCAGTCTAAGACTTCACGCACACTCTGAGACCAGGCTAAGACTTTATTAACTCTGAGACCAGGCTAAGACTTCATTAATTCTGACAAACTATCAATGAATGGCTGGTTATATCAAGTGATGGGATAAAATTGAGACCAGTCTAAGACTTCACGCACACTCTGAGACCAGGCTAAGACTTTATTAACTCTGAGACCAGGCTAAGACTTGATTCATTCTGACAAACTATCAATGAATGGCTGGTTATATCAAGTGATGGGATAAAGTACAGATTATGGACACACATCATTACTTCCTTATGGCTCATGTCACAATAAATAAATCAATGCGGCAAGATGAAGCATCCCCTATAAATATGTCCTTTTCATTAGAGTTTAGGACTAAAGAAAATTGGATCCACTTTTAATCCTGCAGAACGAGTTCAATATTCAAACAGTCCCCATCAATATACAGGCTATGAACAGCAAACAAAATATTTAACATTGAAATATTGATCAAATGTGCAAACATGTAGATAATGTGTAAACACTTAATAGAAGAGCTTAGGGGAATGGGTAAACATGGGTCCCTGCCATCACAGGGATAAGTTCACGTACGTTCTAGATCCTTACCCAATAAATTAATAAATTATATCTACATATCTCAACAAATATCAAAACTTTTTATGGGTTCTTCTTGGTGGGTTGAAATTTAAAGGTGAAAAAAAAAATTGCAAAGGTTTTTGAAACTAGAATAATGATAGTTTGCTGACATTGGGTTTTGTGTGTTTGGTTGAATAACAAGAGAGAATCTTACCTGAATATCGCTGCTTCTATCAGCAAATTTCTGTAAAAGTTTGATGAACCAATCCCCAGAGTAACATAGACTGAAATTCAATGAAAAAAATGAGACAAAGTTAAACAGCCAGTTATAAAATAGAATGGCGATATGTCAGTGTGTGTTAAGCCATTCTAAAAGGGAAAAGGCAAACACTGATTGCAGTCAAGTATATACTAGCTAATCTAAGTCTTTAACTTAAATACGAGATAACTTTGATCAAGAACAATTTATTCAGGCTGAAGCATAGGAATCGGGGGTGCTTAAGTAAAAATATTGATTTTTCATGTTGCCTTATACATTTTTGCTAAACTAACAACACTTTTTATGCAAACTTAAAAAGAAAATTAATTCTTGATAATTTGAACCGCCATATTATCATTTCCTTTAATTTGGAGTTTTTTAACGAGGCATTTAATTGGGACATTTCCAATCTCGATAATTTGTTTGCTCTGCTGCAAGAAGCACGAAGATCTTTTTTTTTCCTCCAATACCACTCTTACAATGAAGAGCTACCAACTTAAATCAAGCTATCAATATCACATAAATATTGTACTAGTCAGCCGTCAGTATTGCTTGTACAACTCAAATAACCCCAATAACATTGACACATGAATTAATTAAAAAGTCTGTTTAAACCTGAAGATTATATGATTGCAAAGGTTTTAACACCCTCACTAATCCTTCCCGAATTTAACCCAGTTACATCAGATTTATACACTATACTGGTGAACACACACCGGTGTACGAATGCTGCTAGTACAAAAGAATTTACAAGACTTGACAGTCAATCACTTCTGTAAATGACAGAAATCCAACATACCTCTCATACTAATTGAAGAACCTTACAAACTATATTTCAGCTGTACTATTACCAGTTAATCCTTCTGAGAATTATATTTCTTACTCGAAAGGCCCCAAGTTAATGTAGATAAACGAGCCAGGTATATACAATTACAATGTCATTTACACTCCAGAATTGTAATTAAATTCTATTAAAAGCTGTAATTTTGTTCTTCAATTTCAGAAGGGGTGGTTTAATACAGGAGACTTTAAAGATTAAGGATCTGCATTTGATAAATAGATTCAAAAGCTCTCTTATTTGTATCTTTTCATTGACAGATATTCCAATTACTGTGGTTTCACCAATTTTCGTGGATTTTGTTTTTAAGTTGATCCATGAAATTAAATGTTCATTGAAATGCAATTTCTATTAACATTTTGTATTGATAGTGTCATTGACCATGAATTTACGTATCCTTGAAACTGTGATTTTCACTTTATCCACGAAAATTGATACCATTGAATATTAATGAAACCACAGTTCTTTTGAATGAACGATTTGTCAGACTTTCTAAAATGATATTCCACAGAATAAGGCCATTCCAAGTTTTTTCTGTTTAGCGTCCGCGGACGGATTGGTTTTGAGATGTAAAAACTTTAAAAAGAAACCAATTGTTGTTCATAAAATAAGATCGCTTTTTCATATGTCGGGCTCAGGATTGCATTTTAAAATCCGGATCAGAAATCAAATATAACAACATTCAAAATGGAAATCATATAGTAGGTATTTGTTATTTTTGTATTTTTGTTACAAAATGAAGAAAAAACTTCAAAATATATAACAAATTTTATTTTGTTGAACTTTTAAAGTTGTGTTTTTTTTCTAAGGTTTGTGTTTTTTTTCCTGATAGAAAGATAGGTTTTTGAGTTTTGGGTGGAGGCTAAACAAAGAAAAAACTTGCAATGGCCTAACATACGTC
The DNA here is from genome assembly GCF_963853765.1 of Magallana gigas. NCBI lineage: Eukaryota > Metazoa > Mollusca > Bivalvia > Ostreida > Ostreidae > Magallana > Magallana gigas. The sequence continues at coordinate 52,881,840 of NC_088859.1, read as the reverse complement.
TTCCTCATTTCATTTAGTAATTTGAAAATTTAGCATTGTCAAGGTTAAAATATGGAGAAGAAATGTATGTTTTCCTTTGCACCTTTGTTCATTGAGTTCAATAACCACTGGAAAAAGCACTTCTTGATCATTAAAAGTAATTCACCATAGGTGCGGAATTTCAACTAATGACTGTAAAAACAATTTTAAAAGTTTTGAAATAAACAATAAAATAAGCTGAACTGCTTTCAATTGGTTTCAAACCATCATAAGTTAGTTTTAATATCTGACTTTCACTGTGTGGTTGGCTTTGAGGGAGACATAACCCATTAGACTCCATTTGACCAACAATTAGAATCCATGGTCCCTCCACTCATACATACGGAGAGCCCAGGAGACGTGGAATACCATATTTTACTGAGGACCATTAAATGCTTACATTTGGAAATAGAGAGGTCCTTTACTGGATAAAAGTGTTGAAGTACTAGTGAAGTGTGAATAATAGCCAAACATTAAAGAAGGGGCTCTGATCTGTAATGGAAATATTTACATCTAATACCTTTAAACCGAAAAAGCCAGAGTATTGTATGTAAAACAGTTAAATATTTAAATAAAGCTTCTCTGAACTATCCATGGACAGGTACCTCTAAGCCCAATGATTCAATTTTGAAAAGAATGCGGTAAATTTTCAGTGAAGCCATTTTGATAGACTTGTTCTATTAGCTAGATCTTCATCAGTTGCCATCAAAAACATGTCTGAACACATCAATATTCATGAAATCAGCCATTCATACTGAACCAAACTATTCAATTTTTACATAAAATGAGTTCTTCTGACATTCAATTTCTGTGTGCACAAGGCATTGCATATGGAATTAATGATATCTCAATAAAATACTCTACCATTATGTTAGAAATTCTAAAATGGCAAAAGATTATAATGAAACCATACAAATTCTATGGAGAACTTTAAATGAATGCATTATAGATCCCTCTCTTATATCATACATTTTGTTGCTGTAAATGCTTTGGATTGAAGCTCATTGGAATTTGTCTCAAAATTCAGATTGTTGACATTTTAGCGGGTACGTAGAACAACTGCACACTCATAAAACCGAATAAGTGGAAACCAATATGGAGACTTACTTGCAGCATGCAAATAACAACCTAGTTCAAGAAACAGAATCTTACAAAACTTCCAGGACATGTCAAATATGTCCAAGAAACCTCCTGTTATGATCTTGTCATCTGATTTGTATATCACATGGTATCCCTATACATACAGTAAAATAGGCTACTACCATTCAATGCAAACGCTGCAATATTTAAACTCAGTTTAGACTTACTTGGAAGTAAATGTGTTGTGGGAGTCAAGCTCCGTTTATAATTAATTGTCAGCGTATGTCTGTGGGTCAACTCAGTTTACACTTGCTTAAGAGAGTTACTTGTAATCTCTGTTTACAATAAACTTACTTGTGAGCGAGTGTGTTGCGCGAGTCAAACTCGGTGTTGAGTTCCTTCTGACACCACTCCAACAGGTGCTTCTTGGCAACGCCCACACTTCTCTCCTGGGGGGGTTGTTCTAAAATAGAAAAAGGTCAGAGAATTAGTCCCCTTTATCGACAGTACCCTAAAAAGTTATAAAAGAATCAGTCGCTAGGTTGGGTTCCCCCCATTGACAGTTCCCTAAATGGTCAGAAAATCGGTCGGCTAGGTTAATGTTTTCCCCCATCGACAGTACCCTAAAAACTCATACAATCAGTCAGCTAAGTCAGGGTTCCCTTTATCCAGAGGATCCAATAAAAAGTCATAGAATTGGTCCGCTAGGTCAGGGTTCCCTCCATCCACAGGACCCAATAAAAAGTTAGAGAATTTGTCTGCTAGGTCAGGGTTCCCTCCATCGACAGTACCCTCAGGCCGTGCCAAACCTCCGCTACACGTAATAACGGAGTTCCTTGGCATGATTGATTGTTGACAATGAATGCACCCCCGGCACAAGTCTCCCAGTGTGGAATTAAGCCTCAGCACACCGCTTTGTCCCCCATACAATCAGAGCCTTATCTCCCCATCTTATCCTTATTTATACCGCTATCAAAGAATGTAATCATTTCAGGATCGTAGTAGCTTTTGCCTGAATATGGTGGTAAACAAATCCCCTATGGAGGTCAATTTAGGATAATGCATGAATGACCAACACAAAATCAATCAAAATTCCTTCATAAGCAGTTACAGATGAGTTTGTTTTGGTCCAAATTGTTACAAGTGACAGCTTCTTTTACCTACCTTTAGCAAGGAAATGGTTATTCCAAAGAACTTTGATTGAAATCTAATGTACACTGCACTCTGGCACCAATTAAAATATTTCGTTTATAATAAGCTTAATGTAAACATAATATGAACTTCGTAAACTTGCCCTGATTTTAACCTATCCCATTAATGGAAGAGGGTAGCGCAGTCTGTCTAGATTATTACCTTGGTTCAAGTGAAAAAAAAACTACCAAAAGTCACCACCGATAAATTGGCAAACAAAGCGGCACCTATTTAAGCCCTGCAGTGTCAATATTTTAACAATAACAAGAGATCTAAGGCTGGGTCCAGTCTTTCATTAAAGTTTGATCTTTCACTCTGACAGGTTCTTATAATGGAGATTGCCTTCAAGTACTCTGATTCCATTGGTATGTTGACATTTTCGTCCAGAACGTAAGTCTCCAATAAATCCACCCCAGGCCTGACCAATAACTTTAACTCACTTAGACACGGGGGTACATATTTATATTACCAGAAAAAATAACTATTTTCCACCCTTGGGGTAAAAAGCAAAATCCTTTTGAAATATTGTTTGTATTCAAGTCCTCTCATAAAAGATAGAAAAATATTGAAGTTATTTATCTTCTGATGTCCGTTATTTTTGTTATCTGGAACAATATTGTGACACCGTTTTACAGAGGGGTGTAGTTACGACAGTTTAGAGCCCTACATGGATCAACGTTCGCACGGATATGAACTTCAATGCTCAGAAATAAACGGAGCACAATAAAAATAAATTCTTCTAATAAACATAATTAAGTTGTGCATTTTTGGTTCTCTTTATAAAAATGTAAATAATTGAACTCTTTGTTCTGACTGAACTCTTTGATATATAATAAAGCCCTACCTTTGCCCAATATCCTGGTTTACTTATTAAATCTCATCAAAATACAATCCGACAGTCACGTATTTATCACCATCTATTAACATGTTAAAGGGCTGCGTTACTCTCGATATCACTCCTGGACTTATTATTGGGTATATTAGCATCTAAATAACACTACACCCATAAAATTATCATACGATGAATGCGACCGTTTCTTGTCCGTTTCTTGGTTCTGCGTGTATGACTAGTGAATGACCCTACTAACAGTGTAAATCTCTCAGACACTCCAGGCCCATTGAGGTCTGTTTGTTCTCAGATAGGAAGGTGCTTACCAATGTTGTGTATTCCGTAATTCAGAATGGTCAGCCATAAAATATCCAGAATGGACTTAATGTCTCCATCAAGTATATCTGTAAAACAAAAAAGACAAACAGGGGATGAGAGAGTTTGGTTAACACTAAATAAACAGTCTATCAAAAATCTCTAAATACAAACCCCCGAAAGCAGCAGGTAAGGTTAAACCCTTGTACTGAATTTAGGGGTCTATAAATTAATAATGTAATTCTTATGTAGTCTTATTTCCAACCAATTACCATCCTAAGAATCTAAATTAAAAAAAAAACCCACAAAAATTGTCAATATGTTCATGTACTACCTTAAAATACAGCGACCGTCAGCCTATTTCAGAACTACAGCAAATGTCTGGGTGGATATCCCATACATAAGGGAGAATGCTCAGATACACAACCTTAATCTGTAAACTGTCAATTTACCCACAAAACAGAAGATACAAAGCACACAGCATTGAATGACATCTACTTATGTTTTCAAATCTTCCGGGTGAGTTTTGTGTCACAACGCCTTTGCTAAATTTGTACCAGACAGCGCGTCAACAGATCTCAAACTGATCTCAAAATGTCTAACTAAATGTCAGTATTTTATACATTATTATAGAGGCTCCATTGATTCTCTGTGTCTGATAAATTCTGTCAACCAGACACCAGGCAAAACTACTAGTGCATGTACCTGTTATATTGAGCAATGAATTCGACACCTGCTGACTACTTTGCAGTATCAGCAGAATCTATTATAGCTTTCATTAATCATTTAAAGTGTCAATGATTCCTTTGTAATCATTTGGAGTAAAGGTATTCATGTCCAGTGTAATCGAAGATTTCACTTGTATATTCTTTAAACTACATGTACCCAAAAGTGGAATTGAAAATTACAAAAAATCAAAGCATGTACAAATTAATTCTGATTATCAAGGAATTTATAAATAATTCATAGAATGGATCAGAGTGCTAATAACTAAATTAAATTGACTAGCCCCATTCCACCAAAGCCACGAAACATTTTTACCCAGGAATTAAAGCCACATAATACTGTTTACTTAAGAAGGTAAAAACTTACATTAGAAACTAATAGAGTAAATCCCGAAGAATTAATGGCCTATTCAGTAAGCTTGCACTGTTATTACATCCAATTCACAGAAATAAAAGTAAAAGAATCATAAAACTTCCTCTGCAGCAAGTACCTGCACGTATTTCCCACTGTGTTGGGTCGGCACGTAACCTTGTCAATGGGCGCGGGGAACCCCTTACGCTTGAGTGTCCGCCAGAGATGATCCAGGCATATTTACCAGGTTTATATTAAATTTAAAGACCAGCCCATAAAGTAATTGACATTAGTGTCTCTAAGTCACTGTAGACAAAGTCGTGGGACTGTGAATCTCTCATAATCTGCCGTTCTAACTGAGTGGAGTAACGTGCCTTCGACACAGGATACCGGATTTCTACGATTCAAATGATTTTGTATCCACGACTGTGATAAAGATATCAACAGCCTTGCTGTTTTATCATTGCAAATCTTTTAAATTCATGCACAAAGCAAGGGTGACACTCTAGCCTAATTAATGAAGGCCTGTTTTTAAACTAGAGATAGAATTCCAATAAAAAATCCCACTCATTTCAGCCCATTCTTTTAAGTTTACTTTAAGATCAATTTGAATATGCCATATAATATTTCAGAATGTAGATTGCTGATCAGTAATGAACTCATTTCCTGGTGCCTGACCCAAGACTCTGTAACCGACCGCCTCCTGTCCACTCGGCCAGCTTCTTACTACAAGGTATGCTTATGTAATGGGATGGGAGAATTAATGAAGGACCAGACAGAAATTTGAACCAGGACCCACTGAATCTCTAGTAAGGTGCTCTAATAACTGAGCAATCTGGCAGTATTGAAATGATCTGACCTTCACACTTAGGTTTGTCCAATCATTTCTGTATGGCACTTTATAAAATTCAATTTTAGCCCCCCCACCCCCTACTTTTTTTGCAAAGTTAGACCTAACCATCAGGCACATAGCACCAGGGAGGGGCCAGCACCCCCTTTTTCTCGCAGCAAACAAAAGTTGTTCCTAAATTTATCTTTAAAAAAATGGAAATATAAATAGTGATACACTGTATTGAAAATTGGAGTCAAAGGTAAACTACCTTTTTTTTGGTGGCTTGTCAAGATTTCTGATTAGTTTAGCTCCAACCGCCCCCCACCCTCCAACTTTCAACTTGCTTCCGACGCCACTGCACCCCTTGGTTTTCATACGGCAAAAAATATTCCAAACAATCAGCTATAAGTAGTCTTAATTTTGTTTCTAAAACACACATTAAACTGCTTCAAATTGTTTTCAGTAAATTCAATATATAGGAGACATTAAATTACAATAAACCAGTTCACCTACATGGCTACCTCAGTGAGGGGGAGGGGGTTTGGTGGGTGGGGGTGGGGGTGGGGGTGGTTAATTAAGGTATATTCTCCTACCCACCAATGGTCTCTCTATCAAATAAAATTACAAAATAGACCTCTTTCACATCTCATATCTTTTATATTGTGCCCTAATTCTTTGATAAAAATTTCTGATCTATGAAAAGTTATTTACTTAGAAATTCATGCAATCACAACTTATAAATCACTTTCCAGATTATAGATAAGAATCAATTTCTAACCTACATAAACATTTGGCACCTAAAGTGACATTTGGTTTTAAAATTTTAGGAAGATATGAAAGGTAAAAGAGACGCACTTTTAAATCTTCTGTTTAATCTTTGGCTAGTATTTCCTATAATTTGATTCTCAGATTTCTCCCATGAAAACACCAGATGAATCAAATAATCCCAAATATGAGAATGAATAACTGTGGCTTTTAATCAGTTTTTAAAAAGAATGTGTTAAATATCAGATTTTAAAGAGAGCGTATGCTTGTGTGTATTGTGAGTATTGTGAGTCCTTCCTTTATCTCAGGGTCACTGAAACACTGATACACCTAATTTATCATGTATAGAAACTCGACTGTTCAGAAATAAAGTACAGTTAAGTATTGATAGGAAAAAAAAATGCCTAAATATGTTATCAAGGGCTCCATTGACTTCAGTAAACAGGAGAAAGTGCTGTATCAGCGGGTATAGGAGTCTGAGATAAGCCGCGTACACAGTTCTATTATCGTAAGCTCTGTACAAAGATTTTAAAACTGGTCTGCGTTTTGGGCCCAGAGACCAGACACTTCCATGATTTCTATAGAGTCCACTTTCCAAACAAATTAATATAAATCAAATATTTATACCTGCATACTTTTACAATGAATATTCAGGAGATACACAAGCAATCCAATGATATATATCGTTTATGCATAAAATGATACATGCTCACGGAAATTAATTAATGCTATATATTTCTAAACCAGCCATTCACAAATAAATAAGGTACTCCATAGTTAGTAGGTCTTAATCTAAATCATGCAATACATCACTCTAGTATACGTTCATATGATTGTCCTACCTTGTGCTTTGAAGGTGGATCTTATTCTGTTCTTGGTCATGTGACTGGTTAAGGCTCGGAGGTAGCGCAATGGGTCGCTGGAACGTTCCTCCTGCAATCAAAGTTAATACATTTCATCTCTTAGTATACGTAATAAATATCACAGAATAAGATATCAATTATTTCACTTTATGTGTATAAGGAAGTTTTGCGTATTCTAGAGGTGATTTTTTTTAGATTGATAAGCCTGTGAAAATAGTGTAGTCCTCCAAAGAGGGCTATAAGAATTCCTTTTACAAATAATACCCGATACCAATGAAGGACTTCCAAATTCAGTTGTTTTATGAAAACAAATTCTTTCAACTTTTAACAATCAATGTCTTTGAGTACAGGCATTTAACTTGAAAACTGAAATGTTACTGAGTTTACTATAATTTATATATAACTATAGGTGTCCATCATCCACCTGTAGGTTCCAGGTGTGCAGAGTTCTGAGATACCTGAGCGGCCTTGAGGAGTTCCGTGGTCCCAGTCAACAGGTCAATGACCTGACACAGGGCTTTCCCATCCTGGATGTCGGAAATTCCCTCGATTTCCAGTCCAACCTCAATCAAGATGGAGTTTACCCAGGATATGTACACCTAGTAAAACATTTCAGAATTTTTGTTCTCATAACGTGCCAGTAACATAATTACCAGTACACAAAATTACACAGCTTCATCTGAATTAATACAAGATGATGCTTGCACTTCTGTACGCATGCATGTAACAAAAGAAATCCTTGAAACCAAATATATCTTGTTCATTAAAAAAAATATAAAACAAAACATTTTGTTGATTTTCATCTGCGAAATTACAGATACTGTTATGAGTGCATTCACAATAAATTGGCACATGCTTTGAATAAGTTTAATAAAAAAGCCTCTGAAAAGAAGAGATTCCTGTATAAATGCAAATCTAAACACAGACTACTTTCAGTAACATTGTTCTAAATTATATGTTAGTAAATGTAATTGTAGCATACACAATAAATACAAATGTAGAATAATTATAAAATGCTGATAAAACAATCTTGTTCTGAAATCAAGAGATACCCATCACCTTTTTTGGCCCTTGAGTTTGCCATGAACATTAATTATTTACATAGTACTAATATCATGCATGAATTCTTCAAAAGTTCATTCAATGCACATCATCTCAAATTTACACTGACTTCCTTGTAATATTGATTTCATTAAAAATACAAAACAGTTAGCAACATACACATGAGCTATAAAGGAACCGCTATTCTGCTATAGCTACAATTCTGTTATTAATAACCATTCTATTTTATAGCTACTCTGCACTGTGTTTTTGTTATAGCTCTGAATGCATAGCAAATGGTTCTTTCCTTTTAAAATCAATGTTATCCATGAATTCTTTTAATAAGTGTATACAAATTCTTACGAATACCCAGCAATGCATAGCATTCATGAAAACAAGAAACTAGCTGTATATAGATTCAAGTAGTGTCTGTGAAACCATGTGTGCTGAATAAAAAGGCCCCTTTTCTTATTTTGTGCCTAAAGTTTGTTCAGGTTTCCAAGGACTTGGAAGAAAACCAACATAAGAACATTACTTCTTTTTTCTTTGATTACAAAGGCCACTATTACTGCTGACTTTTACAAATTTTTGGTCAATATATAAACCCCGGTTTAAAGTTAGCAAAATCTATTTAGCTGCTTGTTTTTTGACCAGCTCTACAAACATTATAGCTACATATATGAACAATATGAGTGTAGATCTACGTAATTTTTGAGGATATTAATAATAAAATGAAACAATTAATTTGTATTACTGAAGTTAACATAATGATCAAGAGTTTAAAGTTCAAAGGAAACTTGAGGGATAGTTTTTTTTAGTGTTTTTGTGAGGAAGAGATCTTAATATAGAACTGACTTTGCTGTAATGATTACTTAACAAAAAAGGCATGCAGGCTCAGGAGTCTAGGCAAGACAATATTCTGTTGTTGTATACTCCATATTTACCTTCCTTTTGCTCATCGTTCACCCTGTTTTCTAGACCTGGTTTGGACATTGTGAATAATTAACATTTTTTTAATGTTAAACATTGAAAAATTATAATAAAATAATAGGAACTAAGTCTTTATAGTAGAAAAAATTAAAAGAACTAATTTCATCAATTGCTGCAAAACTCACAATTAGTTTAATAATTTAGGATTGTTAAAAAGTGAAATCCCTATACCAATTTTGTGTGTTACATATACATACATTGATTGCAAAATGAATTAGCTGCATGTTTAGTCAAGTACGCCTAAATAAGAACCTTTTCAAATGAGCTTTATTTTTATTTCATCAAATTAACAAATAACCATGATACCAATTAAATCTATCTATACAGGCATAATCATGTGCAAAATTAAACTATTTTATGTTCAAATATACCAAGATATGATTTCATAACTGAATTCCACCTGGAATAAGTGCAAATGCAATAATCAGTATGAAAAAAAAATGATTTTGGGTGAGAGCTCTTTGAAATAAAACAGTGTTGAACGTTATGTTTTAACTGCATATAAAATTGTGTTTTGCAAAAGCACAACATTGGAAATGAATTAATTTTCTGTATATCTTATAAAAATATATTTTTAAATTGTATTAAAGAAAATCCTTTTAACCGCGTCTTAAACAAATAAAATATTCTTACTTTTAAATGCCTTAAGTATGCACAAAAATCAACAACACGTTTAAACCTGCAAAACCGTTCATTGTGCATTTAAATAATATATACTGTAATATAACAGAAAATAAAATTTCAGAGAAAATGAAGGTTTAAATCTAAACCATAAAATGCAAATAAATTTACCTGTAGAACCGACATATTTCAGGATTTGTTTTGCTATCTATCCCAACATCGCGTTTAAATATTAGTGAAAGTGACTAGCGGCGAAAGTGCAACCACTTAGTCGCCATGTGTAAACAAACTTCTGTGTGAATATATATTGCGCATGCGTGACAGGTGCTCGTCTGCTTTCCTTTTCCGGTTAAACATCAGCATGAAAAAAAGAGGAGAATAAGGGCCTAAAGTCCTCATTTGCTTAATGTTGCAGGCAGTTTTGGATTTTAAAGGGTACGTATTCGATGATTTTAATTATCAATGTTTGATATAACGATATAATTGTTTTACCATGCGTGCTGGTAATAGTTTTCTGTTGGTTTAATCTTTTGTTGACATGGGTTGCATGTATGATAAAATGATATCTATGGTGATGCTGATGTATTTTCCTATCGCAACAAATGATGACATTTTATAACTGATTAAGTCCTCCATTCCCAAGTTTCAAGGATATATTTATTCTTTGTTTAAAAATCAAGGGACCCTCATTTTTTCAAGAATTGTGGGGAATTTATAAGACTATTGGACTTAATCTTTGCTCATGCTAAATAATAAATATATATCATATTGATATGCATATTAATAATCGTCTGGAAGAACTGCATATTGGAAACTATAATGCAACTCTTTGTCTTTTAACTACTGCTTAGGTTGACAAATGTTACCATATTCTCTAAATCCTTGCTTTTAAATGATTGATACCAAATGAATTTATGCAGACTGGAACAGTCAGTGATTACTGTTGTGTATCATTTATACTGGTTATTGTCATAGGTATACAGGAAAACAAGATAGATGAGTCACTTTGCTGATTCCTGATAAATTTTGATTTGAATTTTGTAGTACTTGCACAAAAATAAGCCAACAACTTCTTAGCTGATGGAGTGAAGCAATAAGCCTAAGGCATGTCTACCATGACAACCATGGATGTCCGTCCCAAGATGCACAACATCAGGGATCGTCCAGCTTACAAGCACCCCCAGCACACACAGAAAGCCTTCGAGGTCCTCAACCACATGAGAAGGTAGGGGTCAACCAGAGATTCTTCTAATTTACAGGGCTGTGAGATATGCCAGCAGTAAATTTTGTTACTGTTGCTACCCAGGCACTTGTTTCTGCGATAAAGTTTACCCCCTATTATAATAATAACACAAAGTATGTATCTCTGAATTCCATAGAGTACCCCTTTTGGAACTGTGAGTTGCAAACATATTTGCTTTAACATTGTCTTCTATCAAAAATAACCTTCAAAATTATATATGGCATGCTTGGCTTTATTTTCTTCAATCTGGATTAACAGCATCCAAACATTGCACGCTCACCCTAAAGAATATTTATTATGTACAGTACTTTATACATGTATTTTTAAAAACCCAAACTTATGTTATTTTTGAGAATTGGGCACAGATCTTTCCTTCTGTCTGAGTTTCAAGTTGAATCATCTATTAAATAAAGTCTCCTCCAGTTAAAAGAAAACAATGGATAAGAATGAGATGTTATTTGTTAAGAATGTAAAATTCATTTCCTTTCTATGCACCAATCTTTTCAGCAAAAATTATAATTTTAAAGTAATTATACTTTTTTGCTTATTATTTTTGGGGGTAAATTTTTGTTTTGGGGTATTGCATTTTTTATGTCTGGCAAAAAAAAATAAATTCTAATCCATTCAATCATATTGATCATTTATATCATGGTACTGGGAATTTCCTTTTTATATACTCTGATTTTTTGGCAGACACAACTCATTATTCAACATTTTATGTTGTATACCAGTAAACCAGGGACTTTTTTGAAGTTCTATCACATCAGCTAAAGAAAATCATTTTTACCTTCTTGTTATGTTATTGAATTACAAACAGAACTAAACATGTAATCCTTATGCAGTTTGCCAATCAGACTTTTTAAACTTTTTAAAATTTCGACAAATTCATTCACACAAAAACCTTTGAATCCTATAAAGAGCCAAACATGTATTTTGACAAGTCTGCTTTAATATAACTTCCAAACCTATTATAAGTTAAAGTCACAACTGCATCCTATAAAGTCACAGCTATGAGCCTTGCCAAATACAACAGTTATGATATGCAAATCATCTTTGTGCTATGACTATGAAGAATCTCATGTACAAACATGGATAGTTTTTGATTTAATATTAAGCAGTATAGCTGAATGTTAATGCTGTGTTTTTCAGGCAGAATCTGCTGTGTGATGTGACAATAGTGGTGGACACTACTGAGATCCCTGCCCACAAAGTAGTCCTCTCCTCCTGTAGTCAGTATTTCTACGCCATGTTTACCGGAGATCTAGCCGAGGCCAAGTCAGACCGAATCACTCTACAAGAAATAGATCCAAAGGCCCTCATACAGCTGATTGACTTTGTGTACACTTCAGAAATCCACGTCACAGAGGAGAATGTCCAGGTGAGCTATTATTTTGTCCAGAAATCCATGTCACAGAGGAGAATGTCCAGGTGAGCTATTATTTTGTCCAGAAATCCACGTCACAGAGGAGAATGTCCAGATAAGTTATTATTTTGTCCAGAAATCCACGTCACAGAGGAGAATGTCCAGGTGAGCTATTATTTTGTCCAGAAATCCATGTCACAGAGGAGAATGTCCAGGTGAGCTATTATTTTGTCCAGAAATCCACGTCACAGAGGAGAATGTCCAGATAAGTTATTATTTTGTCCAGAAATCCACGTCACAGAGGAGAATGTCCAGGTGAGCTATTATTTTGTCCAGAAATCCACGTCACAGAGGAGAATGTCCAGGTGAGCTATTATTTTGTCCAGAAATCCACGTCACAGAGGAGAATGTCCAGATAAGTTATTATTTTGTCCAGAAATCCACGTCACAGAGGAGAATGTCCAGGTGAGCTATTATTTTGTCCAGAAATC